>NC_092878.1:80017127-80317127 GCF_028372415.1 Notamacropus eugenii | reverse complement strand
TGGTAGGGCTATGAGTAGAGTTAGGATTAGGGTTAAGGTTTGTGGTGGTAGAATCGAGGTTTAGGGTTAGGCTTAGGGTCAGGAATGGCTTTTGGGTTAGAGTCGAGTGCATTCAGGGTTAGGGATAGTGTTGAAATTGACGATTTAGTGTTTGGTTAGAATCGAGCACATTTAGGGTTAGAGTTATGGTTAGAATCCACTATATTTAAGCTTAGGGTTAGGGTTAGGGTTATTAGGGTCAGGATTAGAATCGAGAGCATTTAAGGATAGTGTTAGGGTTAGAGTTAGGTTTAGGGTTAGGTTTCGTAGAATTGAGGGTTAGGGTTAGGCTTAGGGATAGAATCAAGCGCATTTTTAGTGTTAGGGGTTGGGTCAGGGTTAGAGTTAGAGTGCATATAGAGGTAGGGATAGGAGTAGGGTTGGGATTAGGGTTAGGGTTTGTGTTGGTAGAATCGAGGTTTAGGGTTAGGCTTAGGGTCAGGATTGCCTTTTGGGAGAGAGTCGAGAACATTTAGGGTTAGGCTTAGTGTTGAGATTGACGATTTAGTGTTATGGTTATAATCGAGCACATTAGGGTTAGAGTTATGGTTAGAATCCAGTGCATTTAGGGTTAGGATTAGGGATAGGGTTAGGTTTATGTTTAGGGTGAGGGTTAGAATCGGGTGCATTTAAGGATAGTGTTAGGGTTAGAGTTAGGTATAGGGATAGCTTTCGTAGCATCGAGGGTCAGTGTTAGGGTGAGGGTTAGGGTTAGCATTAGGGTTAGAGTCAGGAGCATTTTTAGCGTTAGGGTTGGGTTAGGGCCAGGGTTTGAGTGCATTTAGGGGTAGGGGAGGAGTTGGGTTAGGATTAGGGTTAGGTTTTGTGTTGGTAGAATCGAGGTTTTGGGTTAGGCTTAGGGTCAGGAGAGCATTTTGGGTCATAATTCAGAGCATTTGGGCTTAGGGGTAGTGTTGAAATCGATGATTTAGTTATAGCATTAGAATCAGGCACATTTAGGGATAGAGTTATGATTAGAATTCAGTGCATTTAGGATTAGGGTTAGGGTTAAGGTTAGGTTTAGGGTCAGGGTTAGAATCGAGAGCATTAAGGATAGTGCTAGGGTTAGCGTTAGGTATAGGGTTAGCTTTCGTAGAAGCGAGGGTTAGGCTTAGGGTTAGGGTTAGGGTGAGGGTTAGGGTTAGAATCAAGCACAGTTTTAGTGTTAGCGTTAGGGTGAGGGTTAGGGTTAAAGTGCTTTTAGGGCTATTGGTAGGGTTAGGGTGAGGATTAGGGTTAAGGTTTGTGTTGGTAGATTCGAGGTTTACGTTTAGGCTTAGGGTCAGGATTGCATTTTGGATCAGAATCGAGTGTATTTAGGCTTTGGGTTAGTGTTCAAATTGATGATTTAATGTTCGGGTTTGAATCGAGCACATTTAGGGTTAGAGTTCTGGTTAGAATTCGTTAGGGTTAGGGTTAGTGTTAGGGGAAGGGTAGGGTTAGAATGCATTGAGGGGTAGGGGTAGGGGTATGGTTAAGATTATGGTTAGGGTTTGTGTGGGTAGAATCGAGGTTTAGGGTTAGGCTTAGGGTCAGGATAGCCTTTTGGGTCAGAATCGAGTGCATTTACGGTTAGGGTTAGTGTTGAGATTGACGATTTAGTGTTAGGCTTAGAATCGAGAACATTTAGGGTTAGAGTTATGGTTAGAATTCGGTAGGGTTAGGGTTGGGGTTAGGGGTAGGGGTAGGGTTAGAGTGCATATAGAGGTAGGGATAGGAGTAGGGTTAGGATTAGTGTTAAGGTTTGTGTGGGTAGAATCGAGGTTTAGGTTTAAGCTTAGGGTCTGGATTGCATTTTGGATCAGAATCGAGTGTATTTAGGCTTTGGCTTAGTGTTCAAATTGACAATTTAGTGTTAGGGTTTGAATCGAGCACATTTAGGGTTAGAGTTATGGTTAGAATTCAGTGCCTTTAGGGTTAGGGTTATGGTCAGTGTTAGGGTTAGGGTCAGGGTTAAAATGGAGAGCATTTAAGGGTAGTGGTAGGGTTAGAGTTAGGTTTAGCCTTTGCTTTTGTAGAATCGAAGGTTAGGCTTAAGGTTAGGCTTAAGGTTAGGGTTAGATTTAGAACCAGGCGCATTTTTAGTGTTCTGGTTTTCGTTAGGGTATGGCTTAGAGTGCATTGGGGTAGGGGTAGGAGTAGGCTTAGGATTAGGGTTAAGGTTTGTGTTGGTAGCATCGAGGTTTAGGGTTAGGCTTAGGGTCAGAAATGGCTTTTGGGTTAGAGTCGCGTGCATTCAGGGTTAGGGATAGTGTTGAAATTGACGATTTAGTGTTTGGTTAGAATCGAGCACATTTAGGGTTAGAGTTTTGGTTAGAATTCCTTAGGGTTAGGGTTAGTGTTAGGGGTAGGGGTAGGGTTAGAGTGCATTGAGGGGTAAGGGTAGGGTTAGAATTAGGATTAGGGTTAGGGTTTGTGTGGGTAGAATCGACGTTTAGGGTTGGGCTTAGGGTCAGGATTGCCTTTTGGGTTAAAATCGAGTGCATTTGGGTTGGGGTTAGTGTAGAGATTGACGATTTAGTGTTAGGCTTAGAATTGAGAACATTTAGGGTTAGAGTTTTGGTTAGAATTCGCTAGGGTTAGGGTTAGGGTTAGGGGTAGGGGTGGGGTTAGAGTGCATATAGAGGTAGGGATAGGAGTAGGGTTAGGATTAGGGTTAAGGTTTATGTGGGTAGAATCGAGGTTTAGGTTTAAGCTTAGGGTGAGGATTGCATTTTGGATCAGAATCGAGTGTATTTGGGCTTTGGCTTAGTGTTGAAATTGAGGCATTTAAGGTTAGGGTTTGAATCGAGCACATTTAGGGTTAGAGTTATGTTTAGAATTTAGTGCCTTTAGGGTTAGGGTTAGGGTTAGGGTTAGGGTTAGGGTCAGGGTTAAAATCGAGAGCATTTACGGATAGTGCTAGAGTTAGAGTTAGGTTTAGCGTTCTCTTTCGTAGAATCGAGGTTTAGGCTTATGGTAAGGCTTAGGGTTAGGGTTAGGGTTAGAATCAGGCGCATTTTTAGTGTTGTGGTTTTCGTCAGGGTATGTCTTAGAGTGTACTTAGTGGTAGGGCTATGAGTAGTGTTAGGATTAGGGTTAAGGTTTGTGTTGGTAGAATCGAAGTTTAGGGTTAGGCTTAGGGTCAGAAACAGCTTTTGGGTTAGAGTCGAGTGCATTCAGGGTTAGGGACAGTGTTGAAATCGACGATTATGTGTTTGGTTAGAATCGAGCACATTTAGTGTTAGAGTTATGGTTAGAATCCACTATATTTAAGCTTAGGGTTCGGGTTAGGGTTATTAGGGTCAGGATTAGAATCGAGAGCATTTAAGGATAATGTTAGGGTTAGAGTTAGATTTAGGGTTAGGTTTCGTAAAATTGAGGGTTGGGATTAGGGTTAGGGATAGAATCAAGCGCATTTTTAGTGTTAGGTGTTGGGTCAGGCTTAGAGTTAGAGTGCATATAGAGGTAGGGATAGGAGTAGGGTTGGGATTCGGGTTAGGGTTTGTGTTGGTAGAATCGAGGTTTAGGGTTAGGCTTAGGGTCAGGATTGCCTTTTGCGTTAGAGTCGAGTGCATTTACGGTTAGGCTTAGTGTTGAGATTGACGATTTAGTGTTAGGGTTATAATCAAGCACATTAGTGTTAGAGTTATGGTTAGAATCCAGTGCATTTAGGGTTAGGATTAGGGATAGGGTTAGGTTTATGTTATGGTGAGGGTTAGAATCGGGGCATTTAAGGATAGTGTTAGGGTTAGAGTTAGGTATAGGGTTAGCTTTCGTAGAATCGAGGGTCAGTGTTAGGGTGAGGGTTAGGGTTAGGATTAGGGTTAGAGTCAGGAGCATTTTTAGCGTTAGGGTTGGCGTTAGGGCCAGGGTTTGAGTGCATTTAGGGGTAGGGGAGGAGTTGGGTTAGGATTAGGGTTAGGGTTTTTGTTGGTAGAATCGAGGTTTTCTGTTAGGCTTAGTGTCAGGAGAGCATTTTGGGTCATAATTCAGAGCATTTGGGCTTAGGGTTAGTGTTGAAATTGATGATTTAGTTATAGCATTAGAATCAGGCACATTTAGGGATAGAGTTATGATTAGAATTCAGTGCATTTAGGGTTAGGGTTAGGGTTAAGGTTAGGTTTAGGGTCAGGGTTAGAATCGAGAGCATTAAGGATAGTGCTAGGGTTAGAGTTAGGTTTATGGTTAGCTTTTGTAGAATCGAGGGCTAGGATTTGGGTTAGGCTTAGGGTGAGGGTTAGGGTTAGAATCAAGCACAGTTTTAGGGTTAGCCTTAGGGTGAAGGTTAGGGTTACAGTGCTTTTAGGGCTAGTGGTAGGGGTAGGGTTAGGATTAGGGTTAAGGTTTGTGTGGGTAGAATTGAGGTTTAGGTTTAGGCTTAGGGTCAGGATTGCATTTTGGATCAGAATCGAGTGTATTTGGGCTTTGGCTTAGTGTTCAAATTGAGGCATTTAGTGTTAGGGTTTGAATCGAGCACATTTAGGGTTAGCGTTATGGTTAGAATTCAGTGCATTTAGGGTTAGGGTTAGGGTTAGGGTTAGGTTTAGGGTCAGCGTTAGAATCGAGAGCATTAAGGATAGTGCTAGAGTTAGAGTTAGGTTTAGGATTAGGTTTCGTAGAATTGAGGGTTAGGGTTAGCGTTAGGGTCAGGATTGGCTTTTGCGTTAGAATCGAGTGCATTTAGGGTTAGCGTTAGTGTTGAGATTGACGATTTAGTGTTAGGCTTAGAATTGAGAACATTTAGGGTTAGAGATTTGGTTAGAATTCGCTAGGGTTAGGGTTAGGGTTAGGGGTAGGGGTGGGGTTAGAGTGCATATAGAGGTAGGGATAGGAGTAGGGTTAGGATTAGGGTTAAGGTTTGTGTGGGTAGAATCGAGGTTTAGGTTTAAGCGTAGGGTCAGGATTGCATTTTGGATCAGAATCGAGTGTATTTGGGCTTTGGCTTAGTGTTCAAATTGAGGCATTTAGGGTTAGGGTTTGAATCGAGCACATTTAGGGTGAGAGTTATGTTTAGAATTTAGTGCCTTTAGGGTTAGGGTTAGGGTTAGGGTTAGGGTTAGGGTCAGGGTTAAAATCGAGAGCATTTAAGGATAGTGCTAGAGTTAGAGTTAGGTTTAGCGTTCGCTTTCGTAGAATCGAGGTTTAGGCTTATGATAAGGCTTAGGGGTAGGGTTAGGGTTAGAATCAGGCGCATTTTTAGTGTTGTCGTTTTCGTCAGGGTATGTCTCAGAGTGTACTTAGTGGTAGGGCTATGAGTAGAGTTAGGATTAGGGATAAGGTTTGTGTTGGTAGAATCGAAGTTTAGGGTTAGGCTTAGGGTCAGGAATGGCTTTTGGGTTAGAGTCGAGTGCATTCAGAGTTAGGGATAGTGTTGAAATTGACGATTTAGTGTTTGGTTAGAATCGAGCACATTTAGGGTTAGAGTTATGGTTAGAATCCACTATATTTAAGCTTAGGGTTAGGGTTAGGGTTATTAGGGTCAGGATTAGAATCGAGAGCATTTAAGGATAGTGTTAGCGTTAGAGTTAGGTTTAGGGTTAGGTTTCGCAGAATTGAGGGTTAGGGTTAGGCTTAGGGATAGAATCAAGCGCATTTTTAGTGTTAGGGGTTGGGTCAGGGTTAGAGTTAGAGTGCATATAGAGGTAGGGATAGGAGTAGGGTTGGGATTAGGGTTAGGGTTTGTGTTGGTAGAATCGAGGTTTAGGGTTAGGCTTAGGGCCAGGATTGCCTTTTGGGAGAGAGTCGAGAACATTTAGGGTTAGGCTTAGTGTTGAGATTGACGATTTAGTGTTAGGGTTATAATCGAGCACATTAGGGTTAGAGTTATGGTTAGAATCCAGTGCATTTAGGGTTAGGATTAGGGATAGGGTTAGGTTTATGTTTAGGGTGAGGGTTAGAATCGGGTGCATTTAAGGATAGTGTTAGGGTTAGAGTTAGGTATAGGGATAGCTTTCGTAGAATCGAGGGTCAGTGTTAGGGTGAGTTTTAGAGTTAGAATTAGGGTTAGAGTCAGGAGCATTTTTAGCGTTAGGGTTGGGTTAGGGCCAGGGTTTGAGTGCATTTAGGGGTAGGGGAGGAGTTGGGTTAGGATTAGGGTTAGGGTTTGTGTTGGTAGAATCGAGGTTTTGGGTTAGGCTTAGGGTCAGGAGAGCATTTTCGGTCATAATTCAGAGCATTTGGGCTTAGGGTTAGTGTTGAAATCGATGATTTAGTTATAGCATTAGAATCAGGCACATTTAGGGATAGAGTTATGATTAGAATTCAGTGCATTTAGGATTAGGGTTAGGGTTAAGGTTAGGTTTAGGGTCAGGGTTAGAATCGAGAGCATTAAGGATAGTGCTAGGGTTAGAGTTAGGTTTATGGTTAGCTTTTGTAGAATCGAGGGTTAGGATTTGGGTTAGGCTTAGGGTGAGGGTTAGGGTTAGAATCAAGCACAGTTTTAGTGTTAGCGTTAGGGTGAAGGTTAGGGTTAAAGTGCTTTTAGGTCTAGTGGTAGGGGTAGGGTTAGGATTAGGGTTAAGGTTTGTGTTGGTAGAAGCGAGGTTTAGGTTTAGGCTTAGGGTCAGGATTGCATTTTGGATCAGAATCGAGTGTATTTTGGCTTTGGGTTAGTGTTCAAATTGATGATTTAATGTTGGGGTTTGAATCGAGCACATTTAGGGTTAGAGTTCTGGTTAGAATTCGTTAGGGTTAGGATTAGTGTTAGGGGTAGGGGTAGGGTTAGAGTGCATTGAGGGGTAGGGGTAGGGGTATGGTTAAGATTATGGTTAGGGTTTGTGTGGGTAGAATCGAGGTTTAGGGTTAGCCTTAGGGTCAGGATTGCCTTTTGGGTTAGAATCGAGTGCATTTACGGTTAGGGTTAGTGCTGAGATTGACGATTTAGTGTTAGGCTTAGAATCGAGAACATTTAGGGTTAGAGTTATGGTTAGAATTCGCTAGGGTTAGGGTTAGGGTTAGGGGTAGGGGTAGGGTTAGAGTGCATATAGAGGTAGGGATAGGAGTAGGGTTAGGATTAGTATTAAGGTTTGTGTGGGTAGAATCTAGGTTTAGGTTTAAGCTTAGGGTCTGGATTGCATTTTGCATCAGAATCGAGTGTATTTGGACTTTGGCTTAGTGTTCAAATTGAGGCATTTAGGGTTAGGGTTTGAATCGAGCACATTTAGGGTTAGAGTTATGTTTAGAATTTAGTGCCTTTTGGGTTAGGGTTAGGGTTCGTGTTAGGGTTAGGGTCAGGGTTAAAATCGAGAGCATTTAAGGGTAGTTCTAGGGGTAGAGTTAGGTTTAGCGTTCGCTTTCGTAGAATCGAGGTTTAGGCTTATGGTAATGCTTAGGGGTAGGGTTAGGGTTAGAATCAGTCGCAATTTTAGTGTTGTGGTTTTCGTCAGGGTATGGCTTAGAGTGGACTTAGTGGTAGGGCTATGAGTAGAGTTAGGATTAGGGTTAAGGTTTTTGTTGGTAGAATCGAAGTTTAGGGTTAGGCTTAGGGTCAGGAATGGCTTTTGGGTTAGAGTCGAGTGCATTCAGGGTTAGGGATAGTGTTGAAATTGACGATTTAGTGTTTGGTTAGAATCGAGCACATTTAGGGTTAGAGTTATGGTTAGAATCCACTATATTTAAGCTTAGGGTTAGGGTTAGGGTTATTAGGGTCAGGATTAGAATCGAGAGCATTTAAGGATAGTGTTAGGGTTAGAGTTAGGTTTAGGGTTAGTTTTCGTAGAATTGAGGATTAGGGTTAGGGATAGGGATAGAATCAAGCGCATTTTTAGTGTTAGGGGTTGGGTCAGGGTTAGAGTTAGAGTGCATATAGAGGTAGCGATAGGAGTAGGGTTGGAATTAGGGTTAGGGTTTGTGTTGGTCGAATCGAGGTTTAGGGTTAGGCTTAGGGTCAGGATTGCCTTTTGGGTTAGAGTCGAGTGCATTTAGGGTTAGGCTTAGTGTTGAGATTGACGATTTAGTGTTAGGGTTATAATCGAGCACATTAGGGTTAGAGTTATGGTTAGAATCCAGTGCATTTAGGGTAGGAATAGGGATAGGGTTAGGTTTATGTTTAGGGTGAGGGTTACAATGGGGTGCATTTAAGGATAGTGTTAGGGTTAGAGTTAGGTATAGGGTTAGCTTTCGTAGATTCGAGGGTCAGTGTTAGGGTGAGGGTTAGGGTTAGGATTAGGGTTAGAGTCAGGAGCATTTTTAGCGTTAGGGTTGGGGTTAGGGTCAGGGTTTGAGTGCATTTAGGGGTAGGGGAGGAGTTGGGTTAGGATTAGGGTTAGGGTTTGTGTTGGTAGAATCGAGGTTTTGGGTTAGGCTTAGGGTCAGGACAGCATTTTGGGTCATAATTCAGAGCATTTGGGCTTAGGGTTAGTGTTGAATTTGATGATTTAGTTATAGCATTAGAATCAGGCACATTTAGGGATAGAGTTATGATTAGACTTCAGTGCATTTAGGGTTACGGTTAGGGTTAGGGTCAGGGTTAGAATCGAGAGCATTAAGGATAGTGCTAGGGTTAGAGTTAGGTTTATGGTTAGCTTTTGTAGAATCGAGGGCTAGGATTTGGGTTAGGCTTAGGGTGAGGGTTAGGGTTAGAATCAAGCACAGTTTTAGGGTTAGCGTTAGGGTGAACGTTAGGGATAAAGTGCTTTTAGGGCTAGTGGTAGGGGTAGGGTTAGGATTAGGGTTAAGGTTTGTGTTGGTAGAATCGAGGTTTAGGTTTAGGCTTAGGGTCAGGATTGCATTTTGGATCAGAATCGAGTGTATTTTGGCTTTGGGTTAGTGTTCAAATTGACGATTTAGTGTTAGGGTTTGAATCGAGCACATTTAGGGTTAGAGCTATGGTTAGAATTCAGTGCATTTAGGGTTAGGGTTAAGGTTAGGGTTACGTTTAGGGTCAGCGTTAGAATCGAGAGCATTAAGGATAGTGCTAGAGTTAGAGTTAGGTTTAGGATTAAGTTTCGTAGAATTGAGGGTTAGGGTTAGCGTTAGGGTCAGGATTGCCTTTTGCGTTAGAATCGAGTGCATTTAGGGTTAGCATTAGTGTTGAGATTGACGATTTAGTGTTAGGGTTATAATCGAGCACATTAGGGTTAGAGTTATGGTTAGAATCCACTGCATTTAGGCTTAGGGTTAGGATTAGGGTTATTAGGGTCAGGATTAGAATCGAGAGCATTTAAGGATAGTGCTAGGGTTAGAGTTAGGTTTAGGGTTAGCTTTCGTAGAAGCGAGGATTAGGCTTAGGGTTAGGCTTAGGGTGAGGGTTAGGGTTAAAGTGCTTTTAGGGCTACTGGTAGGGTTAGGGTTAGGATTAGGGTTAAGGTTTGTGTTGGTAGATTCGAGGTTTAGGTTTAGGCTTAGGGTCAGGATTGCATTTTGGATCAGAATCGAGCGTATTTAGGCTTTGGGTTAGTGTTCAAAATGATGATTTAATGTTGGGGTTTGAATCGAGCACATTTAGGGTTAGAGTTCTGGTTAGAATTCGTTAGGGTTAGGGTTAGTGTTAGGGGTAGGGGTAGGGTTAGAGTGCATTGAGGGGTAGGGGTAGGGGTATGGTTAAGATTATGGTTAGGGTTTGTGTTGGTAGAATCGAGGTTTAGGGTTAGCCTTAGGGTCAGGATTGCCTTTTGGGTTAGAATCGAGTGCATTTAGGGTTAGGGTTAGTGCTGAGATTGACGATTTAGTGTTAGGCTTAGAATCGAGAACATTTAGTGTTAGAGTTATGGTTAGAATTCGCTAGGGTTAGGGTTAGGGTTAGGGGTAGGGGTAGGGTTAGAGTGCATATAGAGGTAGGGATAGGAGTAGGGTTAGGATTAGTGTTAAGGTTTGTGTGGGTAGAATCGAGGTTTAGGTTTAAGCTTAGGGTCTGGATTGCATTTTGCATCAGAATCGAGTGTATTTGGGCTTTGGCTTAGTGTTCAAATTGAGGCATTTAGGGTTAGGGTTTGAATCGAGCACATTTAGGGTTAGAGTTATGTTTAGAATTTAGTGCCTTTTCGGTTAGGGTTAGGGTTAGGGTTAGGGTTAGGGTCAGGGTTAAAATCGAGAGCATTTAAGGATAGTGCTAGAGTTAGAGTTAGGTTTAGCGTTCGCTTTCGTAGAATCGAGGTTTAGGCTTATGGTAATGCTTAGGGGTAGGGTTAGGGTTAGAATCAGGCGCATTTTTAGTGTTGTGGCTTTCGTCAGGGTATGGCTTAGAGTGTACTTAGTGGTAGGGCTATGAGTAGAGTTAGGATTAGGGTTAAGGTTTGTGTTGGTAGAATCGAAGTTTAGGGTTAGGCTTAGGGTCAGGAATGGCTTTTGGGTTAGAGTCGAGTGCATTCAGGGTTAGGGATAGTGTTGAAATTGACGATTTAGTGTTTGGTTAGAATCGAGCACATTTAGGGTTAGAGTTATGGTTAGAATCCACTATATTTAAGCTTAGGGTTAGGGTTAGGGTTATTACGGTCAGGATTAGAATCGAGAGCATTTAAGGATAGTGTTAGGGTTAGAGTTAGGTTTAGGGTTAGTTTTCGTAGAATTGAGGATTAGGGTTAGGGATAGGGATAGAATCAAGCGCATTTTTAGTGTTAGGGGTTGGGTCAGGGTTAGAGTTAGAGTGCATATGGAGGTAGCGATAGGAGTAGGGTTGGAATTAGGGTTAGGGTTTGTGTTGGTCGAATCGAGGTTTAGGGTTAGGCTTAGGGTCAGGATTGCCTTTTGGGTTAGAGTCGAGTGCATTTAGGGTTAGGCTTAGTGTTGAGATTGACGATTTAGTGTTAGGGTTATAATCGAGCACATTAGGGTTAGAGTTATGGTTAGAATCCAGTGCATTTAGGGTAGGAATAGGGATAGGGTTAGGTTTATGTTTAGGGTGAGGGTTACAATGGGGTGCATTTAAGGATAGTGTTAGGGTTAGAGTTAGGTATAGGGTTAGCTTTCGTAGATTCGAGGGTCAGTGTTAGGGTGAGGGTTAGGGTTAGGATTAGGGTTAGAGTCAGGAGCATTTTTAGCGTTAGGGTTGGGGTTAGGGTCAGGGTTTGAGTGCATTTAGGGGTAGGGGAGGAGTTGGGTTAGGATTAGGGTTAGGGTTTGTGTTGGTAGAATCGAGGTTTTGGGTTAGGCTTAGGGTCAGGACAGCATTTTGGGTCATAATTCAGAGCATTTGGGCTTAGGGTTAGTGTTGAATTTGATGATTTAGTTATAGCATTAGAATCAGGCACATTTAGGGATAGAGTTATGATTAGACTTCAGTGCATTTAGGGTTAGGGTTAGGGTTAGGGTCAGGGTTAGAATCGAGAGCATTAAGGATAGTGCGAGGGTTAGAGTTAGGTTTATGGTTAGCTTTTGTAGAATCGAGGGCTAGGATTTGGGTTAGGCTTAGGGTGAGGGTTAGGGTTAGAATCAAGCACAGTTTTAGGGTTAGCGTTAGGGTGAAGGTTAGGGTTAAAGTGCTTTTAGGGCTAGTGGTAGGGGTAGGGTTAGGATTAGGGTTAAGGTTTGTGTTGGTAGAATCGAGGTTTAGGTTTAGGCTTAGGGTCAGGATTGCATTTTGGATCAGAATCGAGTGTATTTTGGCTTTGGGTTAGTGTTCAAATTGACGATTTAGTGTTAGGGTTTGAATCGAGCACATTTAGGGTTAGAGCTATGGTTAGAATTCAGTGCATTTAGGGTTAGGGTTAAGGTTAGGGTTACGTTTAGGGTCAGCGTTAGAATCGAGAGCATTAAGGATAGTGCTAGAGTTAGAGTTAGGTTTAGGATTAAGTTTCGTAGAATTGAGGGTTAGGGTTAGCGTTAGGGTCAGGATTGCCTTTTGCGTTAGAATCGAGTGCATTTAGGGTTAGCATTAGTGTTGAGATTGACTATTTAGTGTTAGGCTTAGAATCGAGAACATTTAGGGTTAGAGTTATGGTTAGAATTCGCTAGGGTTAGGGTTAGGGGTAGGGTTAGAGTGCATATAGAGGTAGGGATAGGAGTAGGGTTAGGATTAGTGTTAAGGTTTGTGTGGGTAGAATCGAGGTTTAGGTTTAAGCTTAGAGTCTGGATTGCATTTTGCATCAGAATCGAGTGTATTTGGTCTTTGGCTTAGTGTTCAAATTGAGGCATTTAGGGTTAGGGTTTGAATCGAGCACATTTAGGGTTAGAGTTATGTTTAGAATTTAGTGCCTTTTGGGTTAGGGTTAGGGTTCGTGTTAGGGTTAGGGTCAGGGTTAAAATCGAGAGCATTTAAGGGTAGTTCTAGGGGTAGAGTTAGGTTTAGCGTTCGCTTTCGTAGAATCGAGGTTTAGGCTTATGGTAAGGCTTAGGGTTAGGGTTAGGGTTAGAATCAGGCGCATTTTTAGTGTTGTGGTTTTCGTCAGGGCATGGCTTAGAGTGTACTTAGTGGTAGGGCTATGAGTAGAGTTAGGATTAGGGTTAAGGTTTGTGGTGGTAGAATCGAGGTTTAGGGTTAGGCTTAGGGTCAGGAATGGCTTTTGGGTTAGAGTCGAGTGCATTCAGGGTTAGGGATAGTGTTGAAATTGACGATTTAGTGTTTGGTTAGAATCGAGCACATTTAGGGTTAGAGTTATGGTTAGAATCCACTATATTTAAGCTTAGGGTTAGGGTTAGGGTTATTAGGGTCAGGATTAGAATCGAGAGCATTTAAGGATAGTGTTAGGGTTAGAGTTAGGTTTAGGGTTAGCTTTCGTAGAAGCGAGGGTTAGGCTTAGGGTTAGGCTTAGGGTGAGGGTTAGGGTTAAAGTGCTTTTAGGGCTACTGGTAGGGTTAGGTTTAGGATTAGGGTTAAGGTTTGTGTTGGTAGATTCGAGGTTTAGGTTTAGGCTTAGGGTCAGGATTGCTTTTTGGATCAGAATCGAGCGTATTTAGGGTTTGGGTTAGTGTTCAAAATGATGATTTAATGTTGGGGTTTGAATCGAGCACATTTAGGGTTAGAGTTCTGGTTAGAATTCGTTAGGGTTAGGGATAGTGTTCGGGGTAGTGGTAGGGTTAGAGTGCATTGAGGGGTAGGGGTAGGGGTATGGTTAAGATTATGGTTAGGGTTTGTGTGGGTAGAATCGAGGTTTAAGGTTAGGCTTAGGGTCAGGATTGCCTTTTGGGTTAGAATCGAGTGCATTTAGGGTTAGGGTTAGTGCTGAGATTGACGATTTAGTGTTAGGCTTAGAATCGAGAACATTTAGGGTTAGAGTTATGGTTAGAATTCGCTAGGGTTAGGGTTAGGGGTAGGGTTAGAGTGCATATAGAGGTAGGGATAGGAGTAGGGTTAGGATTAGTGTTAAGGTTTGTGTGGGTAGAATCGAGGTTTAGGTTTAAGCTTAGGGTCTGGATTGGATTTTGGATCAGAATCGAGTGTATTTGGGCTTTGGCTTAGTGTTCAAATTGACGATTTAGTGTTAGGGTTTGAATCGAGCACATTTAGGGTTAGAGTTATGGTTAGAATTCAGTGCCTTTAGGGTTAGGTTTAGGGTTCGTGTTAGGGTTAGGGTCAGGGTTAAAATGGAGAGCATTTAAGGGTAGTTCTAGGGGTAGAGTTAGGTTTAGCGTTCGCTTTCGTAGAATCGAAGGTTAGGCTTAAGGTTAGGCTTAAGGTTAGGGTTAGAGTTAGAACCAGGCGCATTTTTAGTGTTCTGGTTTTCGTTAGGGTATGGCTTAGAGTGCATTAGGGGTTGGGGTAGGAGTGGGGTTATTATTAGGGGTAAGGTTTGTGTTGGTAGCATCGAGGTTTAGGGCTAGGCTTAGGGTCAGAAATGGCTTTTGGGTTAGGATCCAGTGCATTTAGGCTTAGGGATGGTGTTGAAATTGACGATTTAGTGTTAGGGTTATAATCGAGCACATTAGGGTTAGAGTTATGGTTAGAATCCAGTGCATTTAGGGTTAGGATTAGGGATAGGGTTAGGTTTATGTTTAGGGTGAGGGTTAGAATCGGGTGCATTTAAGGATAGTGTTAGGGTTAGAGTTAGGTATAGGGTTAGCTTTCGTAGAATCGAGGGTCAGTGTTAGGGTGAGGGTTTGGGTTAGGATTAGGGTCAGAGTCAGAAGCATTTTTAGTGTTAGGGTTGGGGTTAGGGCCAGGGTTTGAGTGCATTTAGGGGTAGGGGAGGAATTGGGTTAGGATTAGGGTTAGGGTTTGTGTTGGTAGAATCGAGGTTTAGGGTTAGGCTTAGGGTCAGAAATGGCTTTTGGGTTAGGATCCAGTGCATTTAGGCTTAGGGATGGTGTTGAAATTGACGATTTAGTGTTAGGGTAAGAATCGAGCACATTTAGGGTTAGAGGTTTGATTAGAATTCCTTAGGGTTAGGGTTAGTGTTAGGAGTAGGGGTAGGGTTAGAGTGCATTGAGGGGAAAGGGTAGGGGTAGAATTAGAATTAGGGTTAGGGTGTGTGTGGATAGAATCGACGTTTAGGGTTGGGCTTAGGATCAGGATTGCCTTTTGGGTTAGAATCGAGTGCATTTGGGTTAGGTTTAGTGTTGAGATTGACGACTTAGTGTTAGGCTTAGAATTGAGAACATTTAGGGTTAGAGATTTGGTTAGAATTCGCTAGGGTTAGGGTTAGGGTTAGGGGTAGGGGTGGGGTTAGAGTGCATATAGAGGTAGGGATAGGAGTAGGGTTAGGATTAGTGTTAAGGTTTGTGTGGGTAGAATCGAGGTTTAGGTTTAAGCTTAGGGTCAGGATTGCATTTTGGATCAGAATCGAGTGTATTTGGGCTTTGGCTTAGTGTTCAAATTGAGGCATTTAGGGTTAGGGTTTGAATCGAGCACATTTAGGGTGAGAGTTATGTTTAGAATTTAGTGCCTTTAGGGTTAGGGTTAGGGTTAGGGTTAGGGTTAGGGTTAGGGTCAGGGTTAAAATCGAGAGCATTTAAGGATAGTGCTAGAGTTAGAGTTAGGTTTAGCGTTCGCTTTCGTAGAATCGAGGTTTAGGCTTATGATAAGGCTTAGGGGTAGGGTTAGGGTTAGAATCAGGCGCATTTTTAGTGTTGTCGTTTTCGTCAGGGTATGTCTCAGAGTGTACTTAGTGGTAGGGCTATGAGTAGAGTTAGGATTAGGGATAAGGTTTGTGTTGGTAGAATCGAAGTTTAGGGTTAGGCTTAGGGTCAGGAATGGCTTTTGGGTTAGAGTCGAGTGCATTCAGAGTTAGGGATAGTGTTGAAATTGACGATTTAGTGTTTGGTTAGAATCGAGCACATTTAGGGTTAGAGTTATGGTTAGAATCCACTATATTTAAGCTTAGGGTTAGGGTTAGGGTTATTAGGGTCAGGATTAGAATCGAGAGCATTTAAGGATAGTGTTAGCGTTAGAGTTAGGTTTAGGGTTAGGTTTCGTAGAATTGAGGGTTAGGGTTAGGCTTAGGGATAGAATCAAGCGCATTTTTAGTGTTAGGGGTTGGGTCAGGGTTAGAGTTAGTGTGCATATAGAGGTAGGGAGAGGAGTAGGGTTGGGATTAGGGTTAGGGTTTGTGTTGGTAGAATCGAGGTTTAGGGTTAGGCTTAGGGCCAGGATTGCCTTTTGGGAGAGAGTCGAGAACATTTAGGGTTAGGCTTAGTGTTGAGATTGACGATTTAGTGTTATGGTTATAATCGAGCACATTAGGGTTAGAGTTATGGTTAGAATCCAGTGCATTTAGGGTTAGGATTAGGGATAGGGTTAGGTTTATGTTTAGGGTGAGGGTTAGAATCGGGTGCATTTAAGGATAGTGTTAGGGTTAGAGTTAGGTATAGGGATAGCTTTCGTAGAATCGAGGGTCAGTGTTAGGGTGAGTTTTAGAGTTAGGATTAGGGTTAGAGTCAGGAGCATTTTTAGCGTTAGGGTTGGGTTAGGGCCAGGGTTTGAGTGCATTTAGGGGTAGGGGAGGAGTTGGGTTAGGATTAGGGTTAGGGTTTGTGTTGGTAGAATCGAGGTTTTGGGTTAGGCTTAGGGTCAGGACAGCATTTTGGGTCATAATTCAGAGCATTTGGGCTTAGGGTTAGTGTTGAATTTGATGATTTAGTTATAGCATTAGAATCAGGCACATTTAGGGATAGAGTTATGATTAGACTTCAGTGCATTTAGGGTTAGGGTTAGGGTTAGGGTCAGGGTTAGAATCGAGAGCATTAAGGATAGTGCGAGGGTTAGAGTTAGGTTTATGGTTAGCTTTTGTAGAATCGAGGGCTAGGATTTGGGTTAGGCTTAGGGTGAGGGTTAGGGTTAGAATCAAGCACAGTTTTAGGGTTAGCGTTAGGGTGAAGGTTAGGGTTAAAGTGCTTTTAGGGCTAGTGGTAGGGGTAGGGTTAGGATTAGGGTTAAGGTTTGTGTTGGTAGAATCGAGGTTTAGGTTTAGGCTTAGGGTCAGGATTGCATTTTGGATCAGAATCGAGTGTATTTTGGCTTTGGGTTAGTGTTCAAATTGACGATTTAGTGTTAGGGTTTGAATCGAGCACATTTAGGGTTAGAGCTATGGTTAGAATTCAGTGCATTTAGGGTTAGGGTTAAGGTTAGGGTTACGTTTAGGGTCAGCGTTAGAATCGAGAGCATTAAGGATAGTGCTAGAGTTAGAGTTAGGTTTAGGATTAAGTTTCGTAGAATTGAGGGTTAGGGTTAGCGTTAGGGTCAGGATTGCCTTTTGCGTTAGAATCGAGTGCATTTAGGGTTAGCATTAGTGTTGAGATTGACGATTTAGTGTTAGGGTTATAATCGAGCACATTAGGGTTAGAGTTATGGTTAGAATCCACTGCATTTAGGCTTAGGGTTAGGATTAGGGTTATTAGGGTCAGGATTAGAATCGAGAGCATTTAAGGATAGTGCTAGGGTTAGAGTTAGGTTTAGGGTTAGCTTTCGTAGAAGCGAGGGTTAGGCTTAGGGTTAGGCTTAGGGTGAGGGTTAGGGTTAAAGTGCTTTTAGGGCTACTGGTAGGGTTAGGTTTAGGATTAGGGTTAAGGTTTGTGTTGGTAGATTCGAGGTTTAGGTTTAGGCTTAGGGTCAGGATTGCATTTTGGATCAGAATCGAGCGTATTTACGGTTTGGGTTAGTGTTCAAAATGATGATTTAATGTTGGGGTTTGAATCGAGCACATTTAGGGTTAGAGTTCTGGTTAGAATTCGTTAGGGTTAGGGTTAGTGTTCGGGGTAGTGGTAGGGTTAGAGTGCATTGAGGGGTAGGGGTAGGGGTATGGTTAAGATTATGGTTAGGGTTTGTGTGGGTAGAATCGAGGTTTAGGGTTAGGCTTAGGGTCAGGATTGCCTTTTGGGTTAGAATCGAGTGCATTTAGGGTTAGGGTTAGTGCTGAGATTGACGATTTAGTGTTAGGCTTAGAATCGAGAACATTTAGGGTTAGAGTTATGGTTAGAATTCGCTAGGGTTAGGGTTAGGGGTAGGGTTAGAGTGCATATAGAGGTAGGGATAGGAGTAGGGTTAGGATTAGTGTTAAGGTTTGTGTGGGTAGAATCGAGGTTTAGGTTTAAGCTTAGAGTCTGGATTGCATTTTGCATCAGAATCGAGTGTATTTGGTCTTTGGCTTAGTGTTCAAATTGAGGCATTTAGGGTTAGGGTTTGAATCGAGCACATTTAGGGTTAGAGTTATGTTTAGAATTTAGTGCCTTTTGGGTTAGGGTTAGGGTTCGTGTTAGGGTTAGGGTCAGGGTTAAAATCGAGAGCATTTAAGGGTAGTTCTAGGGGTAGAGTTAGGTTTAGCGTTCGCTTTCGTAGAATCGAGGTTTAGGCTTATGGTAAGGCTTAGGGTTAGGGTTAGGGTTAGAATCAGGCGCATTTTTAGTGTTGTGGTTTTCGTCAGGGAATGGCTTAGAGTGTACTTAGTGGTAGGGCTATGAGTAGAGTTAGGATTAGGGTTAAGGTTTGTGGTGGTAGAATCGAGGTTTAGGGTTAGGCTTAGGGTCAGGAATGGCTTTTGGGTTAGAGTCGAGTGCATTCAGGGTTAGGGATAGTGTTGAAATTGACGATTTAGTGTTTGGTTAGAATCGAGCACATTTAGGGTTAGAGTTATGGTTAGAATCCACTATATTTAAGCTTAGGGTTAGGGTTAGGGTTATTAGGGTCAGGATTAGAATCGAGAGCATTTAAGGATAGTGTTAGGGTTAGAGTTAGGTTTAGGGTTAGCTTTCGTAGAAGCGAGGGTTAGGCTTAGGGTTAGGCTTAGGGTGAGGGTTAGGGTTAAAGTGCTTTTAGGGCTACTGGTAGGGTTAGGTTTAGGATTAGGGTTAAGGTTTGTGTTGGTAGATTCGAGGTTTAGGTTTAGGCTTAGGGTCAGGATTGCTTTTTGGATCAGAATCGAGCGTATTTAGGGTTTGGGTTAGTGTTCAAAATGATGATTTAATGTTGGGGTTTGAATCGAGCACATTTAGGGTTAGAGTTCTGGTTAGAATTCGTTAGGGTTAGGGTTAGTGTTCGGGGTAGTGGTAGGGTTAGAGTGCATTGAGGGGTAAGGGTAGGGGTATGGTTAAGATTATGGTTAGGGTTTGTGTGGGTAGAATCGAGGTTTAAGGTTAGGCTTAGGGTCAGGATTGCCTTTTGGGTTAGAATCGAGTGCATTTAGGGTTAGGGTTAGTGCTGAGATTGACGATTTAGTGTTAGGCTTAGAATCGAGAACATTTAGGGTTAGAGTTATGGTTAGAATTCGCTAGGGTTAGGGTTAGGGGTAGGGTTAGAGTGCATATAGAGGTAGGGATAGGAGTAGGGTTAGGATTAGTGTTAAGGTTTGTGTGGGTAGAATCGAGGTTTAGGTTTAAGCTTAGGGTCTGGATTGGATTTTGGATCAGAATCGAGTGTATTTGGGCTTTGGCTTAGTGTTCAAATTGACGATTTAGTGTTAGGGTTTGAATCGAGCACATTTAGGGTTAGAGTTATGGTTAGAATTCAGTGCCTTTAGGGTTAGGTTTAGGGTTCGTGTTAGGGTTAGGGTCAGGGTTAAAATGGAGAGCATTTAAGGGTAGTTCTAGGGGTAGAGTTAGGTTTAGCGTTCGCTTTCGTAGAATCGAAGGTTAGGCTTAAGGTTAGGCTTAAGGTTAGGGTTAGAGTTAGAACCAGGCGCATTTTTAGTGTTCTGGTTTTCGTTAGGGTATGGCTTAGAGTGCATTAGGGGTTGGGGTAGGAGTGGGGTTATTATTAGGGGTAAGGTTTGTGTTGGTAGCATCGAGGTTTAGGGCTAGGCTTAGGGTCAGAAATGGCTTTTGGGTTAGGATCCAGTGCATTTAGGCTTAGGGATGGTGTTGAAATTGACGATTTAGTGTTAGGGTTATAATCGAGCACATTAGGGTTAGATTTATGGTTAGAATCCAGTGCATTTAGGGTTAGGATTAGGGATAGGGTTAGGTTTATGTTTAGGGTGAGGGTTAGAATCGGGTGCATTTAAGGATAGTGTTAGGGTTAGAGTTAGGTATAGGGTTAGCTTTCGTAGAATCGAGGGTCAGTGTTAGGGTGAGGGTTTGGGTTAGGATTAGGGTTAGAGTCAGAAGCATTTTTAGTGTTAGGGTTGGGGTTAGGGCCAGGGTTTGAGTGCATTTAGGGGTAGGGGAGGAATTGGGTTAGGATTAGGGTTAGGGTTTGTGTTGGTAGAATCGAGGTTTAGGGTTAGGCTTAGGGTCAGAAATGGCTTTTGGGTTAGGATCCAGTGCATTTAGGCTTAGGGATGGTGTTGAAATTGACGATTTAGTGTTAGGGTAAGAATCGAGCACATTTAGGGTTAGAGGTTTGATTAGAATTCCTTAGGGTTAGGGTTAGTGTTAGGAGTAGGGGTAGGGTTAGAGTGCATTGAGGGGAAAGGGTAGGGGTAGAATTAGAATTAGGGTTAGGGTGTGTGTGGATAGAATCGACGTTTAGGGTTGGGCTTAGGATCAGGATTGCCTTTTGGGTTAGAATCGAGTGCATTTGGGTTAGGTTTAGTGTTGAGATTGACGACTTAGTGTTAGGCTTAGAATTGAGAACATTTAGGGTTAGAGATTTGGTTAGAATTCGCTAGGGTTAGGGTTAGGGTTAGGGGTAGGGGTGGGGTTAGAGTGCATATAGAGGTAGGGATAGGAGTAGGGTTAGGATTAGGGTTAAGGTTTGTGTGGGTAGAATCGAGGTTTAGGTTTAAGCTTAGGGTCAGGATTGCATTTTGCATCAGAATCGAGTGTATTTGGGCTTTGGCTTAGTGTTCAAATTGAGGCATTTAGGGTTAGGGTTTGAATCGAGCACATTTAGGGTTAGAGTTACGTTTAGAATTTAGTGCCTTTTGTGTTAGGGTTAGGGTTCGTGTTAGGGTTAGGGTCAGGGTTAAAATCGAGAGCATTTAAGGGTAGTTCTAGGGGTAGAGTTAGGTTTAGCGTTCGCTTTCGTAGAATCGAGGTTTAGGCTTATGGTAATGCTTAGGGGTAGGGTTAGGGTTAGAATCAGGCGCATTTTTAGTGTTGTGGTTTTCGTCAGGGTATGGCTTAGAGTGGACTTAGTGGTAGGGCTATGAGTAGAGTTAGGATTAGGGTTAAGGTTTATGTTGGTAGAATCGAAGTTTAGGGTTAGGCTTAGGGTCAGGAATGGCTTTTGGGTTAGAGTCGAGTGCATTCAGGGTTAGGGATAGTGTTGAAATTGACGATTTAGTGTTTGGTTAGAATCGAGCACATTTAGGGTTAGAGTTATGGTTAGAATCCACTATATTTAAGCTTAGGGTTAGGGTTAGGGTTATTACGGTCAGGATTAGAATCGAGAGCATTTAAGGATAGTGTTAGGGTTAGAGTTAGGTTTAGGGTTAGCTTTCGTAGAATTGAGGGTTAGGGTTAGGGTTAGGGATAGAATCAAGCGCATTTTTAGTGTAAGGTGTTGGGTCAGGGTTAGAGTTAGAGTGCATATAGAGGTAGGGATAGGAATAGGGTTGGGATTAGGGTTAGGGTTTGTGTTGGTAGAATCGAGGTTTAGGTTTAGGCTTAGGGTCAGGATTGCCTTTTGGGTGAGAGTCGAGAACATTTAGGGTTAGGCTTAGTGTTGAGATTGACGATTTAGTGTTATGGTTATAATCGAGCACATTAGGGTTAGAGTTATGGTTAGAATCCAGTGCATTTAGGGTTAGGATTAGGGATAGGGTTAGGTTTATGTTTAGGGTGAGGGTTACAATGGGGTGCATTTAAGGATAGTGTTAGGGTTAGAGTTAGGTATAGGGTTAGCTTTCGTAGAATCGAGGGTCAGTGTTAGGGTGAGGGTTAGGGTTAGGATTAGGGTTAGAGTCAGGAGCATTTTTAGCGTTAGGGTTGGGGTTAGGGCCAGGGTTTGAGTGCATTTAGGGGTAGGGGAGGAGTTGGGTTAGGATTAGGGTTAGGGTTTGTGTTGGTAGAATCGAGGTTTTGGGTTAGGCTTAGGTTCAGGAGAGCATTTTGGGTCATAATTCAGAGCATTTGGGCTTAGGGTTAGTGTTGAAATTGATGATTTAGTTATAGTATTAGAATCAGGCACATTTAGGGATAGAGTTATGATTAGAATTCAGTGCATTTAGGGTTAGGGTTAGGGTTAAGGTTAGGTTTAGGGTCAGGGTTAGAATTGAGAGCATTAAGGATAGTGCTAGGGTTAGAGTTAGGTTTATGGTTAGCTTTAGTAGAATCGAGGGCTAGGATTTGGGTTAGGCTTAGTGTGAGGGTTAGGGTTAGAATCAAGCACAGTTTTAGTGTTAGCGTTAGGGTGAAGGTTAGGGTTAAAGTGCTTTTAGGGCTAGTGGTAGGGGTAGGGTTAGGATTAGGGTTAAGGTTTGTGTTGGTAGAATCGAGGTTTAGGTTTAGGCTTAGGGTCAGGATTGCATTTTGGATTAGAATCGAGTGTATTTTGGCTTTGGGTTAGTGTTCAAATTGACGATATAGTGTTAGGGTTTGAATCGAGCACATTTAGGGTTAGCGTTATGGTTAGAATTCAGTGCATTTAGGCTTAGGGTTAGGGTTAGGGTTAGGTTTAGGGTCAGCGTTAGAATCGAGAGCATTAAGGATAGTGCTAGAGTTAGAGTTAGGTTTAGGATTAGGTTTCGTAGAATTGAGGGTTAGGGTTAGCGTTAGGGTCAGGATTGGCTTTTGCGTTAGAATCGAGTGCATTTAGGGTTAGCGTTAGTGTTGCGATTGACGATTTAGTGTTAGGGTTATAATCGAGCACATTAGGGTTAGATTTATGGTTAGAATTCTTTAGGGTTAGGGTTAGTGTTAGGGGTAGGGGTAGGGTTAGAGTGCATTGAGGGGTAGGGGTAGGGGTATGGTTAAGATTAGGGTTAGGGTTTGTGTGTGTAGAATCGAGGTTTAGGGTTAGGCTTAGGGTCAGGATTGCCTTTTGTGTTAGAATCGAGTGCATTTAGGGTTAGGGTTAGTGTTGAGATTGATGATTTAGTGTTAGGCTTAGAATCGAGAACATTTAGGGTTAGAGTTATGGTTAGAATTCGCTAGGGTTAGGGTTAGGGTTAGGGGTAGGGTTAGGGTTAGAGTGCATATAGAAGTAGGGATAGGAGTAGGGTTAGGATTAGTGTTAAGGTTTGTGTGGGTAGAATCGAGGTTTAGGTTTAAGCTTAGGGTCTGGATTGCATTTTGCATCAGAATCGAGTGTATTTGGGCTTTGACTTAGTGTTCAAATTGACGATTTAGTGTTAGGGTTTGAATCGAGCACATTAGGGTTAGAGTTATGGTTAGAATCCACTGCATTTAGGCTTAGGGTTAGGATTAGGGTTATTAGGGTCAGGATTAGAATCGAGAGCATTTAAGGATAGTGCTAGGGTTAGAGTTAGGTTTAGGGTTAGCTTTCATAGAAGCGAGGGTTAGTCTTAGGGTTAGGCTTAGGGTGAGGGTTAGGGTTAGAATCAAGCACAGTTTTAGTGTTAGCGTTAGGGTGAGGGTTAGGGTTAAAGTGCTTTTAGGGGTACTGGTAGGGTTAGGGTTCAGATTAGGGTTAAGGTTTGTGTTGGTAGATTCGAGGTTTAGGTTTGGGCTTAGGGTCAGGATTGCATTTTGGATCAGAATCGAGCGTATTTAGGCTTTGGGTTAGGGTTCAAATTGATGATTTAATGTTGGGGTTTGAATCGAGCACATTTAGGGTTAGAGTTCTGGTTAGAATTCGTTAGGGTTAGGGTTAGTGTTAGGGGTAGGGGTAGGGTTAGAGTGCATTGAGGGGTAGGGGTAGGGGTATGGTTAAGATTATGGTTAGAGTTTGTGTGGGTAGAATCGAGGTTTAGGTTTAAGCTTAGGGTCTGGATTGGATTTTGGATCAGAATCGAGTGTATTTGGGCTTTGGCTTAGTGTTCAAATTGACGATTTAGTGTTAGGGTTCGAATCGAGCACATTTAGGGTTAGAGTTATGGTTAGAATTCAGTGCCTTTAGGGTTAGGTTTAGGGTTCGTGTTAGGGTTAGGGTCAGGGTTAAAATGGAGAGCATTTAAGGGTAGTTCTAGGGGTAGAGTTAGGTTTAGCGTTCGCTTTCGTAGAATCGAAGGTTAGGCTTAAGGTTAGGCTTAAGGTTAGGGTTAGAGTTAGAACCAGGCGCATTTTTAGTGTTCTGGTTTTCGTTAGGGTATGGCTTAGAGTGCATTAGGGGTTGGGGTAGGAGTGGGGTTATTATTAGGGGTAAGGTTTGTGTTGGTAGCATCGAGGTTTAGGGCTAGGCTTAGGGTCAGAAATGGCTTTTGGGTTAGGATCCAGTGCATTTAGGCTTAGGGATGGTGTTGAAATTGACGATTTAGTGTTAGGGTTATAATCGAGCACATTAGGGTTAGAGTTATGGTTAGAATCCAGTGCATTTAGGGTTAGGATTAGGGATAGGGTTAGGTTTATGTTTAGGGTGAGGGTTAGAATCGGGTGCATTTAAGGATAGTGTTAGGGTTAGAGTTAGGTATAGGGTTAGCTTTCGTAGAATCGAGGGTCAGTGTTAGGGTGAGGGTTTGGGTTAGGATTAGGGTTAGAGTCAGGAGCATTTTTAGTGTTAGGGTTGGGGTTAGGGCCAGGGTTTGAGTGCATTTAGGGGTAGGGGAGGAATTGGGTTAGGATTAGGGTTAGGGTTTGTGTTGGTAGAATCGAGGTTTAGGGTTAGGCTTAGGGTCAGAAATGGCTTTTGGGTTAGGATCCAGTGCATTTAGGCTTAGGGATGGTGTTGAAATTGACTATTTAGTGTTAGGGTAAGAATCGAGCACATTTAGGGTTAGAGGTTTGATTAGAATTCCTTAGGGTTAAGGTTAGTGTTAGGAGTAGGGGTAGGGTTAGAGTGCATTGAGGGGAAAGGGTAGGGGTAGAATTAGAATTAGGGTTAGGGTGTGTGTGGATAGAATCGACGTTTAGGGTTGGGCTTAGGATCAGGATTGCCTTTTGGGTTAGAATCGAGTGCATTTGGGTTAGGTTTAGTGTTGAGTTTGACGATTTAGTGTTAGGCTTAGAATTGAGAACATTTAGGGTTAGAGATTTGGTTAGAATTCGCTAGGGTTAGGGTTAGGGTTAGGGGTAGGGGTGGGGTTAGAGTGCATATAGAGGTAGGGATAGGAGTAGGGTTAGGATTAGGGTTAAGGTTTGTGTGGGTAGAATCGAGGTTTAGGTTTAAGCTTAGGGTCAGGATTGCATTTTGCATCAGAATCGAGTGTATTTGGGCTTTGGCTTAGTGTTCAAATTGAGGCATTTAGGGTTAGGGTTTGAATCGAGCACATTTAGGGTGAGAGTTATGTTTAGAATTTAGTGCCTTTAGGGTTAGGGTTAGGGTTAGGGTTAGGGTTAGGGTTAGGGTCAGGGTTAAAATCGAGAGCATTTAAGGATAGTGCTAGAGTTAGAGTTAGGTTTAGCGTTCGCTTTCGTAGAATCGAGGTTTAGGCTTATGATAAGGCTTAGGGGTAGGGTTAGGGTTAGAATCAGGCGCATTTTTAGTGTTGTCGTTTTCGTCAGGGTATGTCTCAGAGTGTACTTAGTGGTAGAGCTATGAGTAGAGTTAGGATTAGGGATAAGGTTTGTGTTGGTAGAATCGAAGTTTAGGGTTAGGCTTAGGGTCAGGAATGGCTTTTGGGTTAGAGTCGAGTGCATTCAGAGTTAGGGATAGTGTTGAAATTGACGATTTAGTGTTTGGTTAGAATCGAGCACATTTAGGGTTAGAGTTATGGTTAGAATCCACTATATTTAAGCTTAGGGTTAGGGTTAGGGTTATTAGGGTCAGGATTAGAATCGAGAGCATTTAAGGATAGTGTTAGCGTTAGAGTTAGGTTTAGGGTTAGGTTTCGTAGAATTGAGGGTTAGGGTTAGGCTTAGGGATAGAATCAAGCGCATTTTTAGTGTTAGGGGTTGGGTCAGGGTTAGAGTTAGTGTGCATATAGAGGTAGGGAGAGGAGTAGGGTTGGGATTAGTGTTAGGGTTTGTGTTGGTAGAATCGAGGTTTAGGGTTAGGCTTAGGGCCAGGATTGCCTTTTGGGAGAGAGTCGAGAACATTTAGGGTTAGGCTTAGTGTTGAGATTGACGATTTAGTGTTATGGTTATAATCGAGCACATTAGGGTTAGAGTTATGGTTAGAATCCAGTGCATTTAGGGTTAGGATTAGGGATAGGGTTAGGTTTATGTTTAGGGTGAGGGTTAGAATCGGGTGCATTTAAGGATAGTGTTAGGGTTAGAGTTAGGTATAGGGATAGCTTTCGTAGAATCGAGGGTCAGTGTTAGGGTGAGTTTTAGAGTTAGGATTAGGGTTAGAGTCAGGAGCATTTTTAGCGTTAGGGTTGGGTTAGGGCCAGGGTTTGAGTGCATTTAGGGGTAGGGGAGGAGTTGGGTTAGGATTAGGGTTAGGGTTTCTGTTTGTAGAATCGAGGGTTTGGGTTAGGCTTAGGGTCAGGAGAGCATTTTCGGTCATAATTCAGAGCATTTGGGCTTAGGGTTAGTGTTGAAATTGATGATTTAGTTATAGCATTAGAATCAGGCACATTTAGGGATAGAGTTATGATTAGAATTCAGTGCATTTAGGATTAGGGTTAGGGTTAAGGTTAGGTTTAGGGTCAGGGTTAGAATCGAGAGCATTAAGGATAGTGCTAGGGTTAGAGTTAGGTTTATGGTTAGCTTTTGTAGAATCGAGGGCTAGGATTTGGGTTAGGCTTAGGGTGAGGGTTAGGGTTAGAATCAAGCACAGTTTTAGTGTTAGCGTTAGGGTGAAGGTTAGGGTTAAAGTGCTTTTAGGGCTAGTGGTAGGGGTAGGGTTAGGATTAGGGTTAAGGTTTGTGTTGGTAGAATCGAGGTTTAGGTTTAGGCTTAGGGTCAGGATTGCATTTTGGATCAGAATCGAGTGTATTTTGGCTTTGGGTTAGTGTTCAAATTGATGATTTAATGTTGGGGTTTGAATGGAGCACATTTAGGGTTAGAGTTCTGGTTAGAATTCGTTAGGGTTAGGGTTAGTGTTAGGGGTAGCGGTAGGGTTAGAGTGCATTGAGGGGTAGGGGTAGGGGTATGGTTAAGATTATGGTCAGGGTTTGTGTGGGTAGAATCGAGGTTAAGGGTTAGGCTTAGGGTCAGGATTGCCTTTTGGGTTAGAATCGAGTGCATTTAGGGTTAGGGTTAGTGCTGAGATTGACGATTTAGTGTTAGGCTTAGAATCGAGAACATTTAGGGTTAGAGTTATGGTTAGAATTCGCTAGGGTTTGGGTTAGGGTTAGGGGTAGGGGTAGGGTTAGAGTGCATATAGAGGTAGGGATAGGAGTAGGGTTAGGATTAGTGTTAAGGTTTGTGTGGGTAGAATCGAGGTTTAGGTTTAAGCTTAGGGTCTGGATTGCATTTTGCATCAGAATCGAGTGTATTTGGGCTTTGGCTTAGTGTTCAAATTGAGGCATTTAGGGTTAGGGTTTGAATCGAGCACATTTAGGGTTAGAGTTATGTTTAGAATTTAGTGCCTTTTGGGTTAGGGTTAGGGTTCGTGTTAGGGTTAGGGTCAGGGTTAAAATGGAGAGCATTTAAGGGTAGTTCTAGGGGTAGAGTTAGGTTTAGCGTTCGCTTTCGTAGAATCGAGGTTTAGGCTTATGGTAATGCTTAGGGGTAGGGTTAGGGTTAGAATCAGGCGCATTTTTAGTGTTGTGGTTTTCGTCAGGGTATGGCTTAGAGTGGACTTAGTGGTAGGGCTATGAGTAGAGTTAGGATTAGGGTTAAGGTTTATGTTGGTAGAATCGAAGTTTAGGGTTAGGCTTAGGGTCAGGAATGGCTTTTGGGTTAGAGTCGAGTGCATTCAGGGTTAGGGATAGTGTTGAAATTGACGATTTAGTGTTTGGTTAGAATCGAGCACATTTAGGGTTAGAGTTATGGTTAGAATCCACTATATTTAAGCTTAGGGTTAGGGTTAGGGTTATTACGGTCAGGATTAGAATCGAGAGCATTTAAGGATAGTGTTAGGGTTAGAGTTAGGTTTAGGGTTAGTTTTCGTAGAATTGAGGATTAGGGTTAGGGATAGGGATAGAATCAAGCGCATTTTTAGTGTTAGGGGTTGGGTCAGGGTTAGAGTTAGAGTGCATATAGAGGTAGCGATAGGAGTAGGGTTGGAATTAGGGTTAGGGTTTGTGTTGGTCGAATCGAGGTTTAGGGTTAGGCTTAGGGTCAGGATTACCTTTTGGGTTAGAGTCGAGTGCATTTAGGGTTAGGCTTAGTGTTGAGATTGACGATTTAGTGTTAGGGTTATAATCGAGCACATTAGGGTTAGAGTTATGGTTAGAATCCAGTGCATTTAGGGTAGGAATAGGGATAGGGTTAGGTTTATGTTTAGGGTGAGGGTTACAATGGGGTGCATTTAAGGATAGTGTTAGGGTTAGAGTTAGGTATAGGGTTAGCTTTCCTAGATTCGAGGGTCAGTGTTAGGGTGAGGGTTAGGGTTAGGATTAGGGTTAGAGTCAGGAGCATTTTTAGCGTTAGGGTTGGGGTTAGGGTCAGGGTTTGAGTGCATTTAGGGGTAGGGGAGGAGTTGGGTTAGGATTAGGGTTAGGGTTTGTGTTGGTAGAATCGAGGTTTTGGGTTAGGCTTAGGGTCAGGACAGCATTTTGGGTCATAATGCAGAGCATTTGGGCTTAGGGTTAGTGTTGAATTTGATGATTTAGTTATAGCATTAGAATCAGGCACATTTAGGGATAGAGTTATGATTAGACTTCAGTGCATTTAGGGTTAGGGTTAGGGTTAGGGTCAGGGTTAGAATCGAGAGCATTAAGGATAGTGCTAGGGTTAGAGTTAGGTTTATGGTTAGCTTTTGTAGAATCGAGGGCTAGGATTTGGGTTAGGCTTAGGGTGAGGGTTAGGGTTAGAATCAAGCACAGTTTTAGGGTTAGCGTTAGGGTGAAGGTTAGGGTTAAAGTGCTTTTAGGGCTAGTGGTAGGGGTAGGGTTAGGATTAGGGTTAAGGTTTGTGTTGGAAGAATCGAGGTTTAGGTTTAGGCTTAGGGTCAGGATTGCATTTTGGATCAGAATCGAGTGTATTTTGGCTTTGGGTTAGTGTTCAAATTGACGATTTAGTGTTAGGGTTTGAATCGAGCACATTTAGGGTTAGAGCTATGGTTAGAATTCAGTGCATTTAGGGTTAGGGTTAAGGTTAGGGTTACGTTTAGGGTCAGCGTTAGAATCGAGAGCATTAAGGATAGTGCTAGAGTTAGAGTTAGGTTTAGGATTAAGTTTCGTAGAATTGAGGGTTAGGGTTAGCGTTAGGGTCAGGATTGCCTTTTGCGTTAGAATCGAGTGCATTTAGGGTTAGCATTAGTGTTGAGATTGACGATTTAGTGTTAGGGTTATAATCGAGCACATTAGGGTTAGAGTTATGGTTAGAATCCACTGCATTTAGGCTTAGGGTTAGGATTAGGGTTATTAGGGTCAGGATTAGAATCGAGAGCATTTAAGGATAGTGCTAGGGTTAGAGTTAGGTTTAGGGTTAGCTTTCGTAGAAGCGAGGGTTAGGCTTAGGGTTAGGCTTAGGGTGAGGGTTAGGGTTAAAGTGCTTTTAGGGCTACTGGTAGGGTTAGGTTTAGGATTAGGGTTAAGGTTTGTGTTGGTAGATTCGAGGTTTAGGTTTAGGCTTAGGGTCAGGATTGCATTTTGGATCAGAATCGAGCGTATTTACGGTTTGGGTTAGTGTTCAAAATGATGATTTAATGTTGGGGTTTGAATCGAGCACATTTAGGGTTAGAGTTCTGGTTAGAATTCGTTAGGGTTAGGGTTAGTGTTCGGGGTAGTGGTAGGGTTAGAGTGCATTGAGGGGTAGGGGTAGGGGTATGGTTAAGATTATGGTTAGGGTTTGTGTGGGTAGAATCGAGGTTTAAGGTTAGGCTTAGGGTCAGGATTGCCTTTTGGGTTAGAATCGAGTGCATTTAGGGTTAGGGTTAGTGCTGAGATTGACGATTTAGTGTTAGGCTTAGAATCGAGAACATTTAGGGTTAGAGTTATGGTTAGAATTCGCTAGGGTTAGGGTTAGGGGTAGGGTTAGAGTGCATATAGAGGTAGGGATAGGAGTAGGGTTAGGATTAGTGTTAAGGTTTGTGTGGGTAGAATCGAGGTTTAGGTTTAAGCTTAGGGTCTGGATTGGATTTTGGATCAGAATCGAGTGTATTTGGGCTTTGGCTTAGTGTTCAAATTGACGATTTAGTGTTAGGGTTTGAATCGAGCACATTTAGGGTTAGAGTTATGGTTAGAATTCAGTGCCTTTAGGGTTAGGTTTAGGGTTCGTGTTAGGGTTAGGGTCAGGGTTAAAATGGAGAGCATTTAAGGGTAGTTCTAGGGGTAGAGTTAGGTTTAGCGTTCGCTTTCGTAGAATCGAAGGTTAGGCTTAAGGTTAGGCTTAAGGTTAGGGTTAGAGTTAGAACCAGGCGCATTTTTAGTGTTCTGGTTTTCGTTAGGGTATGGCTTAGAGTGCATTAGGGGTTGGGGTAGGAGTGGGGTTATTATTAGGGGTAAGGTTTGTGTTGGTAGCATCGAGGTTTAGGGCTAGGCTTAGGGTCAGAAATGGCTTTTGGGTTAGGATCCAGTGCATTTAGGCTTAGGGATGGTGTTGAAATTGACGATTTAGTGTTAGGGTTATAATCGAGCACATTAGGGTTAGATTTATGGTTAGAATCCAGTGCATTTAGGGTTAGGATTAGGGATAGGGTTAGGTTTATGTTTAGGGTGAGGGTTAGAATCGGGTGCATTTAAGGATAGTGTTAGGGTTAGAGTTAGGTATAGGGTTAGCTTTCGTAGAATCGAGGGTCAGTGTTAGGGTGAGGGTTTGGGTTAGGATTAGGGTTAGAGTCAGAAGCATTTTTAGTGTTAGGGTTGGGGTTAGGGCCAGGGTTTGAGTGCATTTAGGGGTAGGGGAGGAATTGGGTTAGGATTAGGGTTAGGGTTTGTGTTGGTAGAATCGAGGTTTAGGGTTAGGCTTAGGGTCAGAAATGGCTTTTGGGTTAGGATCCAGTGCATTTAGGCTTAGGGATGGTGTTGAAATTGACGATTTAGTGTTAGGGTAAGAATCGAGCACATTTAGGGTTAGAGGTTTGATTAGAATTCCTTAGGGTTAGGGTTAGTGTTAGGAGTAGGGGTAGGGTTAGAGTGCATTGAGGGGAAAGGGTAGGGGTAGAATTAGAATTAGGGTTAGGGTGTGTGTGGATAGAATCGACGTTTAGGGTTGGGCTTAGGATCAGGATTGCCTTTTGGGTTAGAATCGAGTGCATTTGGGTTAGGTTTAGTGTTGAGATTGACGACTTAGTGTTAGGCTTAGAATTGAGAACATTTAGGGTTAGAGATTTGGTTAGAATTCGCTAGGGTTAGGGTTAGGGTTAGGGGTAGGGGTGGGGTTAGAGTGCATATAGAGGTAGGGATAGGAGTAGGGTTAGGATTAGGGTTAAGGTTTGTGTGGGTAGAATCGAGGTTTAGGTTTAAGCTTAGGGTCAGGATTGCATTTTGCATCAGAATCGAGTGTATTTGGGCTTTGGCTTAGTGTTCAAATTGAGGCATTTAGGGTTAGGGTTTGAATCGAGCACATTTAGGGTTAGAGTTATGTTTAGAATTTAGTGCCTTTTGGGTTAGGGTTAGGGTTCGTGTTAGGGTTAGGGTCAGGGTTAAAATCGAGAGCATTTAAGGGTAGTTCTAGGGGTAGAGTTAGGTTTAGCGTTCGCTTTCGTAGAATCGAGGTTTAGGCTTATGGTAATGCTTAGGGGTAGGGTTAGGGTTAGAATCAGGCGCATTTTTAGTGTTGTGGTTTTCGTCAGGGTATGGCTTAGAGTGGACTTAGTGGTAGGGCTATGAGTAGAGTTAGGATTAGGGTTAAGGTTTATGTTGGTAGAATCGAAGTTTAGGGTTAGGCTTAGGGTCAGGAATGGCTTTTGGGTTAGAGTCGAGTGCATTCAGGGTTAGGGATAGTGTTGAAATTGACGATTTAGTGTTTGGTTAGAATCGAGCACATTTAGGGTTAGAGTTATGGTTAGAATCCCCTATATTTAAGCTTAGGGTTAGGGTTATGGTTATTAGGGTCAGGATTAGAATCGAGAGCATTTAAGGATAGTGTTAGGGTTAGAGTTAGGTTTAGGGTTAGCTTTCGTAGAATTGAGGGTTAGGGTTAGGGTTAGGGATAGAATCAAGCGCATTTTTAGTGTAAGGTGTTGGGTCAGGGTTAGAGTTAGAGTGCATATAGAGGTAGGGATAGGAATAGGGTTGGGATTAGGGTTAGGGTTTGTGTTGGTAGAATCGAGGTTTAGGTTTAGGCTTAGGGTCAGGATTGCCTTTTGGGTGAGAGTCGAGAACATTTAGGGTTAGGCTTAGTGTTGAGATTGACGATTTAGTGTTATGGTTATAATCGAGCACATTAGGGTTAGAGTTATGGTTAGAATCCAGTGCATTTAGGGTTAGGATTAGGGATAGGGTTAGGTTTATGTTTAGGGTGAGGGTTACAATGGGGTGCATTTAAGGATAGTGTTAGGGTTAGAGTTAGGTATAGGGTTAGCTTTCGTAGAATCGAGGGTCAGTGTTAGGGTGAGGGTTAGGGTTAGGATTAGGGTTAGAGTCAGGAGCATTTTTAGCGTTAGGGTTGGGGTTAGGGCCAGGGTTTGAGTGCATTTAGGGGTAGGGGAGGAGTTGGGTTAGGATTAGGGTTAGGGTTTGTGTTGGTAGAATCGAGGTTTTGGGTTAGGCTTAGGTTCAGGAGAGCATTTTGGGTCATAATTCAGAGCATTTGGGCTTAGGGTTAGTGTTGAAATTGATGATTTAGTTATAGTATTAGAATCAGGCACATTTAGGGATAGAGTTATGATTAGAATTCAGTGCATTTAGGGTTAGGGTTAGGGTTAAGGTTAGGTTTAGGGTCAGGGTTAGAATTGAGAGCATTAAGGATAGTGCTAGGGTTAGAGTTAGGTTTATGGTTAGCTTTTGTAGAATCGAGGGCTAGGCTTTGGGTTAGGCTTAGGGTGAGGGTTAGGGTTAGAATCAAGCACAGTTTTAGCGTTAGCGTTAGGGTGAAGGTTAGGGTTAAAGTGCTTTTAGGGCTAGTGGTAGGGGTAGGGTTAGGATTAGGGTTAAGGTTTGTGTTGGTAGAATCGAGATTTAGGTTTAGGCTTAGGGTCAGGATTGCATTTTGGATCAGAATCGAGTGTATTTAGCCTTTGGGTTAGTGTTCAAATTGACGATTTAGTGTTCGGGTTTGAATCGAGCACATTTAGGGTTAGAGCTATGGTTAGAATTCAGTGCATTTAGGGTTAGGGTTAAGGTTAGGGTTACGTTTAGGGTCAGCGTTAGAATCGAGAGCATTAAGGATAGTGCTAGAGTTAGAGTTAGGTTTAGGATTAAGTTTCGTAGAATTGAGGGTTAGGGTTAGCGTTAGGGTCAGGATTGCCTCTTGCGTTAGAATCGAGTGCATTTAGGGTTAGCATTAGTGTTGAGATTGACGATTTAGTGTTAGGGTTATAATCGAGCACATTAGGGTTAGAGTTATGGTTAGAATCCACTGCATTTAGGCTTAGGGTTAGGATTAGGGTTTTTAGGGTCAGGATTAGAATCGAGAGCATTTAAGGATAGTGCTAGGGTTAGAGTTAGGTTTAGGGTTAGCTTTCGTAGAAGCGAGGGTTAGGCTTAGGGTTAGGCTTAGGGTGAGGGTTAGGGTTAAAGTGCTTTTAGGGCTACTGGTAGGGTTAGGGTTAGGATTAGGGTTAAGGTTTGTGTTGGTAGATTCGAGGTTTAGGTTTAGGCTTAGGGTCAGGATTGCATTTTGGATCAGAATCGAGCGTATTTAGGGTTTGGGTTAGTGTTCAAAATGATGATTTAATGTTGGGGTTTGAATCGAGCACATTTAGGGTTAGAGTTCTGGTTAGAATTCGTTAGGGTTAGGGTTAGTGTTAGGGGTAGGGGTAGGGTTAGAGTGCATTGAGGGGTAGGGGTAGGGGTATGGTTAAGATTATGGTTAAGGTTTGTGTGGGTAGAATCGAGGTTTAGGGTTAGCCTTAGGGTCAGGATTGCCTTTTGGGTTAGAATCGAGTGCATTTAGGGTTAGGGTTAGTGCTGAGATTGACGATTTAGTGTTAGGCTTAGAATCGAGAACATTTAGGGTTAGAGTTATGGTTAGAATTCGCTAGGGTTAGGGTTAGGGTTAGGGGTAGGGGTAGGGTTAGAGTGCATATAGAGGTAGGGATAGGAGTAGGGTTAGGATTAGTGTTAAGGTTTGTGTGGGTAGAATCGAGGTTTAGGTTTAAGCTTAGGGTCTGGATTGCATTTTGCATCAGAATCGAGTGTATTTGGGCTTTGGCTTAGTGTTCAAATTGACGATTTAGTGTTAGGGTTTGAATCGAGCACATTAGGGTTAGAGTTATGGTTAGAATTCAGTGCCTTTAGGGTTAGGGTTATGGTCAGTGTTAGGGTTAGGGTCAGGGTTAAAATGGAGAGCATTTAAGGATAGTGCTAGGGTTAGAGTTAGGTTTAGCGTTCGCTTTCGTAGAATCGAAGGTGAGGCTTAAGGTTAGGGTTAAGGTTAGGGTTAGAGTTAGAACCAGGCGCATTTTTAGTGTTCTGGTTTTCGTTAGGGTATGGCTTAGAGTGCATTAGGGGTAGGGGTAGGAGTGGGGTTAGGATTAGGGTTAAGGTTTGTGTTGGTAGCATCGAGGTTTAGGGTTAGGCTTAGGGTCAGAAATGGCTTTTGGGTTAGGATCCAGTGCATTTAGGCTTAGGGATGGTGTTGAAATTGACGATTTAGTGTTAGGGTTAGAATCGAGCACATTTAGGGTTAGAGTTTTGGTTAGAATTCCTTAGAGTTAGGGTTAGTGTTAGGGGTAGGGGTAGGGTTAGAGTGCATTGAGGGGTAAGGGTAGGGGTAGAATTAGGATTAGGGTTAGAGTTTGTGTGGGTAGAACCGACGTTTAGGGTTGGGCTTAGGGTCAGGATTGCCTTTTGTGTTAGAATCGAGTGCATTTGGGTTAGGGTTAGTGTTGAGATTGACGATTTAGTGTTAGGCTTAGAATTGAGAACATTTAGGGTTAGAGTTTTGGTTAGAATTCGCTAGGGTTAGGGTTAGGGTTAGGGGTAGGGGTGGGGTTAGTGTGCATATAGAGGTAGGGATAGGAGTAGGGTTAGGATTAGGGTTAAGGTTTATGTGGGTAGAATCGAGGTTTAGGTTTAAGCTTAGGGTCAGGATTGCATTTTGGATCAGAATCGAGTGTATTTGGGCTTTGGCTTAGTGTTCAAATTGAGGCATTTAGGGTTAGGGTTTGAATCGAGCACATTTAGGGTTAGAGTTGTGTTTAGAATTTAGTTCCTTTAGGGTTAGGGTTAGGGTTAGTGTTAGGGTTAGGGTCAGGGTTAAAATCGAGAGCATTTAAGGATAGTGTTAGTGTTAGAGTTAGGTTTAGGGTTAGGTTTCGTATAATTGAGCGTTAGGGTTAGGGTTAGGCTTAGGGATAGAATCAAACGCATTTTTAGTGTTAGGGGTTGGGTCAGGGTAAGAGTTAGAGTGCATATAGAGGTAGGGATAGGAGTAGGGTTGGGATTCGGGTCAGGGTATGTGTTGGTAGAATCGAGGTTTAGGGTTAGGCTTAGGGTCAGGATTGCCTTTTGGGTTAGAGTCGAGTGCATTTAGGGTTAGGTTTAGTGTTGAGATTGACGATTTAGTGTTAGGGTTATAATCGAGCACATTAGGGTTAGAGTTATGGTTAGAATCCAGTGCATTTAGGGTTAGGATTAGGGATAGGGTTAGGTTTATGTTTAGGGTGAGGGTTAGAATCGGGTGCATTTAAGGATAGTGTTAGGGTTAGAGTTAGGTATAGGGTTAGCTTTCGTAGAATCGAGGGTCAGTGTTAGGGTGAGGGTAAGGGTTAGGATTAGGGTTAGAGTCAGGAGCATTTTTAGCGTTAGGGTTGGGGTTAGGGTCAGGGTTTGAGTGCATTTAGGGGTAGGGGAGGAGTTGGGTTAGGATTAGGGTTAAGGTTTGTGTTGGTAGAATCGAGGTTTTCGGTTAGGCTTAGGGTCAGGAGAGCATTTTGGGTCATAATTCAGAGCATTTGGGCTTAGGGTTCGTGTTGAAATTGATGATTTAGTTATAGCATTAGAATCAGGCACATTTAGGGATAGAGTTATGATTAGAATTCAGTGCATTTAGGGTTAGGGTTAGGGTTAAGGTTAGGTTTAGGGTCAGGGTTAGAATCGAGAGCATTAAGGATAGTGCTAGTGTTAGAGTTAGGTTTATGGTTAGCTTTTGTAGAATCGAGGGCTAGGCTTTGGGTTAGGCTTAGGTTGAGGGTTAGGGTTAGAATCAAGCACAGTTTTAGAGTTAGCATTAGGGTGAAGGTCAGGGTTAAAGTGCTTTTAGGGCTAGTGGTAGGGGTAGGGTTAGGACTAGGGTTAAGGTTTGTGTTGGTAGAATCGAGGTTTAGGTTTAGGCTTAGGGTCAGGATTGCATTTTGGATCAGAATCGAGTGTATTTTGGCTTTGGGTTAGTGTTCAAATTGACGATTTAGTGTTAGGGTTTGAATCGAGCACATTTAGGGTTAGAGTTATGGTTAGAATTCAGTGCATTTAGGGTTAGGGTTAAGGTTAGGGTTAGGTTTAGGGTCAGCGTTAGAATCGAGAGCATTAAGGATAGTGCTAGAGTTAGAGTTAGGTTTAGGATTAGGTTTCGTAGAATTGAGGGTTAGGGTTAGCGTTAGGGTCAGGATTGGCTTTTGCGTTAGTATCGAGTGCATTTAGGGTTAGCGTTAGTGTTGAGATTGACGATTTAGTGTTAGGGTTATAATCGAGCACATTAGGGTTAGAGTTATGGTTAGAATCCACTGCATTTAGGCTTAGGGTTAGGAGTAGGTTTATTAGGGTCAGGATTAGAATCGAGAGCATTTAAAGATAGTGCTAGGGTTAGAGTTGGGTTTAGGGTTAGCTTTCGTAGAAGCGAGGGTTAGGCTTAGGGTTAGGCTTAGGGTGAGGGTTAGGGTTAGAATGAAGCACAGTTTTATTGTTAGCGTTAGGGTGAGGGTTAGGGTTAAAGTGCTTTTAGGGCTACTGGTAGGGTTAGGGTTAGGATTAGGGTTACGGTTTGTGTTGGTAGATTCGAGGTTTAGGTTTAGGCTTAGGGTCAGGATTGCATTTTGGATCAGAATCGAGCGTATTTAGGCTTTGGGTTAGTGTTCAAATTGATGATTTAATGTTGGGGTTTAAATCGAGCACATTTAGGGTTAGAGTTCTGGTTAGAATTCGTTAGGGTTAGGGTTAGTGTTAGGAGTAGGGTAGGGTTAGAGTGCATTGAGGGGTAGGGGTAGGGGTATGGTTAAGATTATGGTTAGGGTTTGTGTGGGTGGAATCGAGGTTTAAGGTTAGGCTTAGGGTCAGGATTGCCTTTTGGGTTAGAATCGAGTGCATTTAGGGTTAGGGTAAGTGTTGAGATTGACGATTTAGTGTTAGGCTTAGAATCGAGAACATTTAGGGTTAGAGTTATGGTTAGAATTCGCTAGGGTTAGGGTTAGGGTTAGGGGTAGGGGTAGGGTTAGAGTGCATATAGAGGTAGGGATAGGAGTAGGTTTAGGATTAGTGTTAAGGTTTGTGTGGGTAGAATCGAGGTTTAGATTTAAGCTTAGGGTCTGGATTGCATTTTGGGTCAGAATCGAGTGTATTTGGGCTTTGGCTTAGTGTTCAAATTGAGGCATTTAGGGTTAGGGTTTGAATCGAGCACATTTAGGGTTAGAGTTATGTTTAGAATTTAGTGCCTTTAGGGTTAGGATTAGGGTTAGTGTTAGGGTTAGGGTCAGGGTTAAAATCGAGAGCATTTAAGGATAGTGCTAGAGTTAGAGTTAGGTTTCGCGTTCGCTTTCGTAGAATCGAGGTTTAGGCTTATGGTAAGGCTTAGGGGTAGGGTTAGGGTTAGAATCAGGCGCATTTTTAGTGTTGTGGTTTTCGTCAGGGTATGTCTTAGAGTGTACTTAGTGGTAGGGCTATGAGTAGAGTTAGGATTAGGGTTAAGGTTTGTGTTGGTAGAATCGAAGTTTAGGGTTAGGCTTAGGGTCAGAAACAGCTTTTGGGTTAGAGTCGAGTGCATTCAGGGTTAGGGACAGTGTTGAAATTGACGATTTTGTGTTTGGTTAGAATCGAGCACATTTAGTGTTAGAGTTATGGTTAGAATCCACTATATTTAAGCTTAGGGTTCGGGTTAGGGTTATTAGGGTCAGGATTAGAATCGAGAGCATTTAAGGATAGTGTTAGGGTTAGAGTTAGATTTAGGGTTAGGTTTCGTAAAATTGAGGGTTGGGATTAGGGTTAGGGATAGAATCAAGCGCATTTTTAGTGTTAGGTGTTGGGTCAGGCTTAGAGTTAGAGTGCATATAGAGGTAGGGATAGGAGTAGGGTTGGGATTCGGGTTAGGGTTTGTGTTGGTAGAATCGAGGTTTAGGGTTAGGCTTAGGGTCAGGATTGCCTTTTGCGTTAGAGTCGAGTGCATTTACGGTTAGGCTTAGTGTTGAGATTGACGATTTAGTGTTAGGGTTATAATCAAGCACATTAGTGTTAGAGTTATGGTTAGAATTCAGTGCATTTAGGGTTAGGATTAGGGATAGGGTTAGGTTTATGTTATGGTGAGGGTTAGAATCGGGTGCATTTAAGGATAGTGTTAGGGTTAGAGCTAGGTATAGGGTTAGCTTTCGTAGAATCGAGGGTCAGTGTTAGGGTGAGGGTTAGGGTTAGGATTAGGGTTAGAGTCAGGAGCATTTTTAGCGTTAGGGTTGGGGTTAGGGCCAGGGTTTGAGTGCATTTAGGGGTAGGGGAGGAGTTGGGTTAGGATTAGGGTTAGGGTTTTTGTTGGTAGAATCGAGGTTTTCTGTTAGGCTTAGGGTCAGGAGAGCATTTTGGGTCATAATTCAGAGCATTTGGGCTTAGGGTTCGTGTTGAAATTGATGATTTAGTTATAGCATTAGAATCAGGCACATTTAGGGATAGAGTTATGATTAGAATTCAGTGCATTTAGGGTTAGGGTTAGGGTTAAGGTTAGGGTTAGGGTTAGGGTTAAAATCGAGAGCATTTAAGGATAGTGCTAGAGTTAGAGTTAGGTTTAGCGTTCGCTTTCGTAGAATCGAGGTTTAGGCTTATGATAAGGCTTAGGGGTAGGGTTAGGGTTAGAATCAGGCGCATTTTTAGTGTTGTCGTTTTCGTCAGGGTATGTCTCAGAGTGTACTTAGTGGTAGGGCTATGAGTAGAGTTAGGATTAGGGTTAAGGTTTGTGTTGGTAGAATCGAAATTTAGGGTTAGGCTTAGGGTCAGGAATGGCTTTTGGGTTAGAGTCGAGTGCATTCAGAGTTAGGGATAGTGTTGAAATTGACGATTTAGTGTTTGGTTAGAATCGAGCACATTTAGGGTTAGAGTTATGGTTAGAATCCACTATATTTAAGCTTAGGGTTAGGGTTAGGGTTATTAGGGTCAGGATTAGAATCGAGAGCATTTAAGGATAGTGTTAGCGTTAGAGTTAGGTTTAGGGTTAGGTTTCGCAGAATTGAGGGTTAGGGTTAGGCTTAGGGATAGAATCAAGCGCATTTTTAGTGTTAGGGGTTGGGTCAGGGTTAGAGTTAGAGTGCATATAGAGGTAGGGATAGGAGTAGGGTTGGGATTAGGGTTAGGGTTTGTGTTGGTAGAATCGAGGTTTAGGGTTAGGCTTAGGGCCAGGATTGCCTTTTGGGAGAGAGTCGAGAACATTTAGGGTTAGGCTTAGTGTTGAGATTGACGATTTAGTGTTAGGGTTATAATCGAGCACATTAGGGTTAGAGTTATGGTTAGAATCCAGTGCATTTAGGGTTAGGATTAGGGATAGGGTTAGGTTTATGTTTAGGGTGAGGGTTAGAATCGGGTGCATTTAAGGATAGTGTTAGGGTTAGAGTTAGGTATAGGGATAGCTTTCGTAGAATCGAGGGTCAGTGTTAGGGTGAGTTTTAGAGTTAGAATTAGGGTTAGAGTCAGGAGCATTTTTAGCGTTAGGGTTGGGTTAGGGCCAGGGTTTGAGTGCATTTAGGGGTAGGGGAGGAGTTGGGTTAGGATTAGGGTTAGGGTTTGTGTTGGTAGAATCGAGGTTTTGGGTTAGGCTTAGGGTCAGGAGAGCATTTTCGGTCATAATTCAGAGCATTTGGGCTTAGGGTTAGTGTTGAAATCGATGATTTAGTTATAGCGTTAAAATCAGGCACATTTAGGGATAGAGTTATGATTAGAATTCACTGCATTTAGGGTTAGGGTTAGGGTTCGGGTTAGGTTTAGGGTCAGGGTTAAAATCGAGAGCATTAAGGATAGTGCCAGGGTTAGAGTTAGGTTTAGGGTTAGCTTTCGTAGAATCGAGAGTTAGGCTTTGGGTTAGGCTTAGGGTGAGTGTTAGGGTTAGAATCAAGCACAGTTTAAGTGTTAGCGTTAGGGTGAGAATTAGGGTTAAAGTGCTTTTAGGGCTAGTGGAAGGGATAGGGTTAGGATTAGGGTTAAAGTTTGTGTTGGTAGAATCGAAATTTAGGGTTAGGCTTAGGGTCAGGAATGGCTTTTGTGTTAGGATCCAGTGCATTTTGGCTTAGGGATGGTGTTGAAATTGACGATTTAGTGTTCGGGTTACAATCGAGCACATTAGGGTTAGAGTTATGGTTAGAATCCAGTGCATTTAGGGTTAGGATTAGGGTTAGGGTTAGGGTTATGTTTAGAGTGAGGCTTAGAATCGAGTGCATTTAAGGATAGTGTTAGGGTTAGAGTTAGGTATAGGGTTAGCTTTCTTAGAATCGAGGGTTAGTGTTAGGGTTAGAGTTAGTGTTGGGATTAGGGTTAGAATGAAGCGCATTTTTAGTGTTAGGGTTGGGGTTAGGGTTAGGGTTTGAGTGCATTTAGGGTTAGAGTTTTGGTTAGAATTCCTTAGGGTTAGGGTTAGTGTTAGGGGTAGGGGTAGGGTTAGAGTGCATTGAGGGGTAAGGGTAGGGGTAGAATTAGGATTAGGGTTAGGGTTTGTGTGGGTAGAATCGACGTTTAGGGTTGGGCTTAGGGTCAGGATTGCCTTTTGGGTTAGAATCGAGTGCATTTGGGTTAGGGTTAGTGTTGAGATTGACGATTTAGTGTTAGGCTTAGAATTGAGAACATTTAGGGTTAGAGTTTTGGTTAGAATTCTCTAGGGTTAGGGTTAGGGTTAGGGGTAGGGGTGGGGTTAGAGTGCATAGAGTGTAGGGATTAGGGATAGGAGTAGGGTTAGGATTAGGGTTAAGGTTTATGTGGGTAGAATCGAGGTTTAGGTTTAAGCTTAGGGTCAGGATTGCATTTTGGATCAGAATCGAGTGTATTTGGGCTTTGGGTTAGTGTTCAAATTGAGGCATTCAGGATTAGGGTTTGAATCGAGCACATTTAGGGTTAGAGTTATGTTTAGAATTTAGTGCCTTTTGGGTTAGGATTAGGGTTAGTGTTAGGGTTAGGGTCAGGGTTAAAATCGAGAGCATTTAAGGATAGTGCTAGAGTTAGAGTTAGGTTTAGCGTTCGCTTTCGTAGAATCGAGGTTTAGGCTTATGGTAAGGCTTAGGGGTAGGGTTAGGGTTAGAATCAGGCGCATTTTTAGTGTTGTGGTTTTCGTCAGGGTATGTCTTAGAGTGTACTTAGTGGTAGGGCTATGAGTAGAGTTAGGATTAGGGTTAAGGTTTTTGTTGGTAGAATCGAAGTTTAGGGTTAGGCTTAGGGTCAGGAATGGCTTTTGGGTTAGAGTCGAGTGCATTCAGGGTTAGGGATAGTGTTGAATTTGACGATTTAGTGTTTGGTTAGAATCGAGCACATTTAGGGTTAGAGTTATGGTTAGAATCCACTATATTTAAGCTTAGGGTTAGGGTTAGGGTTATTAGGGTCAGGATTAGAATCGAGAGCATGTAAGGATAGTGTTAGGGTTAGAATTAGGTTTAGGGTTAGGTTACGTAGAATTGAGGGTTAGGGTTAGGGTTAGGGATAGAATCAAGCGCATTTTTAGTCTTAGGGGTTGGGTCAGGGTTAGAGTTAGAGTGCATATAGAGGTAGGGATAGGAGTAGGGTTGGGATTCGGGTTAGGGTTTGTGTTGGTCGAATCGAGGTTTAGGGTTAGGCTTAGGGTCAGGATTGCCTTTTGGGTTAGAGTCGAGTGCATTTAGGGTTAGGCTTAGTGTTGAGATTGACGATTTAGTGTTAGGGTTATAATCGAGCACATTAGGGCCTTAGAGTTATGGCTAAAATCCAGTGTATTCAGGGTTAGGATTAGGGATAGGGTTAGGTTTATGTTTAGGGTGAGGGTTAGAATCCGGTGCATTTAAGGATAGTGTTAGGGTTAGAGTTAGGTATAGGGTTAGCTTTCATAGGATCGAGGGTCAGTGTTAGGGTGAGGGTTAGGGTTAGGATTAGGGTTAGAGTCAGGAGCATTTTTAGCGTTAGGGTTGGGGTTAGGGTCAGGGTTTGAGTGCATTTAGGGGTAGGGGAGGAGTTGGGTTAGGCTTAGGGTAAGGGTTAGAGTTAGAATCAAGCACAGTTTTAGTGTTAGCGTTAGGGTGAGGATTAGAGTTAAAGTGCTTTTAGTGCTAGTGGAAGGGATAGGGTTAGGATGAGGGTTAAGGTTTGTGTTGGTAGAATCGAGGTTTAGGGTTAGGCTTCGGGTCAGGATTGCATTTTGGATCAGCATCGAGTGTATTTAGGCTTTGGGTTAGTGTTCAAATTGACGATTTAGTGTTAGGGTTTGAATCGAGCACATTTAGGGGTAGAGTTATGCTTAGAATTCAGTGCATTTAGGGTTAGGGTTAGGGTTAGGGTTAGGTTGAGGGTCAGGGTTAAAATCGAGAGCATTTAAGGATAGTGCTAGGGTTCGAGTTAGGTTTAGCGTTCGCTTTCGTAGAATCGAGGGTTAGGCTTAAGGTTACGCTTAGGGTTAGGGTTAGGGTTAGAATCAGGCACATTTTTGGTGGTCTGCTTTTCATCAGGGTATGGCTTAGAGTGCATTTAGGGGTAGGCGTAGGAGTAGGGTTAGGCTTGGGGTCAGGAATGGCTTTTGGGTTAGAGTCGAGTGCATTTAGGGTTAGGGATAGTGTTGAAATTGACGATTTAGTGTTTGGGTTAGAATCGAGCACATTTAGGGTTAGAGATTTGGTTACAATTCTTTAGGGTTAGGGTTAGTGTAAGGGGTAGGGGTAGGTTTAGAGTGCATTTAGGGGTAGGGGCAGGGGTAGGGTTAGGATTAGGGATAGGGTTTCTGTTGGTAGAATCGAAGTTTAGGGTTAGGCGTAGGGTGAGGATTGCCTTTTGGGTTACAACTGAGTGCATTTAGAGTTAGGGTTAGTGTTGAGATTGACGATTTAGTGTTACACTTACAATCTAGCACATTAGGGTTAGAGTTATGGTTAGAATCCACTATATTTAAGCTTAGGGTTAGGGTTAGGGTTATTAGGGTCAGGATTAGAATCGAGAGCATTTAAGGATAGTGTTAGGGTTAGAGTTAGGTTTAGGGTTTGTGTTGGTAGAATCGAGGTTTTGGATTAGACTTAGCGTCAGGAGAGCATTTTGGGTCATAATTCAGAGCATTTGGGCTTAGGGTTAGTGTTGAAATTGATGATTTAGTTATAGCGTTAGAATCAGGCACATTTAGGGATAGAGTTATGATTAGAATTCAGTGCATTTAGGGTTAGGGTTAGGGTTAGGGATAGGTTTAGGGTTAGGGATAGAATCAAGCGCATTTTTAGTGTTAGGGGTTGGGTCAGGGTAAGGGTTAGAGTGCATATAGAGGTAGGGATAGGAGTAGGGCTGGGATTAGGCTTAGGGTTTGTGTTGGTAGAATCGAGGTTTAGGGTTATACTTAGGGTCAGGATTGCCTTTATGGTTAGAGTCGAGTGCATTTAGGGTTAGGCTTAGTGTTGAGATTGACGATTTAGTGTTAGGGTTATAATCGAGCACATTAGGGTTAGAGTTATGGTTAGAATCCATTGCATTTAGGGTTAGGATTAGGGATAGGGTTAGGTTTATGTTTAGGGTGAGGGTTAGAATCGAGTGCATTTAAGGATAGTGTTAGGATTAGAATTAGGTATAGGGTTAGCTTTCGTAGAATCGAGGGTCAGTGTTAGGGTGAAGGTTAGGGTTAGGATTAAAGTTAGACTCAGGAGCATTTTTAACGTTTAGGTTGGGGTTAGGGTCAGGGTTTGAGTGCATTTAGAGGTAGGGGAGGATTTGGGTTAGTATTAGGGTTAGGGTTTGTGTTGGTAGAATCGAGGTTTTGGGTTAGGCTTAGGGTCAGGAGAGCATTTTGGGTCATAATTCAGAGCATTTGGGCTTAGGGTTAGTGTTGAAATTGATGATTTAGTTATAGCGTTAAAATCAGGCACATTTAGGGATAGAGTTATGATTAGAATTCACTGCATTTAGGGTTAGGGTTAGGGTTCGGGTTAGGTTTAGGGTCAGGGTTAAAATCGAGAGAATTAAGGATAGTGCCAGGGTTAGAGTTAGGTTTAGGGTTAGCTTTCGTAGAATCGAGAGTTAGGCTTTGGGTTAGGCTTAGGGTGAGTGTTAGGGTTAGAATCAAGCACAGTTTAAGTGTTAGCGTTAGGGTGAGAATTAGGGTTAAAGTGCTTTTAGGGCTAGTGGAAGGGATAGGGTTAGGATTAGGGTTAAGGTTTGTGTTGGTAGAATCGAGGTTTAGGTTTAGGCTTAGGGTCAGGATTGCATTTTGGATCAGAATCGAGTGAATTTAGGCTTTGGGTTAGTGTTGAAATTGACGATTTAGTGTTAGGGTTTGAATCGAGCACATTTAGAGTTAGAGTTATGCTTAGAATTCAGTGCATTTAGGGTTAGCGTTAGGGTTAGGGTTAGGTTGAGGGTCAGGGTTAAAATCGAGACCATTTAAGGATAGTGCTAGGGTTAGAGTTAGGTTTAGCGTTCGCTTTCGTAGAATCGAGAGTTAGGCTTAAGGTTAGCCTTAGGCTTAGTGTTAGGCTTAGAATCAGGCACATTTTTAGTGGTCTGCTTTTCATCAGGGTATGGCTTAGAGTGCATTTAGGTGTAGGACTAGAAGTAGGGTTAGACTTAGGGTCAGGAATGGCTTTTGGGTTAGAGTCGAGTGCATTTAGGGTTAGGGATAGTGTTGAAATTGACGATTTAGTGTTTGGGTTAGAATCGAGCACATTTAGGGTTAGAGTTTTGGTTAGAATTCGTTAAGGTTAGGGTTAGGTTGAGGGTCAGGGTTAAAATCGAGAGCATTTAAGGATAGTGCTAGGGTTAGAGTTAGGTTTAGGGTTAGGTTTCGTAGAATTGAGGGTTAGGGTTAGGGTTAGGGTTAGGGATAGTATCAAGCGCATTTTTAGTGTTATGGGTTGGGTCAGGGTTAGGGTTAGAGTGCATATAGAGGTAGGGATAGGAGTAGGGTTGAGATTAGGGTTAGGGTTTGTGTTGGTAGAATCGGGGTTTAGGGATAGGCTTAGGGTCAGGTTTGCCTTTTGGGTTAGAGTCGAGTGCATTTAGGGTTAGGCTTAGTGTTGAGATTGACGATTTAGTGTTAGGGTTATAATCGAGCACATTAGGGTTAGAGTTATGGTTTGAATCCAGTGCATTCAGGGTTAGGATTAGGGATAAGGTCAGGTTTATGTTTAGGGTGAGGGTTAGAATCGAGTGCATTTAAGGATAGTGTTAGGGTTAGAATTAAGTATAGGGTTAGCCTTCGTAGAATCGAGGGTCAGTGTTATGGTGAAGGTTAGGGTTAGGATTAGAGTTAGAATCAGGAGCATTTTTAGCGTTATGGTTGGGGTTATGGTCAGGGTTTGAGTGCATTTAGGGGTAGGGGAGGAGTTGGGTTAGGATTAGGGTTAGGGTTTGTGTTGGTAGAATCGAGGTTTTGGGTTAGGCTTAGGGTCAGGAAAGCATTTTGGGTCATAATTCAGAGCATTTGGGCTTAGGGTTAGAGTTGAAATTGATGATTTCGTTATAGCATTCGAATCAGGCACATTTAGGGATAGAGATGATTAGAATTCAGCGCATTTAGGGTTTGGGTTAGGGTTAGGTTTAGGTTTAGTGTGAGGGTTAGAATCGAGAGCATTAAGTATAGTGCTAGGGTTAGAGTTAGGTTTAGGGTTAGCTTTCATAGAATCGAGAGTTAGGCTTAGGGTTAGGCTTAGGGTTAGGCTTAGGGTGAGGGTTAGGGTTAGAATCAAGCACAGTTTTAGTGTTAGCGTAAGGGTGAGGATTAGGGTTAAAGTGATTTTAGGGCTAGTGGAAGGGATAGGGTTAGAATTAGGGATAAGGTTTGTGTTGGTAGAATGGAGGTTTCGGGTTAGGCTTCGGGTCAGGAATGGCTTTTGGGTTAGAGTCGAGTGCATTTAGGGTTAGGGAAGGTGTTGAAATTGACGATTTCGTGTTTGGGTTAGAATCGAGCACATTTAGGGTTAGAGTTTTGGTTAGAATTCGTTAGGGTTAATGTTAGGTTGAGGGTCAGGGTTAAAATCGAGAGCATTTAAGGATAGTGCTAGGGTTAGAGTTAGGTTTAGCGTTCGCTTTCGTAGAATCGAGGGTTAGGTTTAAGGTTAGGCTTAGGGTTAGGGTTAGGGTTAGAATCAGGCACATTTTTAGTGGTCTGCTTTTCATCAGGGTATGGCTTAGAGTGCATTTAGGGGTAGGCGTAGGAGTAGGGTTAGGCTTGGGGTCAGGAATGGCTTTTGGGTTAGAGTCGAGTGCATTTAGTATTAGAGATAGTGTTGAAATTGACGATTGAGTGTTTGGGTTAGAATCGACCACATTTAGGGTTAGAGTTTTCGTTAGAATTCGTTAGGGTTAGGGTTAGTGTAAGGGGTAAGGGTAGGGTTAGAGTGCATTTAGGGGTAGGGGTAGGGGTAGGGTTAGTATTAGGGTTAGGGTTTGTGTTGGTAGAATCGAAGTTTAGGGTTAGGCGCAGGGTGAGGCTTGCCTTTTGGGTTACAACTGAGTGCATTTAGAGTTAGGGTTAGTGTTGAGATTGACGATTTAGTATTAGACTTAGAGTCGAGCACATTCGGGTTAGAGTTATGGTTAGAATTCACTATATGTAAGCTTAGGGTTAGGGTTAGGGTTATTAGGGTCAGGATTAGAATCGAGAGCACTTAAGGATAGTGTTAGGGTTAGAGTTAGGTTTAGGGTTAGGTTTCATAGAATTGAGGGTTAGGGTTAGGGTTAGGGTTAGTGTTAGGGATAATATCAAGCGCATTTTTAGTGTTAGGGGTTGGGTCATGGTTAGGGTTAGAGTGCATATAGAGGTAGGGATAGCAGTAGGGGTGGGATTAGGGTTAGGGTTTGTGTTGGTAGAATCGGGGTTTAGGGTTATCCTTAGGGTCAGGTTTGCCTTTTGGGTTAGAGTCGAGTGCATTTAGGGTTAGGCTTATTGTTGAGATTGACGATTTAGTGTTAGGGTTATAATCGAGCACATTAGGGTTAGAGTTATGGTTAGAATCCAGTGCATTCAGGGTTAGGATTAGGGATAAGGTTAAGTTTATGTTTAGGGTGAGGGTTAGAATCGAGTGCATTTAAAGATAGTGTTAGGGTTAGAATTAAATATAGGTTTAGCTTTCGTAGAATCGAGGGTCAGTGTTATGGTGAAGGTTAGGGTTAGGATTAGGGTTAGAATCAGAAGCATTTTTAGCGTTAGGGTTGGGGTTATGGTCAGGGTTTGAGTGCATTTAGGGGCAGGGAAGGAGTTGGGTTAGGATTAGGGTTAGGGTTTGTGTTTGTAGAATCGAGGTTTTGGGTTAGGCTTAGGGTCAGGAGATCATTTTGGGTCATAATTCAGAGCATTTGGGCTTAGGGTTAGTGTCGAAATTGATGATTTCGTTATAGCGTTCGAATCAGGCACATTTAGGGATAGAGTTATGATTAGAATTCAGTGCATTTAGGGTTAGGGTTAGGGTTAGGTTTAGGGTGAGGGTTAGAATCGAGAGCATTAAGGATAGTGCTAGGGTTAGAGTTAGGTTTAGGGTTAGCTTTCGTAGAATCGAGGGTTAGGCTTAGGGTTAGGCTTAGGGTTAGGCTTAGGGTAAGGATTAGGGTTAGAATCAAGCACAGGTTTAGTGTTAGCGTTAGGGTGAGGATTTGGGTTAAAGTGCTTTTAGGGCTAGTGGACGGGATAGGGTTAGGATTAGGGATAAGGTTTGTGTTTGTAGAATGGAGGTTTAGGGTTAGGCTTCGGGTCAGGAATGGCTTTTAGGTTAGAGTCGAGTGCATTTAGGGTTAGGGATAGTGTTGAAATTGACGATTTAGTGTTTGGGTTAGAATCGAGCACATTTAGGGTTAGAGTTTTGGTTAGAATTCGTTAGGGTTATAGTTAGTGTAAGGGGTAGGGGTAGGGTTAGAGAGCATTTAGGGGTAGGGGTAGGGGTATGGTTAGGATTAGGGTTAGGGTTTGTTTTGGTAGAATCGAAGTTTATGGTTAGGCGTAGGGTGAGGATGCCTTTTGAGTTACAACTGAGTGCATTTAGAGTTAGGGTTAGTGTTGAGATTGACGATTTAGTGTTAGACTTAGAATCGAGCACATTAGGGTTAGAGTTATGGTTAGAATCCACTATATTCAAGCTTAGAGTTAGGGTTTGGGTTATTAGGGTCAGGATTAGAATCGAGAGCATTTAAGGATAGTGTTAGGGTTAGAGTTAGGTTTAGGGTTAGGTGTCGTAAAATTGAGGGTTAGGATTAGGGTTAGGGTTAGGGTTATAGATAGAATTAAGCGCATTTTTAGTGTTAGGGGTTGGGTCAGGGTTAGGGTTAGAGTGCATATGGAGGCAGGGATAGGAGTAGGGTTGGGATTAGGGTTAGTGTTTGTGTTGGTAGAATCGAGGTTTAGGGTTAGGATTAGGGTCAGGATTGCCTTTAGGGTTAGAGTAGAGTACATTTAAGGTTAGGCTTAGTGTTGAGATTGACGATCTAGTGTTAGGATTATGATCGAGCACGTTAGGGTTAGAGTTATGGTTAGAATCCAGTGCATTTAGTGTTAGGATTAGGGATAGGGTTAGGTTTATATTTAGGGTGAGGGATAGAATCGAGTGCATTTAAGGATAGTGTTAGGGTTAGTGTTAGGTTTAGGGTTAGCTTTAGTAGAATTCAGGGTCAGTGTTTGGGTGAGGGTTAGGGTTAGAGTTATGGTTAGACTCAGGAGCATTTTATCGTTAGGGTTGGGGTTAGGGTCAGGGTTTGAGTGCATTTAGAGGTAGGGGAGGATTTCAGTTAGGATTAAGGTTTGGGTTTGTGTTGGTAGAATCGAGGTTTTGGGTTAGGCTTAGGGTCAGGAGAGCATTTAGGGTCATAATTCAGAGCATTTGGGCTTAGGGTTAGTGTTGAAATTGATGATTTAGTTATAGCGTTCGAATCAGGCACATTTAGGGATAGAGTTATGATTAGGATTCAGTGCATTTAGGGTTAGGGTTAGGGTTAGGGTTAGGTTTAGGGTTAGGGATAGAATCAAGCGCATTTTTAGTGTTAGGGGTTGGGTCAGGGTAAGGGTTACAGTGCATATGGCGGGAGGGATAGGAGTAGGGTTGGGATTAGGGTTAGGGTTTGTGTTGGTAGAATCGAGGTTTAGGCTTAGGCTTAGGGTCAGGATTGCCTTTAGGGTTAGAGTCGAGTGCATTTAGGGTTAGGCTTAGTGTTGAGATTGACGATTTAGTGTTAGGGTTATAATCAAGCACATTAGGGTTAGAGTTATGGTTAGAATCCAGTGCATTTAGGGTTAGGATTAGGGATAGGGTTAGGTTTATGTTTAGGGTGAGGCTTAGAATCGAGTGCATTTAAGGATAGTGTTAGGGTTAGAGTTAGGTATAGGGTTAGCTTTCGTAGAATCGAGGGTCAGTGTTAGGGTGAATGTTAGGGTTAGGATTAGGGCTAGAATCAGGAGCATTTTTAGCGTTAGGGTTGGGGTTATGGTCAGGGTTTGAGTGCATTTAGGGGTAGGGGAGGAGTTGGGTTAGGATTAGGCTTAGAGTTTGTGTTGATAGAATCGAGGTTTTGGGTTAGGCTTAGGGTCAGGAGAGCATTTTGGGTCATAATTCAGAGCATTTGGGCTTAGGGTTAGTGTTGAATTTGATGATTTAGTTATGGCGTTAAAATCAGGCACATTTAGGGATAGAGTTATGATTAGAATTCAGTGCATTTAGGGTTAGGGTTGTGGTTATGGTTAGGCTTAGGGTAAGGGTTAAAATCGAGCGCATTTAAGGATAGTGCTAGGGTTAGAGTTAGGTTTAGGGTTAGCTTTCGTAGAATCGAGGGTTAGGCTTAGGGTTAGGCTTAGGGTAAGGGTTAGGTTTAGAATCAAGCAGAGTTTTAGTGTTACCGTTAGGGTGAGGATTAGGGTTAAAGTGCTTTTAGGGCTAGTGGAAGGGATAGGGTTAGGATTAGGATTAAGGTTTGTGTTGGTAGAATCGAGGTTTAGGTTTATGCTTCGGGTCAGGATTGCACTTTATATCAGAATCGAGTGTATTTAGGCTTTGGGTTAGTGTTCAAATTGACGATTTAGTGTTAGGGTTTGAATCAAGCACATTAGGGTTAGAGTTATGCTTAGAATTCGGTGCATTTAGGGTTAGCGTTAGGGTTAGGGTTAGGTTGAGGCTCAGGGTTAAAATCGAGAGCATTTAAGTATAGTGCTAGGGTTAGAGTTAGGTTCAGGGTTAGGTTTCGTAGAATTGAGGGTTAGGGTTAGGGTTAGGGTTAGGGATAGTATCAAGCGCATTTTTAGTGTTAGGGGTTGGGTCAGGGTTAGGGTTAGAGTGCATATAAGGGTAGGGATAGGAGTAGGGTTGGGATTAGGCTTAGGGTTTGTGTTGGTAGAATAGGGGTTTAGGGATAGCCTTAGGGTCAGGTTTGCCTTTTGGGTTAAAGTCGAGTGCATTTAAGGTTAGGCTTAGTGTTGAGATTGACGATTTAGTGTTAGGGTTATAATCGAGCACATTAGGGTTAGAGTTATGGTTAGAATCCAGTGCATTCAGGGTTAGGATTAGGGATAGGGTTAGGTTTATGTTTAGGGTGAGGCTTAGAATCGAGTGCATTTAAGGATAGTGTTAGGGTTAGAGTTAAGTATAGGGTTAGCTTTTGTAGAATCGAGGGTCAGTGTTAGGGTGAAGGTTATGGTGAAGTTTAGGGTTAGAATCATGAGCATTTTTAGCGTTAGGGTTGGGGTTATGGTCAGGGTTTGAGTGCATTTAGGGGTAGGGGAGGAGTTGGGTTAGGATTAGGGTTAGGGTTTGTGTTGGTAGAATCGAGGTTTTGGGTTAGGCTTAGGGTCAGGAGAGCATTTTGGGTCATAATTCAGAGCATTTGGGCTTAGGGTTAGTGTTGAAATTGATGATTTAGTTATAGCGTTCGAATCAGGCACATTTAGCGATAGAATTATGATTAGAATTCAGTGCATTTAGGGTTAGGGTTAGGGTTAGGTTTAGGGTGAGGGTTAGAATCGAGAGCATTAAGGGTAGTGCTAGGGTTAGAGTTAGGTTTAGGGTTAGCTTTCGTAGAATCGAGGGTTAGACTTAGGGTTAAGCTTAGGGTTAGACTTAGGGTGAGGGTTAGGGTTAGAATCAAGCACAGTTTTAGTGTTAGCGTTAGGGTGAGGATTAGGGTTAAAGTGCTTTTAGGGCTAGTGGAAGGGATAGGGTTAGGATTAGGGATAAGGTTTGTGTTTGGAGAATGGAGGTTTAGGGTTAGGCTTCGGGTCAGGAATGGCTTTTGGTTTAGAGTCGAGTGCATTTAGGGTTAGGGATAGTGTTGAAATTGACGATTTAGTGTTTGGGTTAGAATCGAGCACATTTAGGTTTAGAATTTTGGTTAGAATTCGTTAGGGTTATAGTTAGTGTAAGGGGTAGGGGTAGGGTTAGAGAGCATTTAGGGGTAGGGGTAGGGTTAGGATTAGGGTTAGCGTTTGTGTTGGTAGAATCGAAGTTTAGTGTTAGGCGAAGGGTGAGGATGCCTTTTGGGTTACAACTGAGTGCATTTAGAGTTTGGGTTAGTGTTGAGATTGACGATTTAGTGTTAGACTTAGAATCGAGCACATTCGGGTTAGAGTTATGGTTAGAATCCACTATATTTAAGCTTAGGGTTACGGTTAGGGTTATTAGGGTCAGGATTAGAATCGAGAGCATTTCAGGATAGTGTTAGGGTTAGAGTTAGGTTTAGGGTTAGGTGTCGTAAAATTGAGGGTTAGGATTAGGGTTAGGGTTAGGGTTATAGATTGAATCAAGCGCATTTTTCGTGTTAGGGGTTGGGTCAGGGTTAGGGTTAGAGTGCATATGGAGGCAGGGATAGGAGTAGGGTTGGGATTAGGGTTAGTGTTTGTGTTGGTAGAATCGAGGTTTAGGGTTAGGATTAGGGTCAGGATTGCCTTTAGGGTTAGAGTAGAGTACATTTAAGGTTAGGCTTAGTGTTGAGATTGACGATCTAGTGTTAGGATTATGATCGAGCACGTTAGGGTTAGAGTTATGGTTAGAATCCAGTGCATTTAGTGGTAGGATTAGGGATAGGGTTAGGTTTATGTTTAGGGTGAGGGTTAGAATCGAGTGCATTTAAGGATTGTGTTAGGGTTAGAGTTAGGTATAGGGTTAGCTTTCGTAGAATCTAGGGTCAGTGTTAGGGTGAGGGTTAGGGTTAGAATTAAGGTTAGACTCAGGAGCATTTTTAGCGTTAGGGTTGGGGTTAGGGTCAGGGTTTGAGTGCATTTAGAGGTAGGGGAGGATTTCAGTTAGGATTAAGGTTTGGGTTTGTGTTGGTAGAATCGAGGTTTTGGCTTAGGCTTAGGGTCAGGAGAGCATTTTGGGTCATAATTCAGAGCATTTGGGCTTAGGGTTAGTGTTGAAATTGATGATTTAGTTATAGCGTTCGAATCAAGCACATTTAGGGATAGAGTTATGATTAGGATTCAGTGCATTTAGGTTTAGGGTTAGGGTTAGGGTTAGGTTTAGGGTTAGGGATAGAATCAAGCGCATTTTTAGTGTTAGGGGTTGGGTCAGGGTAAGGGTTAGAGTGCATATGGCGGTAGGGACAGGAGTAGGGTTGGGATTAGGGTTAGGGTTTGTGTTGGTAGAATCGATGTTTAGGGTTAGGCTTAGGGTCAGGATTGCCTTTAGGGTTAGAGTCGAGTGCATTTAGGGTTAGGCTTAGTGTTGAGATTGACGATTTAGTGTTAGGGTTATAATCGAGCACATTAGGGTTAGAGTTATGGTTAGAATCCAGTGCATTTAGGGTTAGGATTAGGGATAGGGTTATTTTTATGTTTAGGGTGAGGGTTAGAATAGAGTGCATTTAAGGATAGTGTTAGGGTTAGAGTTAGGTATAGGGTTAGCTTTCGTAGAATCGAGGGTCAGTGTTAGGGTGAAGGTTAGGGTTAGGATTAGGGTTAGAATCAGGAGCATTTTTAGCGTTAGTGTTGGGGTTAAGGTCAGGGTTTGAGTGCATTTAGGGGTAGGGGAGGAGTTGTGTTAGGATTAGGCTTAGAGTTTGTGTTATTAGAATCGAGGTTTTGGGTTAGGCTTAGGGTCAGGAGAGCATTTTGGGTCATAATTCAGAGCATTTGGGCTTAGGCTTAGTGTTCAAATTGATGATTTAGTTATGGCGTTAAAATCAAGCACATTTAGGGATAGAGTTACGATTAGAATTCACTGCATTTAGGGTTAGGGTTGGGGGTAGGTTTAGGCTTAGGGTCAGGGTTAAAATCGAGAGCATTTAAGGATAGTGTTAGGGTTAGAGTTAGGTTTAGGGTTAGCTTTCGTAGAATCGAGGGTTAGGCTTAGGTTTAGGCTTAGGGTTAGGATTAGGGTTAGAATCAGGAGCATTTTAGCGATAACGTTGTGGTTAGTGTCAGGTTTGAGTGCATTTAGTGGTAGGGGAGGATTTGGTTTAGGATTAGGGTTAGGGTTTGTGTTGGTAGAATCGAAGTTTAGGGTTAGGCGTAGGGTGAGGATTGCCTTTTGGGTTACAACTGAGTGCATTTAGAGTTAGGGTTAGTGTTGAGATTGATGATTCAGTGTTAGACTTAGAATCGAGCACATTCGGGTTAGAGTTATGGTTAGAATCCAGTATATTTAAGCTTAGGGTTAGCGTTAGGGTTATTACGGTCAGGATTAGAATCGAGAGCATTTAAGGATAGTGTTAGAGTTAGAGTTAGGTTTAGGGTTAGGGTGCATTTTTAGTGTTAGGGGTTGGGTCAGGGTTAGGGTTAGAGTGCATATAGAGGTAGGGATAGGAGTAGGGTTGGGATTAGGATTAGGGTTTGTGTTGGTAGAATCGGGGTTTCGGGTTATCCTTAGGGTCAGGGTTGCCTTTTGGGTTAGAGTCGAGTGCATTTAAGGTTAGGCTTAGTGTTGAGATTGACGATTTAGTGTTAGGGTTATAATCGAGCACATTAGGGTTAGAGTTATGGTTAGAATCCAGTGCATTCCGGGTTAGGATTAGGGATAAGGTTAGGTTTATGTTTAGGGTGAGGGTTAGAATCGAGTGCATTCAAGGACAGTGTTAGGGTTAGAATTAAGTATAGGGTTAGCTTTCGTAGAATCGAGGGTCAGTGTTAGGGTGAAGGTTAGGGTTAGGATTAGGGTTAGAATCAGGAGCATTTTTAGCGTTAGGATTGGGGTTATGGTCAGCGTTTGAGTGCATTTAATGGTAGAGGAGGAGTTGCGTTAGGATTAGGGTTAGGGTTTGTGTTGGTAGAATCGAGGTTTTGGGTTAGGCTTAGGGTCAGGAGAGCATTTTGGGTCATAATTCAGAGCATTTGGGCTTAGGGTTAGTGTTGAAATTGATGATTTAGTTATAGCGTTCGAATCAGGCACATTTAGGGATAGAGTTATGATTAGAATTCAGTGTATTTAGGCTTAGGGTTAGGGTTAGGGTTAGGTTTAGGGTCAGGGTTAGAATCGAGAGCATTAAGGATAGTGCTAGGGTGAGAGTTAGGTTTAGGGTTAGCTTTCGTAGAATCGAGAGTTAGGCTTAGGGTTAGGCTTAGGGTTAGGCTTAGGGTGAGGATTAGGGTTAGAATCAAGCACAGTTTTAGTGTTAGCGTTAGGGTGAGGATTAGGGTTAAAGTGCTTTTAGGGCTAGTGGAAGGGATAGGGTTAGAATTAGGGATAAGGTTTGTGTTGGTAGAATGGAGGTTTAGGGTTAGGCTTCGGGTCAGGAATGGCTTTTGGCTTAGAGTCGAGTGCATTTAGGGTTAGGGATAGTGTTGAAATTGACGATTTAGTGTTTGGGTTAGAATCGAGCACATTTAGGGTTAGCGTTTTGGTTAGAATTCGTTAGGGTTAGGGTTAGTGTAAGAGGTAGAGGTAGGGTTAGAGAGCATTTAGGGGTAGGGGTAGGGGTAGGGTTAGGATTAACGTTATGGTTTGTGTTGGTAGAATCGAAGTTTAGGGTTAGGCGTAGGGTGAGGATGCCTTTTGGGTTACAACTGAGTGCATTTAGAGTTAGGGTTAGTGTTGAGATTGACGATTTAGTGTTAGACTTAGAATCGAGCACATTAGGGTTAGAGTTATAGTTAGAATCCACTATATTTAAGCTTAGGCTTAGGGTTAGGGTTATTAGGGTCAGGATTAGAATCGAGAGCATTTAAGGATAGTGTTAGGGTTAGAGTTAGGTATTGGGTTAGCTTTCGTAGAATCGAGGGTCAGTGTTAGGGTGAAGGTTAGGGTTAGGATTAGGGTTAGAATCAAGAGCAATTTTAGCGTTAGGGTTGGGGTTATGGTCAGGGTTTGAGTGCATTTAGGGGTAGGGGAGGAGTTGGGTTAGGATTAGGGTTAGGGTTTGTGTTGGTAGAATCGAGGTTTTGGGTTAGGCTTAGGGTCAGGTTTGCCTTTTGGGTTAGTGTCGAGTGCATTTAAGGTTAGTCTTAGTGTTGAGATTGACGATTTAATGTTATGGTTATAATCGAGCACATTAGGGTTAGAGTTATGGTTAGAATCCAGTGCATTCAGGGTTAGGATTAGGGATAGGGTTAGGTTTATGTTTAGGGTGAGGGTTAGAATCGAGTGCATTTAAGGATAGTGTTAGGGTTAGAGTTAAGTATAGGGTTAGCTTTTGTAGAATCGAGGGTCAGTGTTAGGGTGAAGGTTAGGGTGAAGGTTAGGGTTAGGATTAGGGTTAGAATCAGGAGCATTTTAGCGATAAGGTTGTGGTTAGTGTCAGGTTTGAGTGCATTTAGGGGTAGGGGAGGAGTTGGTTTAGGATTAGGGTTAGGGTTTGTGTTGGTAGAATCGAAGTTTAGGGTTAGGCGTAGGGTTAGGATTGCCTTTTGGGTTACAAGTGAGTGCATTTAGAGTTAGGGTTAGTGTTGAGATTGACGATTCCGTGTTAGACTTAGAATCGAGCACATTCGGGTTAGAGTTATGATTAGAATCCACTATATTTAAGCTTAGGGTTAGCGTTAGGGTTATTAGGGTCAGGATTAGAATCGAGAGCATTTAAGGATAGTTTAGGATTAGACTTAGGTTTAGGGTTAGGTGTCGTAAAATTGAGGGTTAGGATTAGGCTTAGGGTTAGGGTTATAGATAGAATCAAGCGCATTTTTAGTGTTAGGGGTTGGGTTAGGGTTAGGGTTAGAGTGCATATACAGGTAGGGATAGGAGTAGGGTTGGGATTTGGGTTAGGGTTTGTGTTGGTAGAATCGAGGTTAAGTGTTAGGCTTAGAGTCAGGATTGCCTTTTGGGTTAGAGTCGAGTGCATTTAGGGTTAGGCTTAGTGTTGAGATTGACGATTTAGTGTTAGGGTTATAATCGAGCACATTAGGGTTAGAGTTATGGTTAGAATCCAGTGCATTCAGGGTTAGGATTAGGGATAGGTTTAGGTTTATGTTTAAAGTGAGGGTTAGAATCGAGTGCATTTAAGGATAGTGTTAGGGTTAGAGTTAAGTATAGGGTTAGCTTTTGTAGAATCGAGGGTCAGTGTTAGGGTGAAGTATAGGGTTAGGTTTAGGGTTAGAATCAGGAGCATTTTTAGCGTTAGGGTAGGGGTTATGGTCAGGGTTTGAGTGCATTTAGGGGTAGGGGCGGAGTTGAGTTAGGATTAGGGTTAGGGTTTGTGTTGGTAGAATCGAGGTTTTGGGTTAGGCTTAGGGTCAGGAGAGCATTTTGGGTCATAATTCAGAGCATTTGGGCTTAGGGTTAGTATTGAAATTGATGATTTCGTTATAGCGTTCCAATCAGGCACATTTAGGGATAGAGTTATGATTAGAATTCAGTGCATTTAGGGTTAGGGTTAGGGTTAGGGTTAGGTTTAGGGTGAGGGTTAGAATCGAGAGCATTAAAGATAGTGCTAGGGTTAGAGTTAGGTTTAGGGTTAGCTTTCGTAGAATCGAGAGTTAGGCTTAGGGTTAGGCTTAGGGTGAGGGTTAGGGTTAGAATCAAGCACAGTTTTAGTGTTAGCGTTAGATTGAGGATTAGGGTTAAAGTGCTTTTAGGGCTAGTGGAAGGGATAGGGTTAGGATTAGGAATAAGGTTTGTGTTGGTAGAATGGAGGTTTAGGGTTAGGCTTCGGGTTAGGAATGGCTTTTGGGTTAGAGTCGAGTGCATTTAGGGTTAGGGATATTGTTGAATTCACGATTTAGTGTTTGGGTTAGAATCGAGCACATTTAGGGTTAGAGTTTTGGTTAGAATTCGTTAGGGTTAGGGTTAGGTTGAGGGTCAGGGTTAAAATCGAGAGCATTTAAGGATAGTGCTAGGGTTAGAGTTAGGTTTAGCGTTCACTTTCGTAGAATCGAGGGTTAGGCTTAAGGTTAGGCTTAGGGTTAGGGTTAGGGTTAGAATCAGGCACATTTTTAGTGGTCTGCTTTTCATCAGGGTATGGCTTAGAGAGCATTTAGGGGTAGGCGTAGGAGTAGGATTAGGCTTGGGGTCAGGAATGGCTTTTGGGTTAGAGTCGAGTGCATTTAGGGTTAGGGATAGTGTTCCAATTGACGATTTAGTGTTTGGGTTAGAATCGACCACATTTAGGGTTAGCGTTTTGCTTAGAATTCGTTAGGGTTAGGGTTAGTGTAAGGGGTAGGGGTAGGGTTAGAGTGCATTTAGGGGTAGGTGTAGGGGTAGGGGTAGGGTTAGTATTAGGGTGAGGGTTTGTGTTGGTAGAATCGAAGTTTAGGTTTAGGCATAGGGTGAGGATTGCCTTTTGGGTTACAACTGAGTGCATTTAGAGTTAGGGTTAGTGTTGAGATTGACGATTTAGTGTTAGACTTAGAATCGAGCACATTCGGGTTAGAGTTATGGTTAGAATCCACTATATTTAAGCTTAGGGTTAGTGTTAGGGTTATTAGGGTCAGGATTAGAATCGAGAGCATTTAAGGATAGTGTTAGGGTTAGAGTTAGGTTTAGGGTTAGGTTTCGTAGAATTGAGGGTTAGGGTTAGGGTTAGGGTTAGGGTTAGGTATAGTATCAAGCGCATTTTTAGTGTTAGGGGTTGGGTCAGGGTTAGGGTTAGAGTGCATATAGAGGTAGGGATAGGAGTAGGTTTGGGATTAGGGTTAGGGTTTGTGTTGGTAGAATCGAATTTTAGGGTTAGGCTTAGGGTCAGGATTGCCTTTTGGGTTAGAGTCGAGTGCATTTAGGGTTAGGCTTAGTGTTGAGATTGACGATTTAGTGTTAGGGTTATAATCGAGCACATTAGGGTTAGAGTTATGGTTAGAATCCAGTGCATTCAGGGTTAGGATTAGGGATAGGGTTAGGTTTATGTTTAGGGTGAGGGTTAGAATCGAGTGCATTTAAGGATAGTGTTAGGGTTAGAGTTAAGTATAGGGTTAGCTTTTGTAGAATCGAGGGTCAGTGTTAGGGTGAAGGTTAGGGTTAGGTTTAGGGTTAGAATCAGGAGCATTTTTAGCTTTAGGGTTGTGGTTATGGTCAGGGTTTGAGTGCATTTCGTGGTTGGGCCGGAGTTGGGTTAGGATTAGGGTTAGGGTTTGTGATGGTAGAATCCAGGTTTTGGGTTAGGCTTAGGGTCAGGAGAGCATTTTGGGTCATAATTCAGAGCATTTGGGCTTAGGGTTAGTGCTGAAATTGATGATTTCGTTATAGCGTTCGAATCAGGCACATTTAGGGATAGAGTTATGATTAGAATTCAGTGCATTTAGGGTTAGGGTTAGGGTTAGGTTTAGGATCAGGGTTAGAATCGAGAGCATTAAGGATAGTGCTAGGGTTAGAGTTAGGTTTAGGGTTAGCTTTCGTAGAATCGAGAGTTAGGCTTAGGGTTAGGCTTAGGGTTAGGGTTAGGGTTAGAATCAGGCACATTTTTAGTGGTCTGCTTTTCATCAGGGTATGGCTTAGAGAGCATTTAGGGGTAGGCGTAGGAGTAGGATTAGGCTTGGGGTCAGGAATGGCTTTTGGGTTAGAGTCGAGTGCATTTAGGGTTAGGGATAGTGTTCCAATTGACGATTTAGTGTTTGGGTTAGAATCGACCACATTTAGGGTTAGCGTTTTGCTTAGAATTCGTTAGGGTTAGGGTTAGTGTAAGGGGTAGGGGTAGGGTTAGAGTGCATTTAGGGGTAGGTGTAGGGGTAGGGGTAGGGTTAGTATTAGGGTGAGGGTTTGTGTTGGTAGAATCGAAGTTTAGGTTTACGCATAGGGTGAGGATTGCCTTTTGGGTTACAACTGAGTGCATTTAGAGTTAGGGTTAGTGTTGAGATTGACGATTTAGTGTTAGACTTAGAATCGAGCACATTCGGGTTAGAGTTATGGTTCGAATCCACTATATTTAAGCTTAGGGTTAGTGTTAGGGTTATTAGGGTCAGGATTAGAATCGAGAGCATTTAAGGATAGTGTTAGGGTTAGAGTTAGGTTTAGGGTTAGGTTTCGTAGAATTGAGGGTTAGGGTTAGGGTTAGGGTTAGGGTTAGGGTTAGGGATAGTATCAAGCGCATTTTTAGTGTTAGGGGTTGGGTCAGGGTTAGGGTTAGAGTGCATATAGAGGTAGGGATAGGAGTAGGGTTGGGATTTGGGTTAGGGTTTGTGTTGGTAGAATCGACGTTTAGGGTTAGGCTTAGGGTCAGGATTGCCTTTTGGTTTAGAGTCGAGTGCATTTAGGGTTAGGCTTAGTGTTGAGATTGACGATTTAGTGTTAGGGTTATAATCGAGCACATTAGGGTTAGAGTTATGGTTAGAATCCAGTGCATTCAGGGTTAGGATTAGGGATAGGGTTAGGTTTATGTTTAGGGTGAGGGTTAGAATCGAGTGCATTTAAGGATAGTGTTAGGGTTAGAGTTAAGTATAGGGTTAGCTTTTGTAGAATCGAGGGTCAGTGTTAGGGTGAAGGTTAGGGTTAGGTTTAGGGTTAGAATCAGGAGCATTTTTAGCGTTAGGGTTGGGGTTATGGTCAGGGTTTGAGTGCATTTAGGGGTTGGGGCGGAGTTGGGTTAGGATTAGCGTTAGGGTTTGTGTTGGTAGAATCCAGGTTTTGGGTTAGGCTTAGGGTCAGGAGAGCATTTTGGGTCATAATTCAGAGCATTTGGTCTTAGGGTTAGTGTTGAAATTGATGATTTCGTTATAGCGTTCGAATCAGGCACATTTAGGGATAGAGTTATGATTAGAATTCAGTGCATTTAGGGTTAGGGTTAGGGTTAGGGTTAGGTTTAGGATCAGGGTTAGAATCGAGAGCATTAAGGATAGTGCTAGGGTTAGAGTTAGGTTTAGGGTTAGCTTTCGTAGAATCGAGAGTTAGGCTTAGGGTTAGGCTTAGGGTTAGGCTTAGGGTGAGGGTTAGGGTTAGAATCAAGCACAGTTTTAGTGTTAGCGTTAGGGTGAGGATTAGGGTTAAAGTGCTTTTAGGGCTAGTGGAAGGGATAGGGTTAGGATTAGGTTTGTGTTGGTAGAATGGAGGTTTAGGGTTAGGCTTCGGGTCAGGAATGGCTTTTGGCTTAGAGTCGAGTGCATTTAGGGTTAGGGATAGTGTTGAAATTGACGATTTAGTGTTTGGGTTAGAATCCACCACATTTAGGGTTAGCGTTTTGGTTAGAATTCGTTAGGGTTAGGGTTAGTGTAAGGGGTAGGGGTAGGGTTAGAGTGCATTTAGGGGTAGGGGTAGGGGTAGGGTTAGTATTAGGGTTAGGGTTTTTGTTGGCAGAATCGAAGTTTAGGGTTAGACGTAGGGTGAGGATTGCCTTTTGGGTTACAACTGAGTGCATTTAGAGTTAGGGTTAGTGTTGAGATTGACGATTTAGTGTTAGACTTAGAATCGAGCACATTCGGGTTAGAGTTATGGTTCGAATCCACTATATTTAAGCTTAGGGTTAGCGTTAGGGTTATTAGGGTCAGGATTAGAATCGAGAGCATTTAAGGATAGTGTTAGGGTTAGAGTTAGGTGTAGGGTTAGGTTTCGTAGAATTGAGGGTTAGGGTTAGGGTTAGGGTTAGGGTTAGGGATAGTATCAAGCGCATTTTTAGTGTTAGGGGTTGGGTCAGGGTTAGGGTTAGAGTGCATATAGAGGTAGGGATAGGAGTAGGGTTGGGATTAGGGTTAGGGTTTGTGTTGGTAGAATCGAGGTTTAGTGTTAGGCTTAGGGTCAGGATTGCCTTTAGGGTTAGAGTCGAGTGCATTTAGGGGTAGGCTTAGTGTTGAGATTGACGATTTAGTGTTAGGGTTATAATCGAACACATTAGGGTTAGAGTTATGGTTAGAATCCAGTGCATTTAGGGTTAGGATTAGAGATAGGGTTAGGTTTATGTTTAGGGTGAGGGTTACAATGGGGTGCATTTAAGGATAGTGTTAGGGTTAGAGTTAGGTATAGGGTTAGCTTTCGTAGAATCGAGGGTCAGTGTTAGGGTGAAGGTCAGGGTTAGGATTAGGGTTAGAATCAGGAGCATTTTTAGCGTTAGGGTTGGGGTTATGGTCAGGGTTTGAGTGCATTTAGGGGTAGGGGAGGAGTTGGGTTAGGATTAGGGTTAGGGTTTGTGTTGGTAGGATCGAGGTTTTGGGTTAGGCTTAGGGTCAGGAGAGCATTTTGGGTCATAATTCAGAGCATTTGGGCTTAGGGTTAGTGTCGAAATTGATGATTTCGTTATAGCGTTCGAATCAGGCACATTTAGGGATAGAGTTATGATTCGAATTCAGTGCATTTAGGGTTAGGGTTAGGGTTAGGGTTAGGTTTAGGATCAGGGTTAGAATCGAGAGCATTAAGGATAGTGCTAGGGTTAGAGTTAGGTTTAGGGTTAGCTTTCGTAGAATCGAGAGTTAGGCTTAGGGTTAGGCTTAGGGTGAGGGTTAGGGTTAGAATCAAGCACAGTTTTAGTGTGAGCGTTAGGGTGAGGATTAGGGTTAAAGTACTTTTAGGCCTAGTGGAAGGGATAGGGTTAGGATAAGGGATAAGCTTTGTGTTGGTAGAATCGAGGTTTAGAGTTAGGCTTAGGGTCAGGAATGGCTTTTGGGTTGGAGTCGAGTGCATTTAGGGTTAGGGATAGTGTTGAAATTGACGATTTAGTGTTTGGGTTAGAATCGAGCACATTTAGGGTTAGAGTTTTGATTAGAATTCGTTAGGGTTAGGGTTAGGTTGAGGGTCAGGGTTAAAATCGAGAGCATTTAAGGATAGTGCTAGGGTTAGAGTTAGGTTTAGCGTTCACTTTCGTAGAATCGAGGGTTAGGCTTAAGGTTAGGCTTAGGGTTAGGGTTAGGTTTAGAATCAGGCACATTTTTAGTGGTCTGCTTTTCATCAGGGTATGGCTTAGAGTGCATTTAGGGGTAGGCGTAGGAGTAGGATTAGGCTTGGGGTCAGGAATGGCTTTTGGGTTAGAGTCGAGTGCATTTAGGGTTAGGGATAGTGTTGAAATTGACGATTCAGTGTTTGGGTTAGAATCGAGCACATTTAGGGTTAGAGATTTGGTTACAATTCCTTAGGGTTAGGGTTAGTGTAAGGGGTAGGGGTAGGGTTAGAGTGCATTTAGGGGTAGGGGTAGGGGTAGGGTTAGTATTAGGGTTAGGGTTTTTGTTGGTAGAATCGAAGTTTAGGGTTAGGCGTAGGGTGAGGATTGCCTTTTGGGTTACAACTGAGTGCATTTAGAGTTAGGGTTAGTGTTGAGATTGACGATTTAGTGTTAGACTTAGAATCGAGCACATTCGGGTTACAGTTCTGGTTAGAATCCACTATATTTAAGCTTATGGTTAGGGTTAGGGTTATTAGGGTCAAGATTTGAATCGAGAGCATTTAAGGATAGTGTTAGGGTTAGAGTTAGGTTTAGGGTTAGGTTTCGTAGAATTGAGGGTTAGGGTTAGGGTTAGGGTTAGGGTTAGGGATAGTATCAAGCGCATTTTTAGTGTTAGAGGTCGAGTCAGGATTAGGGTTAGAGTGCATATAGAGGTAGGGATAGGAGTAGGGTTGGGATTAGGGTTAGGGTTTGTGTTGGTAGAATCGAGGTTTAGTGTTAGGCTTAGGGTCAGGATTGCCTTTAGGGTTAGAGTCGAGTGCATTTAGGGGTAGGCTTAGTGTTGAGATTGACGATTTAGTGTTAGGGTTATAATCGAACACATTAGGGTTAGAGTTATGGTTAGAATCCAGTGCATTTAGGGTTAGGATTAGGGATAGGGTTAGGTTTATGTTTAGGGTGAGCGTTAGAATCGAGTGCATTTAAGGATAGTGTTAGGGTTAGAGTTATGTATAGGGTTAGCTTTCGTAGAATCGAGGGTCAGTGTTAGGGAGAAGGTTAGGGTTAGGATTAGGGTTAGAATCAGGAGCATTTTTAGCGTTAGAGTTGGGGTTATGGTCAGGGTTTGAGTGCATTTAGGGGTAGGGGAGGAGTTGGGTTAGGATTCGGGTTAGGGTTTGTGTTGGTAGAATCGAGGTTTTGGGTTAGGCTTAGGGTCAGGAGAGCATTTTGGGTCATAATTCAGAGCATTTGGGCTTAGGGTTAGTGTTGAAATTGATGATGTAGTTATAGCGTTCGAATCAGGCACATTTAGGGATAGAGTTATGATTCGAATTCAGTGCATTTAGGGTTAGGGTTAGGGTTAGGGTTAGGTTGAGGGTGAGGGTTAGAATCGAGAGCTTTAAGGATAGTGCTAGGGTTAGAGTTAGGTTTAGGGTTAGCTTTCGTAGAATCGAGAGTTAGGCCTAGGGTTAGGCTTAGGGTGAGGGTTAGGGTTAGAATGAAGCACAGTTTTAGTGTTAGCGTTAGGGTGAGGATTAGGGTTAAAGTGCTTTTAGGGCTACTGTAAGGGATAGGGTTAGGATTAGGGATAAGGTTTGTGTTGGTAGAATGGAGGTTTAGGGTTAGGCTTCGGGTCAGGAATGGCTTTTGGGTTAAAGTCGAGTGCATTTAGGGTTAGGGATAGTGTTGAAATTTACGATTTAGTGTTTGGGTTAGAATCGAGCACATTTAGGGTTAGCGTTTTGGTTAGAATTCGTTAGGGTTAGGGTTAGTGTAAGGGGTAGGGGTAGGGTTAGAGTGCATTTAGGGGTAGGGGTAGGGGTAGGGGTAGTATTAGGGTTAGGGTTTGTGTTGGTAGAATCGAAGTTTAGGGTTAGGCGTAGGGTGAGGATTGCCTTTTGGGTTACAACTGAGTGCATTTAGAGTTAGGGTTAGTGTTGAGATTGACGATTTAGTGTTAGACTTAGAATCGAGCACATTCGGGTTAGAGTTATGGTTAGAATCCACTATATTTAAGCTTAGGCTTAGGGTTAGGGTTATTACAGTGAGGATTAGAAGCGAGAGCATTTAAGGATAATGTTAGGGTTAGAGTTAGGTTTAGGGTTAGGTTTCGTAGAATTGAGGGTTAGTGTTAGGGTTAGGGTTAGGGATAGGATCAAGCGCATTTTTAGTGTTAGGGGTTGGGTCAGGGTTAGGGTTAGAGTGCATATAGAGGTAGGGATAGGAGTAGAGTTGGGATTTGGGTTAGGGTTTGTCTTGGTAGAATCGAGGTTTAGGGTTAGGCTTAGGGTCAGGATTGCCTTTAGGGTTAGAGTCGAGTGCATTTAGGGTTAGGCTTAGTGTTGAGATTGACGATTTAGTGTTAGGGTTATAATCGAGCACATTAGGGTTAGAGTTATGGTTAGAATCCAGTGCATTTAGGGTTAGGATTAGGGATAGGGTTAGGTTTATGTTTAGGGTGAGCGTTAGAATCGAGTGCATTTAAGGATAGTGTTAGGGTTAGAGTTATGTATAGGGTTAGCTTTCGTAGAATCGAGGGTCAGTGTTAGGGAGAAGGTTAGGGTTAGGATTAGGGTTAGAATCAGGAGCATTTTTAGCGTTAGAGTTGGGGTTATGGTCAGCGTTTGAGTGCATTTAGGGGTAGGGGAGGAGTTGGGTTAGGATTCGGGTTAGGGTTTTTGTTGGTAGAATCGAAGTTTAGGGTTAGGCGTAGGGTGAGGATTGCCTTTTGGGTTACAACTGAGTGCATTTAGAGTTAGGGTTAGTGTTGAGATTGACGATTTAGTGTTAGACTTAGAATCGAGCACATTCGGGTTACAGTTCTGGTTAGAATCCACTATATTTAAGCTTATGGTTAGGGTTAGGGTTATTAGGGTCAAGATTTGAATCGAGAGCATTTAAGGATAGTGTTAGGGTTAGAGTTAGGTTTAGGGTTAGGTTTCGTAGAATTGAGGGTTAGGGTTAGGTTTAGGGTTAGGGTTAGGGATAGTATCAAGCGCATTTTTAGTGTTAGAGGTCGAGTCAGGATTAGGGTTAGAGTGCATATAGAGGTAGGGATAGGAGTAGGGTTGGGATTAGGGTTAGGGTTTGTGTTGGTAGAATCGAGGTTTAGTGTTAGGCTAAGAGTCAGGATTGACTTTAGGGTTAGAGTCGAGTGCATTTAGGGTTAGGCTTAGTGTTGAGATTGACGATTTAGTGTTAGGGTTATAATCGAGCACATTAGGGTTAGAGTTATGGTTAGAATCCAGTGCATTCAGGGTTAGGATTAGGGATAAGGTTAGGTTTATGTTTAGGGTGAGGGTTAGAATCGAGTGCATTTAAAGATAGTGTTAGGGTTCGAATTAAGTATAGGGTTAGCTTTCGTAGAATCGAGGGTCAGTGTTATGGTGAAGGTTAGGGTTAGGATTAGGGTTAGAATCAGGAGCATTTTTCGCGTTAGGGTTGCGGTTTGGGTCAGGGTTTGAGTGCATTTAGGGGTAGGGGAGGAGTTGGGTTAGGATTCGGGTTAGGGTTTGTGTTGGTAGAATCGAGGTTTTGGGTTAGGCTTAGGGTCAGGAGAGCATTTTGGGTCATAATTCAGAGCATTTGGGCTTAGGGTTAGTGTTGAAATTGATGATGTAGTTATAGCGTTCGAATCAGCCACATTTAGGGATAGAGTTATGATTCGAATTCAGTGCATTTAGGGTTAGGGTTAGGGTTAGGGTTAGGTTGAGGGTGAGGGTTAGAATCGAGAGCTTTAAGGATAGTGCTAGGGTTAGAGTTAGGTTTAGGGTTAGCTTTCGTAGAATCGAGAGTTAGGCCTAGGGTTAGGCTTAGGGTGAGGGTTAGGGTTAGAATGAAGCACAGTTTTAGTGTTAGCGTTAGGGTGAGGATTAGGGTTAAAGTGCTTTTAGGGCTACTGTAAGGGATAGGGTTAGGATTAGGGATAAGGTTTGTGTTGGTAGAATGGAGGTTTAGGGTTTGGCTTCGGGTTAGGAATGGCTTTTGGCTTAGAGTCGAGTGCATTTAGGGTTAGGGATAGTGTTGAAATTGACGATTTAGTGTTTGGGTTAGAATCGAGCACATTTAGGGTTAGCGTTTTGGTTAGAATTCGTTAGGGTTAGGGTTAGTGTAAGGGGTAGGGGTAGGGTTAGAGTGCATTTAGGGGTAGGGGTAGGGGTAGGGGTAGTATTAGGGTTAGGGTTTGTGTTGGTAGAATCGAAGTTTAGGGTTAGGCGTAGGGTGAGGATTGCCTTTTGGGTTACAACTGAGTGCATTTAGAGTTAGGGTTAGTGTTGAGATTGACGATTTAGTGTTAGACTTAGAATCGAGCACATTCGGGTTAGAGTTATGGTTAGAATCCACTATATTTAAGCTTAGGCTTAGGGTTAGGGTTATTACAGTGAGGATTAGAAGCGAGAGCATTTAAGGATAATGTTAGGGTTAGAGTTAGGTTTAGGGTTAGGTTTCGTAGAATTGAGGGTTAGTGTTAGGGTTAGGGTTAGGGATAGGATCAAGCGCATTTTTAGTGTTAGGGGTTGGGTCAGGGTTAGGGTTAGAGTGCATATAGAGGTAGGGATAGGAGTAGAGTTGGGATTTGGGTTAGGGTTTGTCTTGGTAGAATCGAGGTTTAGGGTTAGGCTTAGGGTCAGGATTGCCTTTAGGGTTAGAGTCGAGTGCATTTAGGGTTAGGCTTAGTGTTGAGATTGACGATTTAGTGTTAGGGTTATAATCGAGCACATTAGGGTTAGAGTTATGGTTAGAATCCAGTGCATTTAGGGTTAGGATTAGGGATAGGGTTAGGTTTATGTTTAGGGTGAGGGTTAGAATCGAGTGCATTTAAGGATAGTGTTAGGGTTAGAGTTATGTATAGGGTTAGCTTTCGTAGAATCGAGGGTCAGTGTTAGGGAGAAGGTTAGGGTTAGGATTAGGGTTAGAATCAGGAGCATTTTTAGCGTTAGAGTTGGGGTTATGGTCAGCGTTTGAGTGCATTTAGGGGTAGGGGAGGAGTTGGGTTAGGATTCGGGTTAGGGTTTGTGTTGGTAGAATCGAGGTTTTGGGTTAGGCTTAGGGTCAGGAGAGCATTTTGGGTCATAATTCAGAGCATTTGGGCTTAGGGTTAGTGTTGAAATTGATGATGTAGTTATAGCGTTCGAATCAGCCACATTTAGGGATAGAGTTATGATTCGAATTCAGTGCATTTAGGGTTAGGGTTAGGGTTAGGGTTAGGTTTAGGGTCAGGGTTAGAATCGAGAGCATTAAGGATAGTGCTAGGGTTAGAGTTAGGTTTAGGGTTAGCTTTCGTAGAATCGAGAGTTAGGCTTAGGGTTAGGCTTAGGGTTAGGCTTAGGGTGAGGGTTAGGGTTAGAATCAAGCACAGTTTTAGTGTTAGCGTTAGGGTGAGGATTAGGGTTAAAGTGCTTTTAGGGCTAGTGGAAGGGATAGGGTTAGGATTAGGGATAAGGTTTGTGTTGGTAGAATGGAGGTTTAGGGTTAGGCTTCGGGTCAGGAATGGCTTTTGGGTTAAAGTCGAGTGCATTTAGGGTTAGGGATAGTGTTGAAATTTACGATTTAGTGTTTGGGTTAGAATCGAGCACATTTAGGGTTAGCGTTTTGGTTAGAATTCGTTAGGGTTAGGGTTAGTGTAAGGGGTAGGGGTAGGGTTAGAGTGCATTTAGGGGTAGGGGTAGGGGTAGGGGTAGTATTAGGGTTAGGGTTTGTGTTGGTAGAATCGAAGTTTAGGGTTAGGCGTAGGGTGAGGATTGCCTTTTGGGTTACAACTGAGTGCATTTAGAGTTAGGGTTAGTGTTGAGATTGACGATTTAGTGTTAGACTTAGAATCGAGCACATTCGGGTTAGAGTTATGGTTAGAATCCACTATATTTAAGCTTAGGCTTAGGGTTAGGGTTATTACAGTGAGGATTAGAAGCGAGAGCATTTAAGGATAATGTTAGGGTTAGAGTTAGGTTTAGGGTTAGGTTTCGTAGAATTGAGGGTTAGTGTTAGGGTTAGGGTTAGGGATAGGATCAAGCGCATTTTTAGTGTTAGGGGTTGGGTCAGGGTTAGGGTTAGAGTGCATATAGAGGTAGGGATAGGAGTAGAGTTGGGATTTGGGTTAGGGTTTGTGTTGGTAGAATCGAGGTTTAGGGTTAGGCTTAGGGTCAGGATTGCCTTTAGGGTTAGAGTCGAGTGCATTTACGGTTAGGCTTAGTGTTGAGATTGACGATTTAGTGTTAGGGTTATAATCGAGCACATTAGGGTTAGAGTTATGGTTAGAATCCAGTGCATTTAGGGTTAGGATTAGGGATAGGGTTAGGTTTATGTTTAGGGTGAGCGTTAGAATCGAGTGCATTTAAGGATAGTGTTAGGGTTAGAGTTATGTATAGGGTTAGCTTTCGTAGAATCGAGGGTCAGTGTTAGGGAGAAGGTTAGGGTTAGGATTAGGGTTAGAATCAGGAGCATTTTTAGCGTTAGGGTTGGGGTTATGGTCAGGGTTTGAGTGCATTTAGGGGTAGGGGAGGAGTTGGGTTAGGATTCGGGTTAGGGTTTTTGTTGGTAGAATCGAAGTTTAGGGTTAGGCGTAGGGTGAGGATTGCCTTTTGGGTTACAACTGAGTGCATTTAGAGTTAGGGTTAGTGTTGAGATTGAGGATTTAGTGTTAGACTTAGAATCGAGCACATTCGGGTTAGAGTTATGGTTAGAATCCACTATATTTAAGCTTAGGCTTAGGGTTAGGGTTATTACAGTGAGGATTAGAATCGAGAGCATTTAAGGATAATCTTAGGGTTAGAGTTAGGTTTAGGGTTAGGTTTCGTAGAATTGAGGGTTAGGGTTAGGGTTAGGGTTAGGGATAGTATCAAGCGCATTTTTAGTGTTAGGGGTTGGGTCAGGGTTAAGGTTAGAGTGCATATAGAGGTAGGGATAGGAGTAGAGTTGGAATTTGGGTTAGGGTTTGTGTTGGTAGAATCGAGGTTTAGTGTTAGGCTTAGGGTCAGGATTGCCTTTAGGGTTAGAGTCGAGTGCATTTAGGGTTAGGCTTAGTGTTGAGATTGACGATTTAGTGTTAGGGTTATAATCGAGCACATTAGGGTTAGAGTTATGGTTAGAATCCAGTGCATTTAGGGTTAGGATTAGGGATAGGGTTAGGTTTATGTTTAGGGTGAGGGTTAGAATCGAGTGCATTTAAGGATAGTGTTAGGGTTAGAGTTATGTATAGGGTTAGCTTTCGTAGAATCGAGGGTCAACGTTAGGGAGAAGGTTAGGGTTAGGATTAGGGTTAGAATCAGGAGCATTTTTAGCGTTAGGGTTGGGGTTATGGTCAGGGTTTGAGTGTATTTAGGGGTAGGGGAGGAGTTGGGTTAGGATTAGGGTTAGGGTTTGTGTTGGGAGAATCGAGGTTTTGGGTTAGGCTTAGGGTCAGGAGAGCATTTTGGGTCATAATTCAGAGCATTTGGGCTTAGGGTTCGTGTTGAAATTGATGATGTAGTTATAGCGTTCGAATCAGGCACATTTAGGGATAGAGTTATGATTCGAATTCAGTGCCTTTAGGGTTAGGGTTAGGGTTAGGTTGAGGGTGAGGGTTAGAATCGAGAGCATTAAGGATAGTGTTAGGGTTAGAGTGAGGTTTAGGGTTAGCTTTCGTAGAATCGAGAGTTAGGCTTAGGATTAGGCTTAGGGTTAGGCTTAGGGTGAGGGTTAGGGTTAGAATCAAGCACAGTTTTAGTGTTAGCGTTAGGGTGAGGATTAGGGTTAAAGTGCTTTTAGGGCTAGTGGAAGGGATAGGGTTAGGATTAGGGATAAGGTTTGTGTTGGTAGAATGGAAGTTTAGGGTTAGGCTTCGGGTCAGGAATGGCTTTTGGCTTAGAGTCGAGTGCATTTAGGGTTAGGGATAGTGTTGAAATGGACGATTTAGTGTTTGGGTTAGAATCGACCACATTTAGGGTTAGACTTTTGGTTAGAATTCGTTAGGGTTAGGGTTAGGTTGAGGGTCAGGGTTAAAATCGAGAGCATTTAAGGATAGTGCTAGGGTTAGAGTTAGGTTTAGCGTTCACTTTCGTGGAATCGAGGGGTAGGCTTAAGGTTAGGCTTAGGGTTAGGGTTAGGGTTAGAATCAGGCACATTTTTAGTGGTCTGCTTTTCATCAGGGTATGGCTTAGAGAGCATTTAGGGGTAGGCGTAGGAGTAGGATTAGGCTTGGGGTCAGGAATGGCTTTTGGGTTAGAGTCGAGTGCATTTAGGGTTAGGGATAGTGTTGAAATTGACGATTTAGTGTTTGGGTTAGAATCGATCACATTTAGGGTTAGCGTTTTGGTTAGAATTCGTTAGGGTTAGGGTTAGTGTAAGGGGTAGGGGTAGGGTTAGAGTGCATTTAGGGGTAGGGGTAGGGGTAGGGGTAGTATTAGGGTTAGGGTTTGTGTTGGTAGAATCGAAGTTTAGGGTTAGGCGTAGGGTGAGGATTGCCTTTTGGGTTACAACTGAGTGCATTCAGAGTTAGGGTTAGTGTTGAGATTGACGATTTAGTGTTAGACTTAGAATCGAGCACATTCGGGTTAGAGTTATGGTTAGAATCCACTATATTTAAGCTTAGGCTTAGGATTAGGGTTATTACAGTGAGGATTAGGATCGAGAGCATTTAAGGATAATGTTAGGGTTAGAGTTAGGTTTAGGGTTAGGTTTCGTAGAATTGAGGGTTAGGGTTAGGGTTAGGGTTAGGGATAGTATCAAGCGCATTTTTAGTGTTAGGGGTTGGGTCAGGGTTAGGGTTAGAGTGCATATAGAGGTAGGGATAGGAGTAGAGTTGGGATTTGGGTTAGGGTTTGTGTTGGTAGAATCGAGGTTTAGTGTTAGGCTTAGGGTCAGGATTGCCTTTAGGGTTAGAGTCGAGTGCATTTAGGGTTAGGCTTAGTGTTGAGATTGACGATTTAGTGTTAGGGTTATAATCGAGCACATTAGGGTTAGAGTTATGGTTAGAATCCAGTGCATTTAGGGTTAGGATTAGGGATAGGGTTAGGTTTATGTTTAGGGTGAGGGTTAGAATCGAGTGCATTTAAGGATAGTGTTAGGGTTAGAGTTATGTATAGGGTTAGCTTTCGTAGAATCGAGGGTCAGTGTTAGGGAGAAGGTTAGGATTAGCATTAGGGTTAGAATCAGGAGCATTTTTAGCGTTAGGGTTGGGGTTATGGTCAGGGTTTGAGTGCATTTAGGGGTAGGGGAGGAGTTGGGTTAGGATTAGGGTTAGGGTTTGTGTTGGTAGAATCGAGGTTTTGGGTTAGGCTTAGGGTCAGGAGAGCATTTTGGGTCATAATTCAGAGCATTTGGGCTTAGGGTTCGTGTTGAAATTGATGATGTAGTTATAGCGATCGAATCAGGCACATTTAGGGATAGAGTTATGATTCGAATTCAGTGCATTTAGGGTTAGGGTTAGGGTTAGGTTGAGGGTGAGGATTAGAATCGAGAGCATTAAGGATAGTGTTAGGGTTAGAGTTAGGTTTAGGGTTAGCTTTCGTAGAATCGAGAGTTAGGCTTAGGATTAGGCTTAGGGTTAGGCTTAGGGTGAGGGTTAGGGTTAGAATCAAGCACAGTTTTAGTGTTAGCGTTAGGGTGAGGATTAGGGTTAAAGTGCTTTTAGGGCTAGTGGAAGGGATAGGGTTAGGATTAGGGATTAGGTTTGTGTTGGTAGAATGGAGGTTTAGGTTTAGGCTTCGGGTCAGGAATGGCTTTTGGCTTAGAGTCGAGTGCATTTAGGGTTAGGGATAGTGTTGAAATTGACGATTTAGTGTTTGGGTTAGAATCGACCACATTTAGGGTTAGACTTTTGGTTAGAATTCGTTAGGGTTAGGGTTAGGTTGAGGGTCAGGCTTAAAATCGAGAGCATTTCAGGATAGTGGTAGGGTTAGAGTTAGGTTTAGCGTTCACTTTCGTGGAATCGAGTGTTAGGCTTAAGGTTAGGCTTAGGGTTAGGGTTAGGGTTAGAATCAGGCACATTTTTAGTGGTCTGCTTTTCATCAGGGTATGGCTTAGAGAGCATTTAGGGGTAGGCGTAGGAGTAGGATTAGGCTTGGGGTCAGGAATGGCTTTTGGGTTAGAGTCGAGTGCATTTAGGGTTAGGGATAGTGTTGAAATTGACGATTTAGTGTTTGGGTTAGAATCGAGCAGAGTTATGCTTAGAATCCAGTGCATTTAGGGTTAGAATTAGGGTTAGGTTTAGGGTTATGTTCAGGGTGAGGGTTAGAATCGAGTTCATTTAAGGATAGTGTTAGGGGTAGTGTTATGTATAGGGTTAGCATTCGTAGAATCGAGGGTTAGGATTAGGGTTAGGGTTAAGGTTATGTTTAGGGTGAGGGTGAGAATCGAGTGCATTTAAAGATAGTGTTAGGGTTAGAGTTACGTATAGGGTTAGCTTTCATAGAATCGAGGGTCAGTGTTCGGGTTAGAGTTAGGGTAAAGATTAGGGTTAGAATCAAGTGCATTTTTAGTGTTAGGGTTGGGGTTAGGGTTAGGGTTTGAGTGCATTTAGGGGTAGGGGAGGACTTGGGTTAGGATTAGGGTTAGGCTTTGTGTTGGTAGAATCGAGGTTTTGGGTTAGGCTTAGGGTCAGGATTGCATTTAGGGTTAGAGTCGAGTGCATTTAGGGGTAGGCTTAGTGTTGAGATTGACGATTTAGTGTTAGGGTTATAATCGAGCACATTAGGGTTAGAGTTATGGTTAGAATCCAGTGCATTTAGGGTTAGGATTAGGGATAGGGTTAGGTTTATGTTTAGGGTGAGGGTTAGAATCGAGTGCTTTTAAGGATAGTGTTAGGGTTAGAGTTAGGTATAGGGTTAGCTTTCGTAGAATCGAGGGTCAGTGTTAGGGAGAAGGTTAGGATTAGGATTAGGGTTAGAATCAGGAGCATTTTTAGCGTTAGGGTTGGGGTTATGGTCAGGGTTTGAGTGCATTTAGGGGTAGGGGAGGAGTTGGGTTAGGATTAGGGTTAGGGTTTGTGTTGGTAGAATCGAGGTTTTGGGTTAGGCTTAGGGTCAGGAGAGCATTTTGGGTCATAATTCAGAGCATTTGGGTTTAGGGTTCGTGTTGAAATTGATGATGTAGTTATAGCGATCAAATCAGGCACATTTAGGGATAGAGTTATGATTCGAATTCAGTGCATTTAGGGTTAGGGTTAGGGTTAGGTTGAGGGTGAGGGTTAGAATCGAGAGCATTAAGGATAGTGTTAGGGTTAGAGTTAGGTTTAGGGTTAGCTTTCGTAGAATCGAGAGTTAGGCTTAGGATTAGGCTTAGGGTTAGGCTTAGGGTGAGGGTTAGGGTTAGAATCAAGCACAGTTTTAGTGTTAGCGTTAGGGTGAGGATTAGGGTTAAAGTGCTTTTAGGGCTAGTGGAAGGGATAGGGTTAGGATTAGGGATTAGGTTTGTGTTGGTAGAATGGAGGTTTAGGGTTAGGCTTCGGGTCAGGAATGGCTTTTGGCTTAGAGTCGAGTGCATTTAGGGTTAGGGATAGTGTTGAAATTGACGATTTAGTGTTTGGGTTAGAATCGACCACATTTAGGGTTAGAGTTTTGGTTAGAATTCGTTAGGGTTAGGGTTAGGTTGAGGGTCAGGGTTAAAATCGAGAGCATTTCAGGATAGTGCTAGGGTTAGAGTTAGGTTTAGCGTTCACTTTCGTGGAATCGAGGGTTAGGCTTAAGGTTAGGCTTAGGGTTAGGGTTAGGGTTAGAATCAGGCACATTTTTAGTGGTCTGCTTTTCATCAGGGTATGGCTTAGAGAGCATTTAGGGGTAGGCGTAGGAGTAGGATTAGGCTTGGGGTCAGGAATGGCTTTTGGGTTAGAGTCGAGTGCATTTAGGGTTAGGGATAGTGTTGAAATTGACGATTTAGTGTTTGGGTTAGAATCGAGCAGAGTTATGCTTAGAATCCAGTGCATTTAGGGTTAGAATTAGGGTTAGGTTTAGGGTTATGTTCAGGGTGAGGGTTAGAATCGAGGTCATTTAAGGATAGTGTTAGGGGTTGTGTTATGTATAGGGTTAGCATTCGTAGAATCGAGGGTTAGGACTAGGGTTAGGGTTAAGGTTATGTTTAGGGTGAGGGTGAGAATCGAGTGCATTTAAAGATAGTGTTAGGGTTAGTGTTAGGTATAGGGTTAACTTTCATAGAATCGAGGGTCAGTGTTCGGGTTAGAGTTAGGGTAAAGATTAGGGTTAGAATCAAGTGCATTTTTAGTGTTAGGGTTGGGGTTAGGGTTAGGGTTTGAGTGCATTTAGGGGTAGGGGAGGAGTTGGGTTAGGATTAGGGTTAGGGTTTGTGTTGGTAGAATCGAGGTTTTGGGTTAGGCTTAGGGTCAGGAGAGCATTTTGGGTCATAATTCAGAGCATTGAGGCTTAGGGTTAGTCTTGCAATTGATGATTTAGTTTTAGCGTTAGAATCAAGCACATTTAGGGTTAGAGTTATGCTTAGAATTCAGTGCATTTAGGGTTAGGGTTAGGGTTAGGGTTAAGTTTAGGGTCAGGGTTAGAATCGAGAGCATTCATGGATAGTGCTAGGGTTAGAGTTAGGTTTAGGGTTAGCTTTCGTAGAATCGAGGGTTAGGCTTAGGGTGAGGGTTCGGGTTAGAATCAAGCACAGTTTTAGTGTTAGAGTTAGGGTGAGGGTTAGCGTTAGGCTTAGGGTGAGGCTTCGGGTTATAATCAAGCACAGTTTTAGTGTTAGAGTTAGGGTGAGGGTTAGGGTTAAAGTGCTTTTAGGGCTAGTGGTAGGGGTAGGGTTAAGATTGGGGTTAAGGATTATGTTGGTATAATCGAGGTTTAGGTTTAGGCTTAGGGTCAGGATTGCCTTTTGGGTTAGAGTCGAGTGCATTTAGGGTTAGGCTTAGTGTTGAGATTGACGATTTAGTGTTAGGGTTATAATCGGGCGCATTAGGGTTAGAGTTATGGTTAGAGTCCAGTGCATTTAGGGTTAGGATTAGGGTTAGGGTTAGGGTTATGTTCAGGGTGAGGATTAGAATCGAATTCATTTAAGGATAGTGTTAGGGGTAGTGTTATGTATAGGGTTAGCATTCGGAGAATCGAGGGTTAGGATTAGGGTTAGGGTTAAGGTTATGTTTAGGGTGAGGGTGAGAATCGATTGCATTTAATGATAGTGTTAGGGTTAGAGTTAGGTATAGGGTTAGCTCTCATAGAATCGAGGGTCAGTGTTCGGGTTAGAGTTAGGGTAAAGATTAGGGTTAGAATCAAGTGCATTTTTAGTGTTAGGGTTGGGGTTAGGGTTAGGGTTTGAGTGCATTTAGGGGTAGGGGAGGAGTTGGGTTAGGATTAGGGTTAGGGTTTGTGTTGGTAGAATCGAGGTTTTGGGTTAGGCTTAGGGTCAGGAGAGCATTTTGGGTCATAATTCAGAGCATTGAGGCTTAGGGTTAGTGTTGCAATTGATGATTTAGTTTCAGCGTTAGAATCAAGCACATTTAGGGTTAGAGTTATGCTTAGAATTCAGTGCATTTAGGGTTAGGGTTAGGGTTAGGGTTAGGTTGAGGGTCAGGGTTAGAATCGAGATCATTCATGGATAGTGCTAGGGTTAGAGTTAGGTTTAGGGTTAGCTTTCGTAGAATCGAGGGTTAGGCTTTGGGTTAGGCTTAGGGTGAGGGTTCGGGTTATCATCAAGCACAGTTTTAGTGTTAGAGTTAGGGTGAGGGTTAGGGTTAAAGTGCTTTTAGGGCTAGTGGTAGGGGTAGGGTTAGGATTGGGGTTAAGGTTTGTGTTGGTAGAATCGAGGTTTAGGTTTAGGCTTACGGTCTGAATTGCCTTTTGGGTTAGAGTCGAGTGCATTTAGGGTTAGGCTTAGTGTTGAGATTGACGATTTAGTGTTAGGGTTATAATCGGGCGCATAAGAGTTAGAGTTATGGTTAGAATCCAGTGCATTTAAGGTTAGAATTAGGGTTAGGTTTAGGGTTATGTTCAGGGTGAGGGTTAGAATCGAGTGCATTTAAGGATAGTGTTAGGCGTAGTGTTATGTATAGGGTTAGCATTCGTAGAATCGAGGGTTAGGATTAGGGTTAGGGTTAACGTTATGTTTAGGGTGAGGGTGAAAATCGAGTGCATTTAAGGATAGTGTTAGGGTTAGAGTTAGGTATAGGGTTAGCTTTCATAGAATCGAGGGTCAGTGTTCGGGTTAGAGTTAGGGTAAAGATTAGGGTTAGAATCAAGTGCATTTTTAGTGTTAAGGTTGGGGTTAGGGTTAGGGTTTGAGTGCATTTAGGGGTAGGGGAGGAGTTGGGTTAGGATTAGGGTTAGGGTTTGTGTTGGTAGAATCGAGGTTTAGGTTTAGGCTTACGGTCTGAATTGCCTTTTGGGTTAGAGTCGAGTGCATTTAGGGTTAGGCTTAGTGTTGAGATTGACGATTTAGTGTTAGGGTTATAATCGAGCACATTAGGTTTAGAGTTATGGTTAGAATCCAGTGCATTTAGGGTTAGGATTAGGGTTAGGGTTAGGGTTATGTTCAGGGTGAGGGTTAGAATCCAGTGCATTTAAGGATAGTGTTAGGGATAGTGTTATGTATAGGGTTAGCATTTGTAGAATCGAGGGTTAGGGTTAGGGTTAAGGTCACGATTGCCTTTTGGGTTAGAATCGAGTGCATTTAGGGTTCGGGTTAGTGTTGGGATTGACGATTTAGAGTTAGGGTTAGAATCAAGCACATGAGGGTTAGAGTAATGGTTAGAATTCACTGCATATAGGCTTAGGCTTAGGGTTAGGGTTATTAGGGTCAGGATTAGCAGCGATAGCATTTAAGGATAGTGTTAGGGTTAGAGTTAGGTTTAGGGTTAGGTTTCGTAGAATTGAGGGTCAGGGTTAGGGTTAGGGTTAGTGTTACAATCAAGCGCATTTTTATTGTTAGGGGTTGGGTTAGGGTTAGGGTTAGAGTGCATATAGAGGTAGGGATAGGAGTAGTGTTGGGATTAGGGTTAGGGTTTGTGTTGGTAGAATCGAGGTTTAGGTTTAGGCTTAGGGTCAGAATTGCCTTTTGGGTTAGAGTTGAGTGCATTTAGAGTTAGGCTTCGTATTGAGATTGACGATTTATTGTTAGGGTTACAATCGAGCACATTAGGGTTAGAGTTATGGTTAGAATCCACTGCATTTAGGGTTAGGATTAGGGTTAGGGTTAAGGTTATGTTTAGGGTGAGGGTGAGAATCGAGTGCATTTAAGGATAGTGTTAGGGTTAGAGTTAGGTATAGGGTTAGCTTTCATAGAATCGAGGGTCAGTGTTCGGGTTAGAGTTAGGGTAAGGATTAGGGTTAGAATCAAGTGCATTTTTAGGGTTAGGGTTGGGGTCAGGGTTAGGGTTTGAGTGCATTTAGGGATAGGGGAGGAGTTGGGTTAGGGTTAGGGTTTGTGTTGGTAGAATCGAGGTTTTGGGTTAGGCTTAGGGTCAGGAGAGCATTTTGGGTCATAATTCAGAGCATTTAGGCTTAGGGTTAGTGTTGCAATTGATGATTTAGTTTTAGCGTTAGAATCCAGCACATTTAGGGTTAGAGTTATGCTTAGAATTCAGTGGATTTAGAGTTAGGGTTAGGGTTAGGGTTAGGTTTAGGGTCAGGGTTAGAATCGAGAGCATTCGTGGATAGTGCTAGGGTTAGAGTTAGGTTTAGGGTTAACTTTCGTAGAATCGAGGGTTAGTCTTAGGGTTAGGCTTAGAGTGAGGGTTAGGGTTAGAATCAAGCACAGTTTTCGTGTTAGCGTTAGGGTGAGGGTGAGTGTTAAAGTGCTTTTCGGGCTAGTGGTAGGAGTAGGGTTAGTATTGGGGTTAAGATTTGTGTTGATAGAATCGAGGTTTAGGTTTAGGCTTAGGGTCAGGATTGCCTTTTGTGTTAGAGTCGAGTGCATTTAGGGTTAGGCTTAGTGTTGAGATTGACGATTTAGTGTTAGGGTTATAATCGAGCACATTAGGGTTAGAGTTATGGTTAGAATCCAGTGCATTTAGGGTTAGGATTAGGGTTAAGGTTAGGGTTATGTTCAGGGTGAGGGTTAGAATCGAGTGCATTTAAGGATAGTGTTAGGGGTACTGTTATGTATAGGGTTAGCATTTGTAGAATCGAGGGTTAGGGTTAGGGTTAGGGTCACGATTGCCTTTTGGGTTAGAATCGAGTGCATTTAGGGTTCGGGTTAGTGTTGGGATTGACGATTTAGAGTTAGGCTTAGAATCAAGCACATGAGGGTTAGAGTAATGGTTAGAATCCACTGCATTTAGGCTTAGGCTTACGGGTAGGGTTATTAGGGTCAGGATTAGAAGCGAGAGCATTTAAGGATAGCTTTAGGGTTAGAGTTAGGTTTAGGATTAGGTTTCGTAGAATTGAGTGTCAGGGTTAGGGTTAGGGTTAGTGTTACAATCAAGCGCATTTTTATTGTTAGGGGTTGGGTTAGGATTAGGGTTAGAGTGCATATAGAGGTAGGGATAGGAGTAGTGTTGGGATTAAGGTTAGGGTTTGTGTTGGTAGAATCGAGGTTTAGGGTTAGGCTTAGGGTCAAAATTGCCTTTTGGGTTAGAGTCGAGTGCATTTAGAGTTAGGCTTCGTATTGAGATTGACGATTTAGTGTTAGGGTTATAATCGAGCACATTAGGGTTAGAGTTATTTTTAGAATCCATTGCATTTAGGGTTAGGATTAGGGTTAGGGTTAAGGTTATTTTTAAGGTGAGGGTGAGAATCGAGTGCATTTAAGGATAGTGTTAGGGTTAGAGTTAGGTATAGGGTTAGCTTTCATAGAATCGAGGGTCAGTGTTCGGGTTAGAGTTAGGGTAAGGATTAGGGTTAGAATCAAGTGCATTTTTAGGGTTAGGGTTGGGGTAAGGGTTAGTTTTTGAGTGCATTTAGGGGTAGGGGAGGAGTTTGGTTAGGATTAGGGTTAGGGTTTGTGATGGTAGAATCGAGGTTTTGGGTTAGGCTTAGGGTCAGGAGAGCATTTTGGGTGAAAATTCAGAGCATTTAGGCTTATGGTTAGTGTTGCAATTGACGAATTAGTTTTAGCGTTAGAATCAAGCACATTTAAGGTTAGAGTTATGCTTAGAATTCAGTGGATTTAGGGTTAGGGTTAGGGTTAGGGTTAGGTTTAGGGTCAGGGTTAGAATCGAGAGCATTCATGCATAGTGCTAGGGTTAGAGTTAGGTTTCGGGTTAGCTTTCGTAGAATCGAGGGTCAGTCTGAGGGTTAGACTTAGAGTGAGGGTTAGGGTTAGAATCAAGCACAGTTTTCGTGTTAACGTTAGGGTGAGGGTGAGGGTTAAAGTGCTTTTAGGGCTAGTGGTAGGGGTAGGGTTAGGATTAGGGTTAAGATTTGTGTTGGTAGAATCGAAGTTTAGGTTTAGGCTTAGGGTCAGGATTGCCTTTTGGGTTAGAGTCGAGTGCATTTAGGGTTAGGCTTAGTGTTGAGATTGACGATTTAGCGTTAAGGTTATAATCGGGCACATTAGGGTTAGAGTTATGGTTAGAATCCAGTGCATTTAGTGTTAGGATTAGTGTTAGGATTAGGATTATGTTCAGGGTGAGGGTTAGAATAGAGTTCATTTAAGGATAGTGTTAGGGGTAGTGTTATGTATAGGGTTAGCATTCGGAGAATCGAGGGTTAGGATTAGGGTTAGGGTTATGGTTATGTTTAGGGGGAGGGTGAGAATCGAGTGCATTTAAGGATAGTGTTAGGGTTAGAGTTAGGTATAGGGTTAGCTTTTATAGAATCGAGGGTCAGTGTTCGGGTTAGAGTTAGGGTAAAGATTAGGGTTAGAATCAAGTGCATTTTTAGGGTTAGGGTTGGGGTTAGGGTTAGGGTTTGAGTGCCTTTAGGGGTAGGGGAGGAGTTGGGTTAAGATTAGGATTAGGGTTTGTGTTGGTAGAATCGAGGTTTTCGGTTAGGCTTAGGGTCAGGAGAGCATTTTGGGTCAAAATTCAGAGCATTTAGGCTTAAGGTTAGTGTTGCAATTGATGATTTAGTTTTAGCGTTAGAATCCAGCACATTTAGGGTTAGAGTTATGCTCAGAATTCAGTGGATTTAGGGTTAGGGTTGGGGTTAGGATTAGGTTTAGGGTCAGGGTTAGAATCGAGAGCATTCATGGATAGTGCTAGGGTTAGAGTTAGGTTTAGGGTTAGCTTTCGTAGAATCGAGGGTTAGGCTTAGGGTTAGGCTTAGGGTGAGGGTTCGGGTTAGAATCAAGCACAGTTTTCGTGTTAGCGTTAGGGTGAGGGTTAGGGTTAAAGTGCTTTTAGGACTAGTGGTAGGGGTAGGGTTAGGATTGGGGTGAAGGTTTGTGTTGGTACAATCGAGGTTTAGGTTTAGGCTTAGGGTCAGGATTGCCTTTTGGGTTAGAGTCGAGTGCATTTAGGGTTAGGCTTAGTGTTGAGATTGACGATTTAGTGTTAGGGTTATAATCGAGCACATTAGGGTTAGAGTTATGGTTAGAATCCAGTGCATTTATGGTAAGGATTAGGGTTAGGGTTAGGGTTATGTTTAGGGTGAGGGTGAGAATCGAGTGCATTTAAGGATAGTGTTAGGGTTAGAGTTAGGTATAGGGTTAGCTTTCGTAGAATCGAGGGTCAGTGTTAGGGTGAAAGTTAGGGTTAGGATTAGGGTGAGAATCAGGAGCATTTTTAGCGTTAGGGTTCGGGTTATGGTCAGGGTTTGAGTGCATTTAGGGGTAGGGGAGGAGTTGGGTTAGGATTAGGGTTAGGGTTTGTGTTGGTAGAATCGAGGTTTTGGGTTAGGCTTAGGGTCTGGAGAGCATTTTGGGTCATAATTCAGAGCATTTGGGCTTAGGGTTAGTGTTGAAATTGGTGATGTAGTTATAGCGTTCGAATCAGGCACATGTAGGGATAGAGTTATGATTAGAATTCAGTGAATTTAGGGTTAGGGTTAGGGTTAGGGTTAGGTTTAGGGTGAGGGTTAGAATCGAGAGCATTAAGGATAGTGCTAGGGTTAGAGTTAGGTTTAGGGTTAGCTTTAGTAGAATCGAGAGGTAGGCTTAGGGTTAGGCTTAGGGTTAGGCTTAGGGTGAGGGTTAGGGTTAGAATCAAGCACAGTTTTAGTGTTAGGGTTAGGGTGAGGATTAGGGTTAAAGTGCTTTTAGGGCTAGTGGAAGGGATAGGGTTAGGATTAGGGATAAGGTTTGTGTTGGTAGAATGGAGGTTTAGGGTTAGGCTTCGGGTCAGGAATTGCTTTTGGCTTAGAGTCGAGTGCATTTAGGGTTAGGGATAGTGTTGAAATTGACGATTTAGTGTTTGGGTTAGAATCGACCACATTTAGGGTTAGAGTTTTGGTTAGAATTCGTTAGGGTTAGGGTTAGGTTGAGGGTCAGGGTTAAAATCGTGAGCATTTAAGGATAGTGCTAGGGTTAGAGTTAGGTTTAGCGTTCACTTTCGTAGAATCGATGGTTAGGCTTAAGGTTAGGCTTAGGGTTAGGGTTAGGGTTAGAATCAGGCACATTTTTAGTGGTCTGCTTTTCATCAGGGTATGGCTTAGAGAGCATTTAGGGGTAGGCGTAGGAGTAGGATTAGGCTTGGGGTCAGGAATGGCTTTTGGGTTAGAGTCGAGTGCATTTAGGGTTAGGCATAGTGTTGAAATTGACGATTTAGTGTTTGGGTTAGAATCGAGCACAGTTAGGGTTAGCGTTTTGGTTAGAATTCGTTAGGGTTAGGATTAGTGTAAGGGGTAGGGGTAGGGTTAGAGTGCATTTAGGGGTAGGGGTAGGGGTAGCGGTAGGGTTAGTATTAGTGTGAGGGTTTGTGTTGGTAGAATCGAAGTTTAGGTTTAGGCATAGGGTGAGGATTGCCTTTTCGGTTACAAGTGAGTGCATTTAGAGTTAGGGTTAGTGTTGAGATTGACGATTTAGTGTTAGACTTAGAAGCGAGCACATTCGGGGTGGAGTTATGGTTAGAATCCACTATATTTAAGCTTAGGGTTAGGGTTAGGGTTATTAGGGTCAGGATTAGAATCGAAAGCATTTAAGGATAATGTTAGGGTTAGAGTTAGGTTTAGGGTTAGGTTTCGTAGAATTGAGGGTTAGGATTAGGGTTAGGGTTAGGGTTAGGGATAGTATCAAGCGCATTTTCAGTGTTAGGGGTTGGGTCAGGGTTAGGGTTGGAGTGCATATAGAGGTAGGGATAGGAGTAGGGTTGGGATTAGGGTTAGGGTTTTTCTTGATAGAATCGAGGTTTAGTGTTAGGTTTAGGGTCAGGATTGCCTTTAGGGTTAGAGTTGAGTGCATTTAGGGTTAGGCTTAGTGTTGAGATTGACGATTTAGTGTTAGGGTTATAATCGAACACATTAGGGTTAGAGTTATGGTTAGAATCCAGTGCATTTAGGGTTAGGATTAGGGTTAGGGTTAGGTTTATGTTTAGGGTGAGGGTGAGACTCGAGAGCATTAAGGATAGTGCTAGGGTTAGAGTTAGTTTTAGGGTTAGCTTTCGTAGAATCGAGGTTCAGTGTTAGGGTGAAGGTTAGGGTTAGGATTAGGGTGAGAATCAGGAGCATTTTTAGCGTTAGGGTTGGGTTATGGTCAGGGTTTGAGTGCATTTAGGGGTAGGGGAGGAGTTGGGTTAGGATTAGGGTTAGGGTTTGTGTTGGTAGAATCGAGATTTTGGGTTAGACTTAGGGTCAGGAGAGCATTTTGGGTCATAATTCAGAGCATTTGGGCTTAGGGTTAGTGTTGAAATTGATGATTTCGTTATAGCGTTCGAATCAGGCACATGTAGGGATAGAGTTATGATTCGAATTCAGTGCATTTAGGGTTAGGGTTAGGGTTAGGGTTAGGTTTAGGGTGAGGGTTAGAATCGAGAGCATTAAGGATAGTGCTGGTGTTAGAGTTAGGTTTAGGGTTAGCTTTCACAGAATCGAGAGGTAGGCTTAGGGTTAGGCTTAGGGTTAGGCTTAGGGTGAGGGTTAGTGTTAGAATCAAGCACAGTTTTAGGGTTAGCGTTAGGGTGAGGATTAGGGTTAAAGTGCTTTTAGGGCTAGTGGAAGGGATAGGGATAGGATTAGGGATAAGGTTTATGTTGATAGAATGGAGGATTAGGGTTAGGCTTCGGGTCAGGAATGGCTTTTGGCTTAGAGTCGAGTGCATTTAGGGTTAGGGATAGTGTTGAAATTGACGATTTAGTGTTTGGGTTAGAATCGACCACATTTAGGGTTAGAGTTTTGGTTAGAATTCGTTAGGGTTAGGGTTAGGTTGAGGGTCAGGGTTAAAATCGAGAGCATTTAAGGATAGTGCTAGGGTTAGAGTTAGGTTTAGCGTTCACTTTCGTAGAATCGATGGTTAGGCTTATGGTTAGGCTTAGGGTTAGGGTTAGGGTTAGAATCAGGCACATTTTTAGTGGTGTGCTTTTCATCAGGGTATGGCTTAGAGAGCATTTAGGGGTAGGCGTAGGAGTAGGATTAGGCTTGGGGTCAGGAATGGCTTTTGGGTTAGAGTCGAGTGCATTTAGGGTTAGGGATAGTTTTGAAATTGACGATTTAGTGTTTGGATTAGAATCGAGCACATTTAGGGTTAGGGTTTTGGTTTGAATTCGTTAGGGTTAGGATTAGTGTAAGGGGTAGGGGTAGGGTTAGAGTGCATTTAGGGGTAGGGGTAGGGGTAGGGTAAGTATTAGGGTTAGGGTTTGTGTTGGTAGAATCGAAGTTTAGGGTTAGGCGTAGGGTGAGGATTGCCTTTTGGGTTACAACTGAGTGCATTTAGAGTTAGGGTTAGTGTTGAGATTGACGATTTAGAGTTAGAGTTAGAATCGAGCACATTCGGGTTAGAGTTATGGTTAGAATCCACTATATTTAAGCTTAGGGTTAGGGTTAGGGTTATTAGGGTCAGGATTAGAATCGAGAGCATTTAAGGATAGTGTTAGGATTAGAGTTAGGTTTAGGGTTAGGTTTCTTAGAATTGAGGGTTAGGGTTAGTGTTAGGGTTAGGGTTAGGGATAGTATCAAGCGCATTTTTAGTGTTAGGGGTTGGGTCAGGGCTAGGGTTAGAGTGCATATAGAGGTAGGGATAGGAGTAGGGTTGGGATTAGGGTTAGGGTTTGTGTTGGTAGAATCGAAGTTTAGTGTTAGGCTTAGGGTCAGGATTGCCTTTAGGGTTAGAGTCGAGTGCATTTAGGGTTAGGCTTAGTGTTGAGATTGACGATTTAGTGTTAGGGTTATAATCGAGCACATTAGGGTTAGAGTTATGTTTAGAATCCAGCGCATTTAGGGTTAGGATTAGGGATAGGGTTATGTTTATGTTTAGGGTGAGGGTTAGAATCGAGTGCATTTAAGGATAGTGTTAGGGTTAGAGTTAGGTATAGGGTTAGCTTTCGCAGAATCGAGGGTCAGTGTTAGGGTGAAGGTTAGGGTTAGGATTAGGGTTAGAATCAGGAGCATTTTTAGCGTTAGGGTTGGGGTTATGGTCAGGGTTTGAGTGCATTTAGGGGTAGGGGAGGAGTTGGGTTAGGATTAGGGTTAGGGTTTGTGTTGGTAGAATCGAGGTTTTGGGTTAGGCTTAGGGTCAGGAGAGCATTTTGGGTCATAATTCAGAGCATTTGAGCTTAGGGTTAGTGTTGAAATTGATGATTTAGTTATAGCGTTCGAATCAGGCACATTTAGGGATAGAGTTATGATTAGAATTCAGTGCATTTAGGGTTAGGGTTAGGGTTAGGGTTAGGTTGAGGGTGAGGGTTAGAATCGAGAGCATTAAGGATAGTGCTAGGGTTAGAGTTAGGTTTAGGGTTAGCTTTCGTAGAATCGAGAGGTAGGCTTAGGGTTAGGCTTAGAGTTAGGCTTAGGGTGAGGGTGAGGGTTAGAATCAAGTACAGTTTTAGTGTTAGCGTTTTGGTGAGGATTAGGGTTAAAGTGCGTTTAGGGCTAGTGGAAGGGATAGGGTTAGGATTAGGGATAAGGTTTGTGTTGGTAGAATGGAGGTTTAGGGTTTGTCTTCGGGTCAGGAATGGCTTTTGGCTTAGAGTGGAGTGCATTTAGGGTTAGTGATAGTGTTGAAATTGACGATTTAGTGTTTGGGTTAGAATCGAGCACATTTAGGGTTAGCGTTTTGGTTAGAATTCGTTAGGGTTAGGGTTAGGTTGAGGGTCAGGGTTAAAATGGAGAGCATTTCAGGATAGTGCTAGGGTTAGAGTTAGGTTTAGCGTTCACTTTCGTAAAATCGAGGGTTAGGCTTAAGGTTAGGCTTAGGGTTAGGGTTAGGGTTAGAATCAGGCACATTTTTAGTGGTCTGCTTTTCATCAGGGTATGGCTTAGAGTGCATTTAGGGGTAGGCGTAGGAGTAGGATTAGGCTTGGGGTCAGGAATGGCTTTTGGGTTAGAGTCGAGTGCATTTAGGGTTAGGGATAGTGTTGAAATTGACGATTTAGTGTTTGGGTTAAAATCGACCACATTTAGGGTTAGCGATTTGGTTAGAATTCGTTAGGGTTAGGGTTAGTGTAAGGGTTAGGGGTATTGTTAGAGTGCATTTAGGGGTAGGGGTAGGGGTAGGGTTAGTATTAGGGTTAGTGTTTGTGTTGGTAGAATCGAAGTTTAGGGTTAGGCGTAGGGTGAGGATTACCTTTTGGGTTACAACTGAGTGCATTTAGAGTTAGGGTTAGTGTTGAGATTGACGATTTAGTGTTAGACTTAGAATCGAGCACATTCGGGTTAGAGTTATGGTTAGAATCCACTATATTTAAGCTTAGGGTTAGGGTTAGGGTTATTCGGGTCAAGATTAGAATAGAGAGCATTTAAGGATAATGTTAGGGTTAGAGTTAGGTTGAGGGTTAGGTTTCTTAGAATTGAGGGTTAGGGTTAGGGTTAGGGCTAGGGATAGTATCAAGCGCATTTTTAGTGTTAGGGGTTGGGTCAGGTTCAGGGTTAGAGTGCATATAGAGGTAGGGATAGGAGTAGGGTTGGGATTTGGGTTAGGGTTTGTGTTGGTAGAATCGAGGTTTAGTGTTAGGCTTAGGGTCAGGATTGCCTTTAGGGTTAGAGTCGAGTGCATTTAGGGTTAGGCTTAGTGTTGAGATTGACGATTTAGTGTTACGGCTATAATCGAGCACATTAGGGTCAGAGTTATGGTTAGAATCCAGTGCATTTAGGGTTAGGATTAGGGATAGGGTTAGGTTTATGTTTAGGGTGAGGGTTAGAATCGAGTGCATTTAAGGATAGTGTTCGGGTTAGAGTTAGGTATAGGGTTAGCTTTCGTAGAATCGAGGGTCAGTGTTAGGGAGAAGGTTAGGGTTAGGATTAGGGTTAGAATCAGGAGCATTTTTAGTGTTAGGGTTGGGGTTATGGTCAGGGTTTGAGTGCATTTAGGGGTAGGGGAGTAGTTGGGTTAGGATTCGGGTTAGGGTTTGTGTTGGTAGAATCGAGGTTTTGGGTTAGGCTTAGGGTCAGGAGAGCATTTTGGGTCATAATTCAGAGCATTTGGGCTTAGGGTTAGTGTTGAAATTGGTGATGTAGTTATAGCGTTCGAATCAGGCACATTTAGGGATAGAGTTATGATTCGAATTCAGTGCATTTAGGGTTAGGGTTAGGGTTAGGGTTAGGTTGAGGGTGAGGGTTAGAATCGAGAGCATTAAGGATAGTGCTAGGGTTAGAGTTAGGTTTAGGGTTAGCTTTCGTAGAATCGAGAGTTAGGCTTAGGATTAGGCTTAGGTTTAGACTTCGGGTGAGGGTTAGGGTTAGAATCAAGCACAGTTTTAGTATTAGCGTTAGGGTGAGGATTAGGGTTAAAGTGCTTTTAGGGGTAGTGGAAGGGATAGTGTTAGGATTAGGGATAAGGTTTTTGTTGCTAGAATCGAGGTTTAGGGTTAGGCTTCGGGTCAGGAATGGCTTTTGTCTTAGAGTCGAGTGCATTTAGGGTTAGGGATAGTGTTGAAATTGACGATTTAGTGTTTGGGTTAGAATCGAGCACATTTAGGGTTAGCGTTTTGGTTAGAATTCGTTAGGGTTAGGGTTAGGTTGAGGGTCAGGGTTAAAATCGAGAGCATTTAAGGATAGTGCTAGGGTTAGAGTTAGGTTTAGCGTTCACTTTCGTAGAATCAAGGGTTAGGCTTAAGGTTAGGCTTAGGGTTAGGGTTAGGGTTAGAATCAGGCACATTTTTAGTGGTCTGCTTTTCATCAGGGTATGGCTTAGAGTGCATTTAGGGGTAGGCGTAGGAGTAGGATTAGGCTTGGGGTCAGGAATGGATTTTGGGTTAGAGTCGAGTGCATTTAGGGTTAGGGATAGTGTTGAAATTGAAGATTTAGTGTTTGAGTTAGAATCGAGCACATTTAGGGTTAGCGTTTTGGTGAGAATTCGTTAGGGTTAGGGTTAGTGTAAGGTGTAGGGGTAGGGTTAGAGTGCATTTAGGGGTAGGGGTAGGTGTAGGGTTAGTATTAGGGTTAGGGATTGTGTTGGCAGAATCGAAGTTTAGGGTTAGGCGTAGGGTGAGGATTGCCTTTTGGGTTACAACTGAGTGCATTTAGAGTTAGGGTTAGTGTTGAGATTGACGTTTTAGTGTTAGACTTAGAATCGAGAACATTCGGGTTAGAATTATGGTTAGAATCCACTATATTTAAGCTTAGGGTTAGGGTTAGGGTTATTAGGGTCAGGATTAGAATCGAGAGCATTTAAGGATAGTGTTAGGGTTAGAGTTAGGTTTAGGGTTAGGTTTCGTAGAATTGAGGGTTAGGGTTAGGGTTAGGGTTAGGGTTAGGGATAGTATCAAGCGCATTTTTAGTGTTAGGGGTTGGGTCAGTGTTAGGGTTAGAGTGCATATAGAGGTAGGGATAGGAGTAGGGTTGGGATTTGGGTTAGGGTTTGTGTTGGTAGAATCGAGGTTTAGTGTTAGGCTTAGGGTCAGGATTGCCTTTAGGGTTAGAGTCGAGTGCATTTAGGGTTAGGCTTAGTGTTGAGATTGACGATTTAGTGTTAGGGTTATAATCGAGCACATTAGGGTTAGAGTTATGGTTAGAATCCAGTGCATTCAGGGTTAGGATTAGGGATAGGGTTAGGTTTATGTTTAGGGTGAGGTTTAGAATCGAGTGCATTTAAGGATAGTGTTAGGGTTAGAGTTAGGTATAGGGTTAGCTTTCGTAGAATCGAGGGTCAGTGTTAGGGAGAAGGTTAGGGTTAGGATTAGGGTTAGAATCAGGAGCACTTTTAGCGTTAGGGTTGGGGTTATGGTCAGGGTTTGAGTGCATTTAGGGGTAGGGGAGGAGTTGGGTTAGGATTAGGGTTAGGGTTTGTGTTGGTAGAATCGAGGTTTTGGGTTAGGCTTAGGGTCAGGAGAGCATTTTGGGTCATAATTCAGAGCATTTGGGCTTAGGGTTAGTGTTGAAATTGATGATTTAGTTATAGCGTTCGAATGAGGCACATTTAGGGATAGAGTTATGATTCGAATAGAGTGCATTTAGGGTTAGGGTTAGGGTTAGGGTTAGGTTTAGGGTGAGGGTGAGACTCGAGAGCATTAAGGATAGTGCTAGGGTTAGAGTTAGGTTTAGGGTTAGCTTTCGTAGAATCGAGGGTCAGTGTTAGGGTGAAGGTTAGGGTTAGGATTAGGGTGAGAATCAGGAGCATTTTTAGCGTTAGGGTTGGGGTTATGGTCAGGGTTTGAGTGCATTTAGGGGTAGGGGAGGAGTTGGGTTAGGATTAGGGTTAGGGTTTGTGTTGGTAGAATCGAGATTTTGGGTTAGGCTTAGGGTCAGGAGAGCATTTTGGGTCATAATTCAGAGCATTTGGGCTTAGGGTTAGTGTTGAAATTGATGATTTCGTTATAGCGTTCGAATCAGGCACATGTAGGGATAGAGTTATGATTCGAATTCAGTGCATTTAGGGTTAGGGTTAGGGTTAGGGTTAGGTTTAGGGTGAGGGTTAGAATCGAGAGCATTAAGGATAGTGCTAAGGTTAGAGTTAGGTTTAGGGTTAGCTTTCATAGAATCGAGAGGTAGGCTTAGGGTTAGGCTTAGGGTTAGGCTTAGGGTGAGGGTTAGTGTTAGAATCAAGCACAGTTTTAGGGTTAGCGTTAGGGTGAGGATTAGGGTTAAAGTGCTTTTAGGGCTAGTGGAAGGGATACGGATAGGATTAGGGATAAGGTTTATGTTGATAGAATGGAGGATTAGGGTTAGGCTTCGGGTCAGGAATGGCTTTTGGCTTAGAGTCGAGTGCATTTAGGGTTAGGGATAGTGTTGAAATTGACGATTTAGTGTTTGGGTTAGAATCGACCACATTTAGGGTTAGAGTTTTGGTTAGAATTCGTTAGGGTTAGGGTTAGGTTGAGGGTCAGGGTTAAAATCGAGAGCATTTAAGGATAGTGCTAGGGTTAGAGTTAGGTTTAGCGTTCACTTTCGTAGAATCGATGGTTAGGCTTATGGTTAGGCTTAGGGTTAGGGTTAGGGTTAGAATCAGGCACATTTTTAGTGGTTTGCTTTTCATCAGGGTATGGCTTAGAGAGCATTTAAGGGTAGGCGTAGGAGTAGGATTAGGCTTGGGGCCAGGAATGGCTTTTGGGTTAGAGTCGAGTGCATTTAGGGTTAGGGATAGTGTTGAAATTGACGATTTAGTGTTTGGATTAGAATCGAGCACATTTAGGGTTAGGGTTTTGGTTTGAATTCGTTAGGGTTAGGATTAGTGTAAGGGGTAGGGGTAGGGTTAGAGTGCATTTAGGGGTAGGGGTAGGGGTAGGGTAAGTATTAGGGTTAGGGTTTGTGTTGGTAGAATCGAAGTTTAGGGTTAGGCGTAGGGTGAGGATTGCCTTTTGGGTTACAACTGAGTGCATTTAGAGTTAGGGTTAGTGTTGAGATTGACGATTTAGAGTTAGAGTTAGAATCGAGCACATTCGGGTTAGAGTTATGGTTAGAATCCACTATATTTAAGCTTAGGGTTAGGGTTAGGGTTATTAGGGTCAGGATTAGAATCGAGAGCATTTAAGGATAGTGTTAGGATTAGAGTTAGGTTTAGGGTTAGGTTTCTTAGAATTGAGGGTTAGGGTTAGTGTTAGGGTTAGGGTTAGGGATAGTATCAAGCGCATTTTTAGTGTTAGGGGTTGGGTCAGGGCTAGGGTTAGAGTGCATATAGAGGTAGGGATAGGAGTAGGGTTGGGATTAGGGTTAGGGTTTGTGTTGGTAGAATCGAGGTTTAGTGTTAGGCTTAGGGTGAGGATTGCCTTTAGGGTTAGAGTCGAGTGCATTTAGGGTTAGGCTTAGTGTTGAGATTGACGATTTAGTGTTAGGGTTATAATCGAGCACATTAGGGTTAGAGTTATGTTTAGAATCCAGCGCATTTAGGGTTAGGATTAGGGATAGGGTTATGTTTATGTTTAGGGTGAGGGTTAGAATCGAGTGCATTTAAGGATAGTGTTAGGGTTAGAGTTAGGTATAGGGTTAGCTTTCGCAGAATCGAGGGTCAGTGTTAGGGTGAAGGTTAGGGTTAGGATTAGGGTGAGAATCAGGAGCATTTTTAGCGTTAGGGTTGGGGTTATGGTCAGGGTTTGAGTGCATTTAGGGGTAGGGGAGGAGTTGGGTTAGGATTAGGGTTAGGGTTTGTGTTGGTTGAATCGAGGTTTTGGGTTAGGCTTAGGGTCAGGAGAGCATTTTGGGTCATAATTCAGAGCATTTGAGCTTAGGGTTAGTGTTGAAATTGATGATTTAGTTATAGCGTTCGAATCAGGCACATTTAGGGATAGAGTTATGATTCGAATTCAGTGCATTTAGGGTTAGGGTTAGGGTTAGGGTTAGGTTGAAGGTGAGGGTTAGAATCGAGAGCATTAAGGATAGTGCTAGGGTTAGAGTTAGGTTTAGGGTTAGCTTTCGTAGAATCGAGAGGTAGGCTTAGGGTTAGGCTTAGGGTGAGGGTTAGGGTTAGAATCAAGCACAGATATAGTGTTAGCGTTAGGGTGAGGATTAGGGTTAAAGTGCTTTTAGGGCTAGTGGAAGGGATAGGGTTAGGATTAGGGATAAGGTTTGTGTTGGTAGAATCGAGGTTTAGGTTTAGGCTTCGGGTCAGGAATGGCTTTTGGCTTAGAGTCGAGTGCATTTAGGGTTTGGTATAGTGTTGAAATTGACGATTTAGTGTTTGGGTTAGAATCGAGCACATTTAGGGTTAGAGATTTGCTTAGAATTCGTTAGGGTTAGGTTTAGTGTAAGGGGTAGGTGTAGGGTTAGAGAGCATTTAGGGGTAGGGGTAGGGATAGGGTTAGGATTAACGTTATGGTTTGTGTTGGTAGAATCGAAGTTTAGGGTTAGGCGTACGGTGAAGATTGCCTTTTGGGTTACAAATGAGTGCATTTAGAGTTAGGGTTAGTGTTGAGATTGACGATTTAGTGTTAGACTTAGAATCGAGCACATTAGGGTTAGAGTTATGGTTAGAATCCAGTGCATTTAGGGTTAGGATTAGGGATAGGGTTAGGTTTATGTTTAGGGTGAGGTTTAGAATCGAGTGCATTTAAGGATAGTGTTAGGGTTAGAGTTAGGTATAGGGTTAGCTTTCGTAGAATCGAGGGTCAGTGTTAGGGTGAAGATTAGGGTTAGGATTAGGGTTAGAATCAGGAGCATTTTTAGCGTTAGGGTTGGGGTTATGGTCAGGGTTTGAGTGCATTTAGGGGTAGGAGAGGAGTTGGGTTAGGATTAGGGTTAGGGTTTGTGTTGGTAGAATCGAGGTTTTGGGTTAGGCTTAGGGTCAGGAGAGTATTTTGGGTCATAATTCAGAGCATTTGGCCTTAGGGTTAGTGTTGAAAAAGATGATTTAGTTATAGCGTTCGAATCAGGCACATTTAGGGATAGAGTTATGATTAGAATTCAGTGCATTTAGGGTAAGGGTTAGGGTTAGGGTTAGGTTTAGGGTGAGGGTTAGAATCGAGAGCATTAAGGATAGTGCTAGCGTTAGAGTTAGGTTTAGGGTTAGCTTTCGTAGAATCGAGAGGTAGGTTTAGGGTTAGGCTTAGGGTTAGGCTTAGGGTGAGGGTTAGGGTCAGAATCAAGCACACTTTTAGTGTTAGCGTTATGGTGAGGATTAGGGTTAAAGTGGTTTTAGGGCTAGTGGAAGGGATAGGGTTAGGATTAGGGATAAGGTTTGTGTTGGTAGAATGGAGGTTTAGGGTTAGGCTTCGGGTCAGGAATGGCTTTTGGGTTAGAGTCGAGTGCATTTAGGGTTAGGGATAGTGTTGAAATTGACGATTTAGTGTTTGGGTTAGAATCGAGCAGAGTTATGCTTAGAAGCCAGTGCATTTAGGGTTAGAATTAGGGTTAGGTTTAGTGTTATGTTCAGGGTGAGGGTTAGAATCGAGGTCATTTAAGGATAGTGTTAGGGGTTGTGTTATGTATAGGGTTAGCATTCGTAGAATCGAGGGTTAGGATTAGGGTTAGGGTTAAGGTTATGTTTAGGGTGAGGGTGAGAATCGAGTGCATTTAAAGATAGTGTTAGGGTTAGTGTTAGGTATAGGGTTAGCTTTCATAGAATCGAGGGTCAGTGTTCGGGTTAGAGTTGGGGTAAAGATTAGGGTTAGAATCAAGTGCATTTTTAGTGTTAGGGTTGGGGTTAGGGTTAGGGTTTGAGTGCATTTAGGGGTAGGGGAGGACTTGGGTTAGGATTAGGGTTAGGGTTTGTGTTGGTAGAATCGAGGTTTTGGGTTAGGCTTAGGGTCAGGAGAGCATTTTGGGTCATAATTCAGAGCATTGAGGCTTAGGGTTAGTGTTGCTATTGATGATTTAGTTTTAGCGTTAGAATCAAGCACATTTAGGGTTAGAGTTATGCTTAGAATTCAGTGCATTTAGGGTTAGGGTTAGGGTTAGGGTTAAGTTTAGGGTCAGGGTTAGAATCGAGAGCATTCATGGATAGTGCTAGGGTTAGAGTTAGGTTTAGGGTTAGCTTTCGTAGAATCGAGGGTTAGGCTTAGGGTGAGGGTTCGGGTTATAATCAAGCACAGTTTTAGTGTTAGAGTTAGGGTGAGGGTTAGGGTTAAAGTGCTTTTAGGGCTAGTGGTAGGGGTAGGGTTAGGACTGGGGTTAAGGTTTATGTTGGTAGAATCGAGGTTTAGGTTTAGGCTTACGGTCTGAATTGCCTTTTGGGTTAGAGTCGAGTGCATTTAGGGTTAGGCTTAGTGTTGAGATTGACGATTTAGTGTTAGGGTTATAATCGGGCGCATTAGAGTTAGAGTTATGGTTAGAATCCAGTGCATTTAAGGTTAGGATTAGGGTTAGGCTTAGGGTTATGTTCAGGGTGAGGATTAGAATCGAATTCATTTAAGGATAGTGTTAGGGGTAGTGTTATGTATAGGGTTAGCATTCGTAGAATCGAGGGTTAGGATTAGGGTTAGGGTTAAGGTTATGTTTAGGGTGAGGGTGAGAATCGATTGCATTTAAAGATAGTGTTAGGGTTAGAGTTAGGTATAGGGTTAGCTCTCATAGAATCGAGGGTCAGTGTTCGGGTTAGAGTAACGGTAAAGATTAGGGTTAGAATCAAGTGCATTTTTAGTGTTCGGGTTGGGGTTAGGGTTAGGGTTTGAAGCATTTAGGGGTAGGGGAGGAGTTGGGTTAGGATTAGGGTTAGGGTTTGTGTTGGTAGAATCGAGGTTTTGGGTTAGGCTTAGGGTCAGGAGAGCATTTTGTGTCATAATTCAGAGCATTGAGGCTTAGGGTTAGTGTTGCAATTGATGATTTAGTTTTAGCGTTAGAATCAAGCACATTTAGGGTTAGAGTTATGCTTAGAATTCAGTGCATTTAGGGTTAGGGTTAGGTTGAGGGTCAGGGTTAGAATCGAGATCATTCATGGATAGTGCTAGGGTTAGAGTTAGGTTTAGGGTTAGCTTTCGTAGAATCGAGGGTTAGGCTTTGGGTTAGGCTTAGGGTGAGGGTTCGGGTTATCATCAAGCACAGTTTTAGTGTTAGAGTTAGGGTGAGGGTTAGGGTTAAAGTGCTTTTAGGGCTAGTGGTAGGGGTAGGGTTAGGATTGGGGTTAAGGTTTGTGTTGGTAGAATCGAGGTTTAGGTTTAGGCTTACGGTCTGAATTGCCTTTTGTGTTAGAGTCGAGTGCATTTAGGGTTAGGCTTAGTGTTGAGATTGACGATTTAGTGTTAGGGTTATAATCGGGCGCATTAGAGTTAGAGTTATGGTTAGAATCCAGTGCTTTTAAGGTTAGGATTAGGGTTAGGTTTAGGGTTATGTTCAGGGTGAGGGTTAGAATCGAGTGCATTTAAGGATAGTGTTAGGCGTAGTGTTATGTATAGGGTTAGCATTCGTAGAATCGAGGGTTAGGATTAGGGTTAGGGTTAAGGTTATGTTTAGGGTGAGGGTGAGAATCGAGTGCATTTAAGGATAGTGTTAGGGTTAGAGTTAGGTATAGGGTTAGCTTTCATAGAATCGAGGGTCAGTGTTCGGGTTAGAGTTAGGGTAAAGATTAGGGTTAGAATCAAGTGCATTTTTAGTGTTAAGGTTGGGGTTAGGGTTAGGGTTTGAGTGCATTTAGGGATAGGGGAGGAGTTGGGTTAGGGTTAGGGTTTGTGTTGGTAGAATCGAGGTTTTGGGTTAGGCTTAGGGTCAGGAGAGCATTTTGGGTCATAATTCAGAGCATTTAGGCTTAGGGTTAGTGTTGCAATTGATGATTTAGTTTTAGCGTTAGAATCAAGCACATTTAGGGTTAGAGTTATGCTTAGAATTCAGTGGATTTAGGGTTAGGTTTAGGGTTAGGGTTAGGTTTAGGGTCAGGGTTAGAATCGAGAGCATTCGTGGATAGTGCTAGGGTTAGAGTTAGGTTTAGGGTTAGCTTTCGTAGAATCGAGGGTTAGTCTTAGGGTTAGGCTTAGAGTGAGGGTTAGGGTTAGAATCAAGCACAGTTTTCGTGTTAGCGTTAGGGTGAGGGTGAGGGTTAAAGTGCTTTTCGGACTAGTGGTAGGAGTAGGGTTAGTATTGGGGTTAAGATTTGTGTTGGTAGAATCGAGGTTTAGGTTTAGGCTTAGGGTCAGGATTGCCTTTTGTGTTAGAGTCGAGTGCATTTAGGGTTAGGCTTAGTGTTGAGATTGACGATTTAGTGTTAGGGTTATAATCGAGCACATTAGGGTTAGAGTTATGGTTAGAATCCAGTGCATTTAGGGTTAGGATTAGGGTTAGGGTTAGGGTTATGTTCAGGGTGAGGGTTAGATCCACTGCATTTAAGGATAGTGTTAGGGTTACTGTTATGTATAGGGTTAGCATTCGTAGAATCGAGGGTTAGGGTTAGGGTTAGGGTCACGATTGCCTTTTGGGTTAGAATCGAGTGCATTTAGGGTTCGGGTTAGTGTTGGGATTGACGATTTAGAGTTAGACTTAGAATCAAGCACATCAGGGTTAGAGTAATGGTTAGAATCCACTGCATTTAGGCTTAGGCTTACGGGTAGGGTTATTAGGGTCATGATTAGAAGCGAGAGCATTTAAGGATAGCTTTAGGCTTAGAGTTAGGTTTAGGATTAGGTTTCGTAGAATTGAGGGTCAGGGTTAGGGTTAGGGTTAGTGTTACACTCAAGCGCATTTTTATTGTTAGGGGTTGGGTTAGGGTTAGGGTTAGAGTGCAAATAGAGGTAGGGATAGGAGTAGTGTTGGGATTAAGGTTAGGGTTTGTGTTGGTAGAATCGAGGTTTAGGGTTAGGCTTAGGGTCAAAATTGCCTTTTGGGTTAGAGTCGAGTGCATTTAGGGTTAGGCTTAGTGTTGAGATTGACGATTTAGTGTTAGGGTTATAATCGAGCACATTAGGGTTAGAGTTATTTTTAGAATCCATTGCATTTAGGGTTAGGATTAGGGTTAGGGTTAAGGTTATTTTTAAGGTGAGGGTGAGAATCGAGTGCATTTAAGGATAGTGTTAGGGTTAGAGTTAGGTATAGGGTTAGCTTTCATAGAATCGAGGGTCAGTGTTCGGGTTAGAGTTGGGTAAGGATTAGGGTTAGAATCAAGTGCATTTTTAGGGTTAGGGTTGGGGTAAGGGTTAGTTTTTGAGTGCATTTAGGGGTAGGGGAGGAGTTTGGTTAGGATTAGGGTTAGGGTTTGTGATGGTAGAATCGAGGTTTTGGATTAGGCTTAGGGTCAGGAGAGCATTTTGGGTCAAAATTCAGAGCATTTAGGCTTATGGTTAGTGTTGCAATTGACGAATTAGTTTTAGCGTTAGAATCAAGCACATTTAGGGTTAGAGTTATGCTTAGAATTCAGTGGATTTAGGGTTAGGGTTAGGGTTAGGGTTAGGTTTAGGGTCAGGGTTAGAATCGAGAGCATTCATGCATAGTGCTAGGGTTAGAGTTAGGTTTAGGGTTAGCTTTCATAGAATCGAGGGTCAGTCTGAGGGTTAGACTTAGAGTGAGGGTTAGGGTTAGAATCAAGCACAGTTTTCGTGTTAGCGTTAGGGTGAGGGTGAGGGTTAAAGTGCTTTTAGGGCTAGTGGTAGGGGTAGGGTTAGGATTAGGGTTAAGATTTGTGTTGGTAGAATCGAAGTTTAGGTTTATGCTTAGGGTCAGGATTGCCTTTTGGGTTAGAGTCGAGTGCATTTAGGGTTAGGCTTAGTGTTGAGATTGACGATTTAGCGTTAAGGTTATAATCGGGCACATTAGGGTTAGAGTTATGGTTAGAATCCAGTGCATTTAGGGTTAGGATTAGTGTTAGGATTAGGGTTATGTTCAGGGTGAGGGTTAGAATAGAGTTCATTTAAGGATAGTGTTAGGGGTAGTGTTATGTATAGGGTTAGCATTCGGAGAATCGAGGGTTAGGATTAGGGTTAGGGTTATGGTTATGTTTAGGGGGAGGGTGAGAATCGAGTGCATTTAAGGATAGTGTTAGGGTTAGAGTTAGGTATAGGGTTAGCTTTTATAGAATCGAGGGTCAGTGTTCGGGTTAGAGTTAGGGTAAAGATTAGGGTTAGAATCAAGTGCATTTTTAGTGTTAGGGTTGGGGTTAGGGTTAGGGTTTGAGTGCCTTTAGGGGTAGGGGAGGAGTTGGGTTAAGATTAGGATTAGGGTTTGTGTTGGTAGAATCGAGGTTTAGGGTTTGGCTTAGGGTCAGAATTGCCTTTTGGGTTAGAGTCGAGTGCATTTAGAGTTAGGCTTAGTGTTGAAATTGACGATTTAGTGTTAGACGTAGAATCCAGCACATTAGGTTTAGAGTTATGGTTAGAATCCACTGCATTTAGGCTTAGGGTTAGGGTTAGGGTTATTAGGGTCAGGATTAGAATCGAGAGCATTTAAGGATTGTGTTATGGTGAGAGTTAGGTTTAGGGTTAGTTTTCGTAGAATTGAGGGTTAGGGTTGGGGTTAGGGTTAGGGTTAGGGTTAGGGTTAGAATCAAGTGCATTTTTAGTGTTAGGGGTTGGGTTAGGGTTAGGGTTAGAGTGCATATATAGGTAGGGATAGGAGTAGGGTTCGGATTAGGGTTAGGGTTTGTGTTGGTAGAATCGAGGTTTAGGTTTAGGCTTAGGGCCAGGATTGCCTTTTGGGTTAGAGTCGAGTGCATTTAGGGTTAGGCTTAGTGTTGAGATTGACGATTTAGTGTTAGGGTTATAATCGAGCACATTAGGGTTAGAGTTATGGTTAGAATCCAGTGCATTTAGGGTTAGGATTAGGGTTAGGGTTAGGGTTATGTTCAGGGTGAGGGTTAGAATCGAGTGCATTTAAGGATAGTGTTAGGGGTACTGTTATGTATAGGGTTAGCATTCGTAGAATCGAGGGTTAGGGTTAGGGTTAGGGTCACGATTGCCTTTTGGGTTAGAATCGAGTGCATTTAGGGTTCGGGTTAGTGTTGGGATTGACGATTTAGAATTAGGCTTAGAATCAAGCACATGAGGGTTAGAGTAATGGTTAGAATCCACTGCATTTAGGCTTAGGCTTACGGGTAGGGTTATTAGGGTCATGATTAGAAGCGAGAGCATTTAAGGATAGCTTTAGGCTTAGAGTTAGGTTTAGGATTAGGTTTCGTAGAATTGAGGGTCAGGGTTAGGGTTAGGGTTAGTGTTACACTCAAGCGCATTTTTATTGTTAGGGGTTGGGTTAGGGTTAGGGTTAGAGTGCATATAGAGGTAGGGATAGGAGTAGTGTTGGGATTAAGGTTAGGGTTTGTGTTGGTAGAATCGAGGTTTAGGGTTAGGCTTAGGGTCAAAATTGCCTTTTGGGTTAGAGTCGAGTGCATTTAGAGTTAGGCTTCGTATTGAGATTGACGATTTAGTGTTAGGGTTATAATCGAGCACATTAGGGTTAGAGTTATTTTTAGAATCCATTGCATTTAGGGTTAGGATTAGCGTTAGGGTTAAGGTTATTTTTAAGGTGAGGGTGAGAATCGAGTGCATTTAAGGATAGTGTTAGGGTTAGAGTTAGGTATAGGGTTAGCTTTCATAGAATCGAGGGTCAGTGTTCGGGTTAGAGTTGGGTAAGGATTAGGGTTAGAATCAAGTGCATTTTTAGGGTTAGGGTTGGGGTAAGGGTTAGTTTTTGAGTGCATTTAGGGGTAGGGGAGGAGTTTGGTTAGGATTAGGGTTAGGGTTTGTGATGGTAGGATCGAGGTTTTGGATTAGGCTTAGGGTCAGGAGAGCATTTTGGGTCAAAATTCAGAGCATTTAGGCTTGTGGTTAGTGTTGCAATTGACGAATTAGTTTTAGCGTTAGAATCAAGCACATTTAGGGTTAGAGTTATGCTTAGAATTCAGTGGATTTAGGGTTAGGGTTAGGGTTAGGTTTAGGGTCAGGGTTAGAATCGAGAGCATTCATGCATAGTGCTAGGGTTAGAGTTAGGTTTAGGGTTAGCTTTCATAGAATCGAGGGTCAGTCTGAGGGTTAGACTTAGAGTGAGGGTTAGGGTTAGAATCAAGCATAGTTTTCGTGTTAGCGTTAGGGTGAGGGTGAGGGTTAAAGTGCTTTTAGGGCTAGTGGTAGGGGTAGGGTTAGGATTAGGGTTAAGATTTGTGTTGGTAGAATCGAAGTTTAGGTTTATGCTTAGGGTCAGGATTGCCATTTGGGTTAGAGTCGAGTGCATTTAGGGTTAGGCTTAGTGTTGAGATTGACGATTTAGCGTTAAGGTTATAGTCGGGCACATTAGGGTTGGAGTTATGGTTAGAATCCAGTGCATTTAGGGTTAGGATTAGGGTTAGGATTAGGGTTATGTTCAGGGTGAGGGTTAGAATAGAGTTCATTTAAGGATAGTGTTAGGGGTAGTGTTATGTATAGGGTTAGCATTCGGAGAATCGAGGGTTAGGATTAGGGTTAGGGTTATGGTTATGTTTAGGGGGAGGGTGAGAATCGAGTGCATTTAAGGATAGTGTTAGGGTTAGAGTTAGGTATAGGGTTAGCTTTTATAGAATCGAGGGTCAGTGTTCGGGTTAGAGTTAGGGTAAAGATTAGGGTTAGAATCAAGTGCATTTTTAGGGTTAGGGTTGGGGTTAGGGTTAGGGTTTGAGTGCCTTTAGGGGTAGGGGAGGAGTTGGGTTAAGATTAGGATTAGGGTTTGTGTTGGTAGAATCGAGGTTTTCGGTTAGGCTTAGGGTCAGGAGAGCATTTTGGGTCAAAATTCAGAGCATTTAGGCTTAAGGTTAGTGTTGCAATTGATGATTTAGTTTTAGCGTTAGAATCCAGCACATTTAGGGTTAGAGTTATGCTCAGAATTCAGTGGATTTAGGGTTAGGGTTGGGGTTAGGGTTAGGTTTAGGGTCAGGGTTAGAATCGAGAGCATTCATGGATAGTGCTAGGGTTAGAGTTAGGTTTAGGGTTAGCTTTCGTAGAATCGAGGGTTAGGCTTAGGGTTAGGCTTAGGGTGAGGGTTCGGGTTAGAATCAAGCACAGTTTTAGTGTTAGCGTTAGGGTGAGGGTTAGGGTTAAAGTGCTTTTAGGACTAGTGGTAGAGGTAGGGTTAGGATTGGGGTTAAGGTTTGTGTTGGTACAATCGAGGTTTAGGTTTAGGCTTAGGGTCAGGATTGCCTTTTGGGTTAGAGTCGAGTGCATTTAGGGTTAGGCTTAGTGTTGAGATTGACGATTTAGTGTTAGGGTTATAATCGGGCACATTAGGGTTAGAGTTATGGTTAGAATCCAGTGCATTTATGGTAAGGATTAGGGTTAGGGTTAGGGTTATGTTCAGGGTGAGGGTTAGAATCGAGTGCATTTAAGGATAGTGTTAGGGGTAGTGTTATGTATAGGGTTAGCATTCGTAGAATCGAGTTTTAGGGTTAGGGTTAGGGTCACGATTGCCTTTTGGGTTAGAATCGAGTGCATTTAGGGTTCGGGTTAGTGTTGGGATTGACGATTTAGAATTAGGGTTATAATCAAGCACATGAGGGTTAGAGTAATAGTTAGAATCCACTGCATTTAGGCTTAGGCTTAGGGTTAGGGTTATTAGGGTCAGGATTAGAAGGGAGAACATTTAAAGATAGCTTTAGGGTTAGAGTTAGGTTTAGGGTTAGGTTTCGTAGAATTGAGGGTCAGGGTTAGGGTTAGGGTTAGTGTTAGAATCAAGCGCATTTTTATTGTTAGGGGTTTTGTTAGGGTTAGGGTTAGAGTGCATATAGAGGTAGGGATAGGAGTACGGTTAGTATTAGGGTTAGGGTTTGTGTTGGTAGAATCGAGGTTTAGGGTTTGGCTTAGGGTCAGAATTGCCTTTTGGGTTAGAGTCGAGTGCATTTAGAGTTAGGCTTAGTGTTGAAATTGACGATTTAGTGTTAGACGTAGAATCCAGCACATTAGGTTTAGAGTTATGGTTAGAATCCACTGCATTTAGGCTTAGGGTTAGGGTTAGGGTTATTAGGGTCAGGATTAGAATCGAGAGCATTTAAGGATTGTGTTATGGTGAGAGTTAGGTTTAGGGTTAGTTTTCGTAGAATTGAGGGTTAGGGTTGGGGTTAGGGTTAGGGTTAGGGTTAGGGTTAGAATCAAGTGCATTTTTAGTGTTAGGGGTTGGGTTAGGGTTAGGGTTAGAGTGCATATATAGGTAGGGATAGGAGTAGGGTTCGGAATAGGGTTAGGGTTTGTGTTGGTAGAATCGAGGTTTAGGTTTAGGCTTAGGGCCAGGATTGCCTTTTGGGTTAGAGTCGAGTGCATTTAGGGTTAGGCTTAGTGTTGAGATTGACGATTTAGTGTTAGGGTTATAATCGAGCACATTAGGGTTAGAGTTATGGTTAGAATCCAGTGCATTTAGGGTTAGGATTAGGGTTAGGGTTAGGGTTATGTTCAGGGTGAGGGTTAGAATCGAGTGCATTTAAGGATAGTGTTGGGGGTACTGTTATGTATAGGGTTAGCATTCGTAGAATCGAGGGTTAGGGTTAGGGTTAGGGTCACGATTGCCTTTTGGGTTAGAATCGAGTGCATTTAGGGTTCGGGTTAGTGTTGGGATTGACGATTTAGAATTAGGCTTAGAATCAAGCACATGAGGGTTAGAGTAATGGTTAGAATCCACTGCATTTAGGCTTAGGCTTACGGGTAGGGTTATTAGGGTCATGATTAGAAGCGAGAGCATTTAAGGATAGCTTTAGGGTTAGAGTTAGGTTTAGGATTAGGTTTCGTAGAATTGAGGGTCAGGGTTAGGGTTAGGGTTAGTGTTACACTCAAGCGCATTTTTATTGTTAGGGGTTGGGTTAGGGTTAGGGTTAGAGTGCATATAGAGGTAGGGATAGGAGTAGTGTTGGGATTAAGGTTAGGGTTTGTGTTGGTAGAATCGAGGTTTAGGGTTAGGCTTAGGGTCAAAATTGCCTTTTGGGTTAGAGTCGAGTGCATTTAGAGTTAGGCTTCGTATTGAGATTGACGATTTAGTGTTAGGGTTATAATCGAGCACATTAGGGTTAGAGTTATTTTTAGAATCCATTGCATTTAGGGTTAGGATTAGGGTTAGGGTTAAGGTTATTTTTAAGGTGAGGGTGAGAATCGAGTGCATTTAAGGATAGTGTTAGGGTTAGAGTTAGGTATAGGGTTAGCTTTCATAGAATCGAGGGTCAGTGTTCGGGTTAGAGTTGGGTAAGGATTAGGGTTAGAATCAAGTGCATTTTTAGGGTTAGGGTTGGGGTAAGGGTTAGTTTTTGAGTGCATTTAGGGGTAGGGGAGGAGTTTGGTTAGGATTAGGGTTAGGGTTTGTGATGGTAGGATCGAGGTTTTGGATTAGGCTTAGGGTCAGGAGAGCATTTTGGGTCAAAATTCAGAGCATTTAGGCTTGTGGTTAGTGTTGCAATTGACGAATTAGTTTTAGCGTTAGAATCAAGCACATTTAGGGTTAGAGTTATGCTTAGAATTCAGTGGATTTAGGGTTAGGGTTAGGGTTAGGTTTAGGGTCAGGGTTAGAATCGAGAGCATTCATGCATAGTGCTAGGGTTAGAGTTAGGTTTAGGGTTAGCTTTCATAGAATCGAGGGTCAGTCTGAGGGTTAGACTTAGAGTGAGGGTTAGGGTTAGAATCAAGCACAGTTTTCGTGTTAGCGTTAGGGTGAGGGTGAGGGTTAAAGTGCTTTTAGGGCTAGTGGTAGGGGTAGGGTTAGGATTAGGGTTAAGATTTGTGTTGGTAGAATCGAAGTTTAGGTTTATGCTTAGGGTCAGAATTGCCTTTTGGGTTAGAGTCGAGTGCATTTAGAGTTAGGCTTAGTGTTGAAATTGACGATTTAGTGTTAGACGTAGAATCCAGCACATTAGGTTTAGAGTTATGGTTAGAATCCACTGCATTTAGGCTTAGGGTTAGGGTTAGGGTTATTAGGGTCAGGATTAGAATCGAGAGCATTTAAGGATTGTGTTATGGTGAGAGTTAGGTTTAGGGTTAGTTTTCGTAGAATTGAGGGTTAGGGTTGGGGTTAGGGTTAGGGTTAGGGTTAGGGTTAGAATCAAGTGCATTTAAGGATAGTGTTAGGGGTAGAGTTATGTATAAGGTTAGCTTTCGTAGAATCGACGATTAGTGTTAGGGTTAGTGTCAGGATTGCCTTTTGGTTTAGAATCGAGTGCATTTAGGGTTAGTGTTAGTGTTGAGATTGACGATTTAGTGTTAGGCTTAGAATCAAGCACATGAGGGTTAGAGTTATGGTTAGAATCCAGTGCATTTAGGGTTTGGATTAGGGTTAGGGTCCGGGTTATGTTTAGGGTGAGGGTTAGAACCGAGTGCATTTAAGGATAGTGTTAGGGTTAGAGTTAGGTATAGGATTAGCTTTCATAGAATCGAGGGTCAGTGTTCGGGTAGAGTTAGGGTAAGGATTACGGTTAGAATCAAGTGCATTTTTAGTGTTAGGGTTGGGGTTAGGGTTAGGGTTTGAGTGCATTTAGGGGTAGGGGAGGAGTTGGGTTACAATTATTGTTAGGGTTTGTGTTGGTAGAATCGAGGTTTATAGTTAGGCTTAGGGTTAGGAGAGCATTTTGGGTCATAATTGAGAGCATTGAGGCTTAGGGTTAGTGTTGAAATTGATGATTTAGTTTTAGCGTTAGAATCAAGCATAGTAGGATTAGAGTTATGGTTAGAATGCAGTGCATTTAGGGTTAGGATTAGGGTTATGTTTAGGGTGAGGGTTAGAATCGAGTGCATTTAAGGATAGTGTTAGGGTTAGATTTAGGTATAGGGTTAGCTTTCGTAGAATCGAAGGTTAGTGTTAGTGTTACGGTTAGGGTTAGGATTAGGGTTAGAATCAAGCTCATTTTTAGTGTTAGGGTTTGGATTAGGGTTAGGATTAGGGTTAGAATCAAGTGCATTTTTAGTGTTGGGTTTGGGGTTAGGGTTAGGGTTTGAGTGCATTTAGGGGTAGGGGAGGAGTTGTGTTAGGATTAGGGTTAGGGTTTGTGTTGGTAGAATCGAGGTTTTGGGTTAGGCTTAGGGTCAGGAGAGCATTTTGGGTCATAATTGAGAGCATTTGGGCTTAGGGTTAGTGTTGAAATTGATGATTTAGTTATAGCGTTCGAATCAGACACATTTAGGGATAGAGTTATGATTAGAATTCAGTGCATTTAGGGTTAGGGTTAGGGTTAGGTTTAGGGTCAGGGTTAAAATCGAGAGCATTAAGGATAGTGCTAGGGTTAGAGTTAGGTTTAGAGTTAGCTTTCGTAGAATCGAGGGTTAGGCTTAGGGTTAGGCTTAGGGTGAGGGTTAGGGTTAGAATCAAGCACAGTTTTAGTGTTAGCGTTAGGGTGAGGATTAGGGTTAAAGTTCTTTTAGGGCTAGTGGAAGGGATAGGGTTAGGATTAGGGTTAAGTTTTGTGTTGGTAGAATCGAGTCTTAGGTTTAGGCTTAGGGTCAGGATTGCATTTTGGATCAGAATCGAGTGTATTTAGGCTTTTGGTTAGTGTTCAAATTGACGATTTAGTGTTAGGGTTTGAATCGAGCACATTTAGGGTTAGAGTTATGCTTAGAATTCAGTGCATTTAGGGTTAGGGTTAGGGTTAGCGTTAGGTTTAGGGTCAGGGTTAGAATCGAGAGCATTCATGCATAGTGCTAGGGTTAGAGTTAGGTTTAGGGTTAGGTTTCGTAGAATCGAGGGTTAGGCTTAGGGTTAGGCTTAGGGTGAGGGTTAGGGTTAGAATCAAGCACAGTTTTAGTGTTAGCGTTAGGGTGAGGATTAGGGTTAAAGTGCTTTTAGGGCTAGTGGAAGGGATAGGGTTAGGATTAGGGTTAAGGTTTGTGTTGGTAGAATCGAGGTTTAGGTTTAAGCTTAGGGTCAGAATTGCCTTTTGGGTTAGATTCGAGTGCATTTAGAGTTAGGCTTCGTATTGAGATTGACGATTTAGTGGTAGGGGTATAATCGAGCACATTAGGGTTAGAGTTATGGTTAGAATCCACTGCATTTAGGGTTAGGATTAGGGTTAGGGTTAAGGTTATGTTTAGGGTGAGGGCGAGAATCGAGTGCGTTTAAGGATAGTGTTAGGGTAAGAGTTAGGTATAGGGTTAGTTTTCATAGAATCGAGGGTCAGTGTTCAGGTTAGAGTTAGCGTAAGAATTAGGGTTAGAATCCAGTGCATTTAGGGTTAGGATTAGGGTTAGGTTTAGGGTTATGTTCAGGGTGAGGGTTAGAATAGAGTTCATTTAAGGATAGTGTTAGGGGTAGTGTTATGTATAGGGTTAGCATTCGGAAAATCGAGGGTTAGGATTAGGGTTAGGGTTATGGTTATGTTTAGGGCGAGGGTGAGAATCGAGTGCATTTAAGGATAGTGTTAGGGTTAGAGTTAGGTATAGGGTTAGCTTTTATAGAATCGAGGGTCAGTGTTCGGGTTAGAGTTAGGGTAAATATTAGTGTTAGAATCAAGTGCATTTTTAGGGTTAGGGTTGGGGTTAGGGTTAGGGTTTGAGTGCCTTTAGGGGTAGGGGAGGAGTTGGGTTAAGATTAGGATTAGGGTTTGTGTTGGTAGAATCGAGGTTTTCGGTTAGGCTTAGGGTCAGGAGAGCATTTTGGGTCAAAATTCAGAGCATTTAGGCTTAGGGTTAGTGTTGCAATTGATGATTTCGTTTTAGCGTTAGAATCCAGCACATTTAGGGTTAGAGTTATGCTCAGAATTCAGTGGATTTAGGGTTAGGGTTGGGGTTAGGGTTAGGTTTAGGGTCAGGGTTAGAATCGAGAGCATTCATGGATAGTGCTAGGGTTAGAGTTAGGTTTAGGGTTAGCTTTCGTAGAATCGAGGGTTAGGCTTAGGGTTAGGCTTAGGGTGATGGTTAGGGTTAGAATCAAGCACAGTTTTCGTGTTAGCGTTAGGGTGAGGGTTAGGGTTAAAGTGCTTTTAGGACTAGTGGTAGGGGTAGGGTTAGGATTGGGGTTAAGGTTTGTGTTGGTACAATCGAGGTTTAGGTTTAGGCTTAGGGTCAGGATTGCTTTTTGGGGTAGAGTCGAGTGCATTTAGGGTTAGGCTTAGTGTTGAGATTGACGATTTAGTGTTAGACTTAGAATCGAGCACATTAGGGTTAGAGTTATGGTTAGAATCCACTATATTTAAGCTTAAGGATAGGGTTAGGGTTATTAGGGTCAGGATTAGAATCGAGAGCATTTAAGGATAGTGTTAGGGTTAGAGTTAGGTTTAGGGTTAGGTTTCGTAGAATTGAGGGTTAGGGTTATGGTTAGGGTTAGGGATAGAATCAAGCGCATTTTTAGTGTTAGGGGTTGGGTCAGGGTTATGGTTAGAGTGCATATAGAGGCAGGGATAGGAGTAGAGTTGGGATTAGGCTTAGGGTTTGTGTTGGTAGAATCGAGGTTTAGGGTTAGGCTTAGGGTCAGGAATGCTTTTTGGGGTAGAGTCGAGTGCATTTAGGGTTAGGCTTAGTGTTGAGATTGACGATTTAGTGTTAGGGTTATAATCGAGCACATTAGGGTTAGAGTTATGGTTAGAATCCAGTGCATTTAGGGTTAGGATTAGGGATAGGGTTAGGTTTATGTTTAGGGTGAGGGTTAGAATCGAGTGCATTTAAGGATAGTGTTAGGGTTAGAGTTAGGTATAGGGTTAGCTTTCGTAGAATCGATGGTTAGTGTTAGGGTTAGGGTTAGGGGTAGGATTAGGGTTAGAATCAAGCGCATATTTAGTGTTAGGATTGGGGTTAGAGTTAGGGTTGGAGTGCATTTAGGGGTAGGGGAGGAGTTGGGTTAGGATTAGGGTTAGCGTTTGTGTTGGTAGAATCGAGGTTTTGGGTTAGGCTTAGGGTCAGGAGAGCATTTTGGGTCATAATTCAGAGCATTTGGGCTGAGGGTTAGTGTTGAAATTGATGATTTAGTTATAGCGTTAGAATCAGGCACATTTAGGGATAGAGTTATGATTAGAATTCAGTGCCTTTAGGGTTAGGGTTGGAGTTAGGGTTAGGTTTAGGGTGAGGGTTAGAATCGAGAGCATTAAGGATAGTGCTAAGGTTAGAGTTAGGTTTAGGGTTATCTTTCGTAAAATCGAGAGTTAGGCTTAGGGTTAGGCTTAGGGTGAGGGTTAGGGTTAGAATCAAGCAAAGTTTTAGTGTTAGCGTTAGGGTGAGGATTAGGGTTAAAGTGCTTTTAGGGCTAGTGGAAGGGATAGGGTTAGGATTAGGGATAAGGTTTGTGTTGGTAAAATGGAAGTTTAGGGTTAGGCGTAGGGTGAGGATGCCTTTTGGGTTACAACTGAGTGCATTTAGAGTTAGGGTTAGTGTTGAGATTGACGATTTAGTGTTAGAGTTAGAATCGAGCACATTAGGGTTAGAGTTATGGTTAGAATCCACTATATTTGAGCTTAGGGTTAGGGTTAGGGTTATTAGGGTGAGGATTAGAATCGAGAGCATTTAAGGATAGTGTTAGGGTTAGAGTTAGGTTTAGGGTTAGTTTTCGTAGAATTGAGTGTTAGGGTTAGGGTTAGGGTTAGGGATAGAATCAAGCGCATTTTTAGTGTTAGGGGTTGGGTCAGGGTTAGGGTTAGAGTGCATATAGAGGTAGGGATAGGAGTAGGGTTGGGATTAGGCTTAGGGTTTGTGTTGGTAGAATCGAGGTTTAGGCTTATTCTTAGGGTCAGGATTGCCTTTAGGGTTAGAGTCGAGTGCATTTAAGGTTAGGCGTAGTGTTGAGATTGACGATTTAGTGTTAGGGTTATAATCGAGCACATTAGGGTTAGAGTTATGGTTAGAATCCAGTGCATTTAGGGTTAAGATTAGGGATAGGGTTATGTTTATGTTTAGGGTGAGGGTTAGAATCGAGTGCATTTAAGGATAGTGTTAGGGTTAGAGTTAGGTATAGGGTTAGCTTTCGTAGAATCGAGGGTCAGTGTTAGGGAGAGGGTTAGTGTTAGGATTAAGGTTAGAGTCAGGAGCATTTTTACCGTTAGGGTTGGGGTTAGGGTCAGCGTTTGAGTGCATTTAGAGGGAGGGGAGAATTTGGGTTAGGATTAGGGTTAGGGTTTGTGTTGGTAGAATCGAGGTTTTGGGCTAGGCTTAGAGTCAGGATTGCCTTTTGTGTTAGAGTCGAGTGCATTTAGGGCTAGGCTTAGTGTTGAGATTGACAATTTAGTGTTAGACTTAGAATCGAGCACATTAGGGTTAGAGCTATGGTTAGAATCCACTATATTTAAGCTTAGGGTTAGGGTTAGGGTTATTAGGGTCAGGATTAGAATCGAGAGCATTTAAGGATAGTGTTAGGGTTAGAGTTAGGTTTAGGGTTAGGTTTCGTAGAATTGAGGGTTAGGGTTCGGGTTAGGGTTAGGGATAGAATCAAGCGCATTTTTAGGGTTAGGGGTTGGGTCAGGGTTAGGGTTAGAGTGCATATAGAGGTAGGGATAGGAGTAGGGTTGGGATTAGGGTTAGGGTTTGTGTTGGTAGAATCGAGGTTTAGTGTTAGGCTTAGGGTCAGGAATGCCTTTTGGGTTAGAGTCGAGTGCATTTAGGGTTAGCGTTAGTGTTGAGATTGACGATTTAGTGTTAGGGTTATAATCGAGCATATTAGCGTTAGAGTTATGGTTAGAATCCAGTGCATTTAGGGTTAGGATTAGGGATAGGGTTAGGTTTATGTGTAGGGTGAGGGTTAGAATAGAGTGCTTTTAAGGATAGTGTTAGGGTTAAAGTTAGGTACAGGGTTAGCTTTCGTAGAATCGAGGGTCAGTGTTAGGGTGCGGGTTAGGGTTACGATTAGGGTTAGAATCAGGAGCATTTTTAGCGTTAGGGTTTGTGTTAGGGTCAGGGTTTGAGTGCATTTAGGGGTAGGGGAGGAGTTGGGGTAGTATTAGGGTTAGGGTTTGTGTTGGTAGAATCGAGGTTTTGGGTTAGGCTTAGGGTCAGGAGAGCATTTTGGGTCATAATTCAGAGCATTTGGGCTTAGGGTTAGTGTTGAAATTGATGATTTAGTTATAGCGTTAGAATCAGGCACATTTAGGGATAGAGTTATGATTAGAATTCAGTGCCTTTTGGGTTAGGGTTGGGGTTAGGGTTAGGTTCAGGGTGAGGGTTAGAATCGAGAGCATTAAGGATAGTGCTAAGGTTAGAGTTAGGTTTAGGGTTATCTTTCGTAAAATCGAGAGTTAGGCTTAGGGTGAGGGTTAGGGTTAGAATCAAGCACAGTTTTAGTGTTAGCGTTAGGGGGAGGATTAGGGTTAAAGTGCTTTTAGGGCTAGTGGAAGGGATAGGGTTAGGATTAGGGATAAGGTTTTTGTTGGTAGAATCGAGGTTTAGAGTTAGGCTTCGGGTCAGGTATGGCTTTTCGGTTAGAGTCGAGTGCATTTAGCGTTAGGGATAGTGTTGAAATTGACGATTTAGTGTTTGGGTTAGAATCGAGCACATTTAGGGTTAGAATTTTGGTCAGAATTCTTTAGGGTTAGGGTTAGGTTGAGGGTCAGGGTGAAAATCGAGAGCATTTAAGGATAGTTCTAGGGTTAGAGTTAGGTTTAGCGTTCGCTTTCGTAGAATCGAGGGTTAGGCTTAAGGTTCGGCTTAGGGTTAGGGTTAGGGTTAGAATCAGGCATATTTTTAGTGGTCTGCTTTTCATCAGGGTGTGGCTTAGAGTGCATTTAGGGGTAGGAGTAATAGTAGGGTTAGCCTTCGGGTCAGGAATGGCTTTTGGGTTAGAGTCGAGTGCATTTAGGGTTAGGCTTAGTGTTGAGATTGACGATTTAGTGTTAAGGTTATAATCGAGCACATTAGGGTTAGAGTTATGGTTAGAATCCAGTGCATTTAGGGATAGGATTAGGGATAGGGTTAGGTTTATGTTTAGGGTGAGGGTTAGAATCGAGTGCATTTAAGGATAGTGCTAGGGTTAAAGTTAGGTACAGGGTTAGCTTTCGTAGAATCGAGGGTCAGTGTTAGGGTGAGGGTTAGGGTTAGGATTAAGGTTAGAATCAGGAGCATTTTTAGCGTTAGGGTTTGTGTTAGGGTCAGGGTTTGAGTGCATTTAGGGGTAGGGGAGGAGTTGGGTTAGGATTCGGGTTAGGGTTTGTGTTGGTAGAATCGAGGTTTAGGGTTAGGCTTAGGGTCAGGATTGTCTTTAGGGTTAGAGTCGAGTGCATTTAGGGTTAGGCTTAGTGTTGAGATTGACGATTTAGTGTTAGGGTTATAATCGAGCACATTAGGGTTAGAGTTATAGTTAGAATCCAGTGCATTTAAGGTTAGCATTAGCGATAGGGTTACGTTTATGTTTAGGGTGAGGGTTAGAATCGAGTGCATTTAAGGATAGTGTTAGGGTTAGAGTTAGGTATAGGGTTAGCTTTCGTAGAATCGAGGGTCAGTGTTAGGGTGAGGGTTAGGGTTAGGAGTAAGGTTAGAGTCAGGAGCATTTTTAGCGTTAGGGTTGGGGTTAGGGTCAGGGTTTGAGTGCATTTAGGGGTAGGGGAGGAGTTGGATTAGGATTAGGCTTAGAGTTTGTGTTGGTAGAATCGAGGTTTTGGGTTAGGCTTAGGGTCAGGAATGCCTTTTGGGTTAGAGTCGAGTGCCTTTAGGGTTAGGGTTGGGGTTAGGGTTAGGTTTAGGGTGAGGGTTAGAATCGAGAGCATTAAGGATAGTGCTAAGGTTAGAGTTAGGTTTAGGGTTATCTTTCGTAAAATCGAGAGTTAGGCTTAGGGTTAGGCTTAGGGTGAGGGTTAGGGTTAGAATCAAGCACAGTTTTAGTGTTAGGGTTAGGGTGAGGATTAGGGTTAAAGTGCTTTTAGGGCTAGTGCAAGGGATAGGGTTAGGATTAGGGATAAGGTTTGTGTTGGTAGAATCTAGGTTTAGAGTTAGGCTTCGGGTCAGGTATGGCTTTTCGGTTAGAGTCGAGTGCATTTAGCGTTAGGGATAGTGTTGAAATTGACGATTTAGTGTTTGGGTTAGAATCGAGCACATTTAGGGTTAGAATTTTGGTCAGAATTCTTTAGGGTTAGGGTTAGGTTGAGGGTCAGGGTTAAAATCGACAGCATTTAAGGATAGTGCTAGGGTTAGAGTTAGGTTTAGCATTCGCTTTCGTAGAATCGAGGGTTAGGCTTAAGGTTCGGCTCAGGGTTAGGGTTAGAATCAGGCATATTTTTAGTGGTCTGCTTTTCATCAGGGTGTGGCTTAGAGTGCAGTTAGGAGTAGGAGTAATAGTAGGGTTAGGCTTCGGGTCAGGAATGGCTTTTGGGTTAGAGTCGAGTGCATTTAGGGTTAGGGATAGTGTTGAAATTGACGATTTAGTGTTTGGGTTAGAATCGAGCACATTTAGGGTTAGCGTTTTGGTTAGAATTCGTTAGGGTTAGGGTTAGTGTAAGAGGTAGGGGTAGAGTTAGAGTGCATTTAAGGGTAGGGGTAGGGGTAGGGGTAGTATTAGGGTTAGTGTTTGTGTTGGTAGAATCGAAGTTTAGGGTTAGGCGTAGGGTGAGGATTGCCTTTTGGGTTACAACTGAGTTCATTTAGAGTTAGGGTTAGTGTTGAGATTGACGATTTAGTGTTAGACTTAGAATCGAGCACATTCGGGTTAGAGTTATGGTTAGAATCCACTATATTTAAGCTTAGGGTTAGGGTTAGGGTTATTAGGCTCAGGAGTAGAATCGAGAGCATTTAAGGATAGTGTTAGGGTTAGAGTTAGGTTTAGGGTTAGGTGTTGTAAAATTGAGGGTTAGGATTAGGGTTAGGGATAGGGTTATAGATAGAATCAAGCGCATTTTTAGTGTTAGGGGTTGGGTCAGGGTTAGGGTTAGAGTGCATATAGAGGTAGGGATAGGAGTAGGGTTGGGATTAGGGTTAGGGTATGTGTTCGTAGACTCGAGGTTTAGGGTTAGGCGTAGGGTGAGGATTTCCTTTAGGGTTAGAGTCGAGTGCATTTAGGGTTAGGCTTAGTGTTGAGATTGATGATTTAGTGTTAGGGTTATAATCGAGCACATTAGGGTTAGAGTTATGGTTAGAATCCAGTGCATTTAGGGTTAGGATTAGGGATAGGGTTAGGTTTATGTTTAGGGTGAGGGTTAGAATCGAGTGCATTTAAGGATAGTGTTAGGGTTAAAGTTAGGTACAAGGTTAGCTTTCGTAGAATCGAGGGTCAGTGTTAGGGTGAGGGTTACGGTTAGGATTAAGGTTAGACTCAGGAGCATTTTTAGCGTCAGGGTTGGGGTTAGGGTCAGGGTTTGCTTGCATTTAGGGGTAGGGGAGGATTTGGGTTAGGATTAGGCTTAGGGTTTGTGTTGGTAGAATCGAGGTTTTGGGTTAGGCTTAGCGTCAGGAGAGCATTTTGGGTCATAATTCAGAGCATTTGGGCTTAGGGTTAGTGTTGAAATTGATGATTTAGTTATAGCGTTCGAATCAGACACATTTAGGGATAGAGTTATGATTAGAATTCAGTGCATTTAGGGTTAGGGTTAGGGTTAGGGTTAGGTTTAGGGTGAGGGTTAGAATCGAGAGCATTAAGGACAGTGCTAGGGTTAGAGTTAGGTTTAGGGTTAGCTTTCGTAGAATCGAGAGTTAGGCTTTGGGTTAGGCATAGGGTGAGGGTTAGGGTTAGAATCAAGCACAGTTTTAGTGTTAGCGTTAGGGTGAGGATTAGAGTTAAAGTGCTTTTAGGGCTAGTGGAAAGAATAGGGTTAGGATTAGGGTTAAGGTTTGTGTTGGTAGGATCGAGGTTTAGGGTTAGGCTTCGGGTCCGGAATGGCTTTTGGGTTAGAGTCGAGTGCATTTAGGGTTAGGGATAGTGTTGAAATTGACGATTTAGTGTTTGGGTTAGAATCGAGCACATTTAGGGTTAGAGTTTTGGTTAGAATTCGTTTGGGTTATGGTTAGTGGAAGGGGTAGGGGTAGGGTTCGAGTGCATTTAGGGGTAGGGGTAGGGGCAGGGTTAGGATTAAGGTTATGGTTTGTGTTGGTAGAATCGAAGTTTAGGGTTAGGCGTCGGGTGAGGATGCCTTTTGGGTTACAACTGAGTGCATTTAGAGTTAGGGTTAGTGTTGAGAATGACGATTTAGTGTTAGACTTAGAATCGAGCACATTCATGTTAGAGTTATGGTTAGAATCCACTATATTTAAGCTTAGGGTTAGGGTGAGGGTTATTAGGGTCAGGATTAGAATAGAAAGCATTTAAGGATAGTGTTAGGGTTAGAGTTAGGTTTAGGGTTAGGTTTCGTAGAATTGAGGGTTAGGGTTAGGGTTAGGGTTAGGGTTAGGGTTAGGGTTAGGTATAGAATCAAGCGCATTTTTAGTGTTAGGGGTTGGGTCAGGGTTAGGGTTAGAGTGCATAGAGAGGTAGGGATAGGAGTAGGGTTGAGATTAAGGTTAGTGTTTGTGATGGTAGAATCGAAGTTTAGGGTTAGGCTTAGGGTCAGGATTGCCTTTAGGGTTAGAGTCGAGTGCATTTAGGGTTAGGCTTAGTGTTGAGATTGACGATTTAGTGTTAGGGTTATAATCGAGCACATTAGGGTTAGAGTTATGGTTAGAATCCAGTGCATTTAGGGTTAGGATTAGGGATAGGGTTAGGTTTATGTTTAGGGTGAGGGTTAGAATCGAGTGCATTAAGGATAGTGCCAGGGTTAGAGTTAGGTTTAGGGTTAGCTTTCGTAGAATCGAGAGTTAGGCTTTGGGTTAGGCTTAGGGTGAGGGTTAGGGTTAGAATCAAGCACAGTTTTAGTGTTAGCGTTAGGGTGCGGATTAGGGTTAAAGTGCTTTTAGGGCTAGTGGAAAGGATAGGGTTAGGATTCGGGTTAAGTTTTGTGTTGGTAGGATCGAGGTTTAGGGTTAGGCTTCGAGTCAGGAATGGCTTTTGGGTTAGAGTCGAGTGCATTTAGGGTTAGGGATAGTGTTGAAATTGACGATTTAGTGTTTGGGTAAGAATCGAGCACATTTAGGGTTAGAGTTTTGGTTAGAATTCGTTAGGGTTATGGTTAGTGGAAGGGGTAGGGGTAGGGTTCGAGTGCATTTAGGGGTAGGGGTAGGGGCAGGGTTAGGATTAACGTTATGGTTTGTGTTGGTAGAATCGAAGTTTAGGGTTAGGCGTCGGGTGAGGATGCCTTTTGGGTTACTACTGAGTGCATTTAGAGTTAGGGTTAGTGTTGAGATTGACGATTTAGTGTTAGACTTAGAATCGAGCACATTCATGTTAGAGTTATGGTTAGAATCCACTATATTTAAGCTTAGGGTTAGGGTGAGGGTTATTAGGGTCAGGATTAGAATAGAGAGCATTTAAGGATAGTGTTAGGGTTAGAGTTAGGTTTAGGGTTAGGTTTCGTAGAATTGAGGGTTAGGGTTAGGGTTAGGGTTAGGGTTAGGGATGGAATCAAGCGCATTTTTAGTGTTAGGGGTTGGGTCAGGGTTAGGGTTAGAGTGCATAGAGAGGTAGGGATAGGAGTAGGGTTGGGATTAAGGTTAGTGTTTGTGATGGTAGAATCGAAGTTTAGGGTTAGGCTTAGGGTCAGGATTGCCTTTAGGTTTAGAGTCGAGTGCATTTAGGGTTAGGCTTAGTGTTGAGATTGACGATTTAGTGTTAGGGTTATAATCGAGCACATTAGGGTTAGAGTTATGGTTAGAATCCAGTGCATTTAGGGTTAGGATTAGGGATAGGGTTAGGTTTATGTTTAGGGTGAGGGTTAGAACCGAGAGCATTAAGGATAGTGCCAGGGTTAGAGTTAGGTTTAGGGTTAGCTTTCGTAGAATCGAGAGTTAGGCTTAGGGTTAATCTTAGGGTGAGGGTTAGGGTTAGAATCAAGCACAGTTTTAGTGTTAGCGTTAGGGTGAGGATTAGTGGTAAAATGCTTTTAGGGCTAGTGGAATTGATAGGGTTAGGATTAGGGTTAAGGTTTGTGTTGGTAGAATCGAAGTTTAGGGTTAGGCGTTGGGTGAGGATGCCTTTTGGTTTACTACTGAGTGCATTTAGAGTTAGGGTTAGTGTTGAGATTGACGATTTAGTGTTAGACTTAGAATCGAGCACATTCATGTTAGAGTTATGGTTAGAATCCACTATATTTAAGCTTAGGGTTAGGGTTAGGGTTATTAGGGTCAGGATTAGAATAGAGAGCATTTAAGGATAGTGTTAGGGTTAGAGTTAGGTTTAGGGTTAGGTTTCGTAGAATTGAGGGTTAGGGTTAGGGTTAGGGTTAGGGATAGAATCAAGCGCATTTTTAGTGTTAGGGGTTGGGTCAGGGTTAGGGTTAGAGTGCATATAGAGGTAGGGATAGGAGTAGGGTTGGGATTAAGGTTAGTGTTTGTGATGGTAGAATCGAAGTTTAGGGTTAGGCTTAGGGTCAGGATTGCCTTTAGGGTTAGAGTCGAGTGCATTTAGGGTTAGGCTTAGTGTTGAGATTGACGATTTAGTGTTAGGGTTATAATCGAGCACATTAGGGTTAGAGTTATGGTTAGAATCCAGTGCATTTAGGGTTAGGATTAGGGATAGGGTTAGGTTTATGTTTAGGGTGAGGGTTAGAATCGAGAGCATTAAGGATAGTGCCAGGGTTAGAGTTAGGTTTAGGGTTAGCTTTCGTAGAATCGAGAGTTAGGCTTAGGGTCAGGGTTAGGGTTAGAATCAAGCACAGTTTTAGTGTTAGCGTTAGGGTGAGGATTAGTGTTAAAATGCTTTTAGGGGTAGTGGAAGGGATAGGGTTAGGATTAGGGTTAAGGTTTGTGTTGGTAGAATCGAGGTTTAGGGTTAGGCTTCGGGTCAGGAATGGCTTTTGGGTTAGAGTCCAGTGCATTGAGGGATAGGGATAGTGTTGAAATTGACGATTTAGTGTTTGGGTTAGAATCGAGCACATTTAAGGTTAGAGTTTTGGTTAGAATTCGTTAGGGTTATGGTTAGTGTAAGGGGTAGGGGTAGGGTTAGAGTGCATTTAGGGATAGGGGTAGGGGTAGGGTTAGGATTAGGGTTAGGGTTTGTGTTGGTAGAATCGAAGTTTAGGGTTAGGCATAGGGTGAGGATTGCGTTTTGGGTTACAACTGAGTGCTTTTAGAGTTAGGGTTAGTGTTGAGATTGACGATTTAGTGTTAGACTTAGAATCGAGCACGTTAGGGTTAGAGTTATGGTTAGAATCCACTATATTTAAGCTTAGGGTTAGGGTTAGGGTTATGAGGGTCAGGATTATCATCGAGAGCATTTAAGGATAGTGTTAGGGTTAGAGTTAAGTTTAGGGTCAGGTTTCGTAGAATTTAGGGTTAGGGTTAGGGTTAGGGATAGAATCAAGCGCATTTTTAGTGTTAGGGGTTGGGTCAGGGTTAGGGTTAGGGGGCATATAGAGGTAGGGATAGGAGTAGGGTTGGGATTAGGGTTAGGGTTTATGTTGGTAGAATCGAGGTTTAGGGTTAGGCTTAGGGTCAGGAATGCCTTTTCGGTTAGAGTCGAGTGCATTTAGGGTTAGGCTTAGTGTTGAGATTGACGATTTAGTGTTAAGGTTATAATCGAGCACATTAGGGTTAGAGTTATGGTTAGAATCCAGTGCATTTAGGGATAGGATTAGGGATAGGGTTAGGTTTATGTTTAGGGTGAGGGTTAGAATCGAGTGCATTTAAGGATAGTGCTAGGGTTAAAGTTAGGTACAGGGTTAGCTTTCGTAGAATCGAGGGTCAGTGTTAGGGTGAGGGTTAGGGTTAAGATTAAGGTTAGAATCAGGAGCGTTTTTAGCGTTAGGGTTTGTGTTAGGGTCAGGGTTTGAGTGCATTTAGGGGTAGGGGAGGAGTTGGGTTAGGATTCGGGTTAGGGTTTGTGTTGGTAGAATCGAGGTTTTGGGTTAGACTTAGGGTCAGGAGAGCATTTTGGGTCATAATTCAGAGCATTTGGGCTTAGGGTTAGTGTTGAAATTGATGATTTAGTTATAGCGTTAGAATCAGGAACATTTAGGGATAGAGTTATGATTAGAATTCAGTGCATTTAGGGTTAGGGTTACTGTTAGGTTTAGGGTTAGGGATAGAATCAAGCGCATTTTTAGTGTTAGGGGTTGGGTCAGGGTAAGGGTTAGAGTGCATATAGCGGTAGGGATAGGAGTAGGGTTGGGATTAGGGTTAGGGTTTGTGTTGGTAGAATCGAGGTTTAGGGTTAGTCTTCGGGTCAGGATTGCCTTTAGGGTTAGAGTCGAGTGCATTTAGGGTTAGGCTTAGTGTTGAGATTGACGATTTAGTGTTAGGGTTATAATCGAGCACATTAGGGTTAGAGTTATAGTTAGAATCCAGTGCATTTAAGGTTAGCATTAGCGATAGGGTTAGGTTTATGTTTAGGGTGAGGGTTAGAATCGAGTGCATTTAAGGATAGTGTTAGGGTTAAAGTTAGGTATAGGGTTAGCTTTCGTAGAATCGAGGGTCAGTGTTAGGGTGAGGGTTAGGGTTAGGAGTAAGGTTAGAGTCAGGAGCATTTTTAGCGTTAGGGTTTGTGTTAGGGTCAGGGTTTGAGTGCATTTAGGGGTAGGGGAGGAGTTGGGTTAGGATTCGGGTTAGGGTTTGTGTTGGTAGAATCGAGGTTTTGGGTTAGACTTAGGGTCAGGAGAGCATTTTGGGTCATAATTCGGAGCATTTGGGCTTAGGGTTAGTGTTGAAATTGATGATTTAGTTATAGCGTTAGAATCAGGAACATTTAGGGATAGAGTTATGATTAGAATTCAGTGCATTTAGGGTTAGGGTTACTGTTAGGTTTAGGGTTAGGGATAGAATCAAGCGCATTTTTAGTGTTAGGGGTTGGGTCAGGGTAAGGGTTAGAGTGCATATAGCGATAGGGATAGGAGTAGGGTTGGGATTAGGGTTTGGGTTTGTGTTGGTAGAATCGAGGTTTAGGGTTAGGCTTCGGGTGAGGATTGCCTTTAGGGTTAGAGTCGAGTGCATTTAGGGTTAGGCTTAGTGTTGAGATTGACGATTTAGTGTTAGGGTTATAATCGAGCACATTAGGGTTAGAGTTATAGTTAGAATCCAGTGCATTTAAGGTTAGCATTAGCGATAGGGTTAGGTTTATGTTTAGGGTGAGGGTTAGAATCGAGTGCATTTAAGGATAGTGTTAGGGTTAAAGTTAGGTACAGGGTTAGCTTTCGTAGAATCGAGGGTCAGTGTTAGGGTGAGGGTTAGGGTTAGGAGTAAGGTTAGAGTCAGGAGCATTTTTAGCGTTAGGGTTGGGGTTAGGGTCAGGGTTTGAGTGCATTTAGGGGTAGGGGAGGAGTTGGATTAGGATTAGGCTTAGAGTTTGTGTTGGTAGAATCGAGGTTTTGGGTTAGGCTTAGGGTCAGGAATGCCTTTTGGGTTAGAGTCGAGTGCCTTTAGGGTTAGGGTTGGGGTTCGGGTTAGGTTTGGGGTGAGGGTTAGAATCGAGAGCATTAAGGATAGTGCTAAGGTTAGAGTTAGGTTTAGGGTTATCTTTCGTAAAATCGAGAGTTAGGCTTAGGGTTAGGCTTAGGGTGAGTGTTAGGGTTAGAATCAAGCATAGTTTTAGTGTTAGCGTTAGGGTGAGGATTAGGGTTAAAGTGCTTTTAGGGCTAGTGGAAAGGATAGGGTTAGGATTCGGGTTAAGTTTTGTGTTGGTAGGATCGAGGTTTAGGGTAAGGCTTCGGGTCAGGAATGGCTTTTGGGTTAGAGTCGAGTGCATTTAGGGTTAGGGATAGTGTTGAAATTGACGATTTAGTGTTTGGGTAAGAATCGAGCACATTTAGGGTTAGAGTTTTGGTTAGAATTCGTTAGGGTTATGGTTAGTGGAAGGGGTAGGGGTAGGGTTCGAGTGCATTTAGGGGTAGGGGTAGGGGCAGGGTTAGGATTAACGTTATGGTTTGTGTTGGTAGAATCGAAGTTTAGGGTTAGGCGTCGGGTGAGGATGCCTTTTGGGTTACTACTGAGTGCATTTAGAGTTAGGGTTAGTGTTGAGATTGACGATTTAGTGTTAGACTTAGAATCGAGAACATTCATGTTAGAGTTATGGTTAGAATCCACTATATTTAAGCTTAGGGTTAGGGTTAGGGTTATTAGGGTCAGGATTAGAATAGAGAGCATTTAAGGATAGTGTTAGGGTTAGAGTTAGGTTTAGGGTTAGGTTTCGTAGAATTGAGGGTTAGGGTTAGGGTTAGGGTTAGGGATAGAATCAAGCGCATTTTTAGTGTTAGGGGTTGGGTCAGGGTTAGGGTTAGAGTGCATATAGAGGTAGGGATAGGAGTAGGGTTGGGATTAAGGTTAGTGTTTGTGATGGTAGAATCGAAGTTTAGGGTTAGGCTTAGGGTCAGGATTGCCTTTAGGGTTAGAGTCGAGTGCATTTAGGGTTAGGCTTAGTGTTGAGATTGACGATTTAGTGTTAGGGTTATAATCGAGCACATTAGGGTTAGAGTTATGGTTAGAATCCAGTGCATTTAGGGTTAGGATTAGGGATAGGGTTAGGTTTATGTTTAGGGTGAGGGTTAGAATCGAGAGCATTAAGGATAGTGCCAGGGTTAGAGTTAGGTTTAGGGTTAGCTTTCGTAGAATCGAGAGTTAGGCTTAGGGTTAATCTTAGGGTGAGGGTTAGGGTTAGAATCAAGCACAGTTTTAGTGTTAGCGTTAGGGTGAGGATTAGTGGTAAAATGCTTTTAGGGCTAGTGGAAGGGATAGGGTTAGGATTAGGGTTAAGGTTTGTGTTGGTAGAATCGAGGTTTAGGGTTAGGCTTCGGGTCAGGAATGGCTTTTGGGTTAGAGTCCAGTGCATTGAGGGATAGGGATAGTGTTGAAATTGACGATTTAGTGTTTGGGTTAGAATCGAGCACATTTAAGGTTAGAGTTTTGGTTAGAATTCGTTAGGGTTATGGTTAGTGTAAGGGGTAGGGGTAGGGTTAGAGTGCATTTAGGGATAGGGGTAGGGGTAGGGTTAGGATTAGGGTTAGGGTTTGTGTTGGTAGAATCGAAGTTTAGGGTTAGGCATAGGGTGAGGATTGCGTTTTGGGTTACAACTGAGTGCTTTTAGAGTTAGGGTTAGTGTTGAGATTGACGATTTAGTGTTAGACTTAGAATCGAGCACGTTAGGGTTAGAGTTATGGTTAGAATCCACTGTATTTAAGCTTAGGGTTAGGGTTAGGGTTATGAGGGTCAGGATTATCATCGAGAGCATTTAAGGATAGTGTTAGGGTTAGAGTTAGGTTTAGGGTTAGGTTTCGTAGAATTGAGGGTTAGGGTTAGGGTTAGGGTGAGGGATAGAATCAAGCGCATTTTTAGTGTTAGGGGTTGGGTCAGGGTTAGGGTTAGGGGGCATATAGAGGTAGGGATAGGAGTAGGGTTGGGATTAGGGTTAGGGTTTGTGTTGGTAGAATCGAGGTTTAGGGTTAGGCTTAGGGTCAGGAATGCCTTTTCGGTTAGAGTCGAGTGCATTTAGGGTTAGGCTTAGTGTTGAGATTGACGATTTAGTGTTAAGGTTATAATCGAGCACATTAGGGTTAGAGTTATGGTTAGAATCCAGTGCATTTAGGGATAGGATTAGGGATAGGGTTAGGTTTATGTTTAGGGTGAGGGTTAGAATCGAGTGCATTTAAGGATAGTGCTAGGGTTAAAGTTAGGTACAGGGTTAGCTTTCGTAGAATCGAGGGTCAGTGTTAGGGTGAGGGTTAGGGTTAGGATTAAGGTTAGAATCAGGAGCATTTTTAGCGTTAGGGTTTGTGTTAGGGTCAGGGTTTGAGTGCATTTAGGGGTAGGGGAGGAGTTGGGTTAGGATTCGGGTTAGGGTTTGTGTTGGTAGAATCGAGGTTTTGGGTTAGACTTAGGGTCAGGAGAGCATTTTGGGTCATAATTCGGAGCATTTGGGCTTAGGGTTAGTGTTGAAATTGATGATTTAGTTATAGCGTTAGAATCAGGCACATTTAGGGATAGAGTTATGATTAGAATTCAGTGCATTTAGGGTTAGGGTTACTGTTAGGTTTAGGGTTAGGGATAGAATCAAGCGCATTTTTAGTGTTAGGGGTTGGGTCAGGGTAAGGGTTAGAGTGCATATAGCGGTAGGGATAGGAGTAGGGTTGGGATTAGGGTTAGGGTTTGTGTTGGTAGAATCGAGGTTTAGGGTTAGGCTTCGGGTGAGGATTGCCTTTAGGGTTAGAGTCGAGTGCATTTAGGGTTAGGCTTAGTGTTGAGATTGACGATTTAGTGTTAGGGTTATAATCGAGCACATTAGGGTTAGAGTTATAGTTAGAATCCAGTGCATTTAAGGTTAGCATTAGCGATAGGGTTAGGTTTATGTTTAGGGTGAGGGTTAGAATCGAGTGCATTTAAGGATAGTGTTAGGGTTAAAGTTAGGTATAGGGTTAGCTTTCGTAGAATCGAGGGTCAGTGTTAGGGTGAGGGTTAGGGTTAGGAGTAAGGTTAGAGTCAGGAGCATTTTTAGCGTTAGGGTTGGGGTTAGGGTCAGGGTTTGAGTGCATTTAGGGGTAGGGGAGGAGTTGGATTAGGATTAGGCTTAGAGTTTGTGTTGGTAGAATCCAGGTTTTGGGTTAGGCTTAGGGTCAGGAATGCCTTTTGGGTTAGAGTCGAGTGCCTTTAGGGGTAGGGTTGGGGTTTGGGTTAGGTTTAGGGTGAGGGTTAGAATCGAGAGCATTAAGGATAGTGCTAAGGTTAGAGTTAGGTTTAGGGTTATCTTTCGTAAAATCGAGAGTTAGGCTTAGGGTTAGGCTGAGGGTGAGTGTTAGGGTTAGAATCAAGCACAGTTTTAGTGTTAGGGTTAGGGTGAGGATTAGGGTTAAAGTGCTTTTAGGGCTAGTGCAAGGGATAGGGTTAGGATTAGGGATAAGGTTTGTGTTGGTAGAATCTAGGTTTAGAGTTAGGCTTCGGGTCAGGTATGGCTTTTCGGTCAGAGTCGAGTGCATTTAGCGTTAGGGATAGTGTTGAAATTGACGATTTAGTGTTTGGGTTAGAATCGAGCACATTTAGGGTTAGAATTTTGGTCAGAATTCTTTAGGGTTAGGGTTAGGTTGAGGGTCAGGGTTAAAATCGACAGCATTTAAGGATAGTGCTAGGGTTAGAGTTAGGTTTAGCATTCGCTTTCGTAGAATCGAGGGTTAGGCTTAAGATTCGGCTCAGGGTTAGGGTTAGAATCAGGCATATTTTTAGTGGTCTGCTTTTCATCAGGGTGTGGCTTAGAGTGCAGTTAGGGGTAGGAGTAATAGTAGGGTTAGGCTTCGGGTCAGGAATGGCTTTTGGGTTAGAGTCGAGTGCATTTAGGGTTAGGGATAGTGTTGAAATTGACGATTTAGTGTTTGGGTTAGAATCGAGCACATTTAGGGTTAGCGTTTTGGTTAGAATTCGTTAGGGTTAGGGTTAGTGTAAGAGGTAGGGGTAGGGTTAGAGTGCATTTAAGGGTAGGGGTAGGAGTAGGGGTAGTATTAGGGTTAGGGTTTGTGTTGGTAGAATCGAAGTTTAGGGTTAGGCGTAGGGTGAGGATTGCCTTTTGGGTTACAACTGAGTGCATTTAGAGTTAGGGTTAGTGTTGAGATTGACGATTTAGTGTTAGACTTAGAATCGAGCACATTCGGGTTAGAGTTATGGTTAGAATCCACTATATTTAAGCTTAGGGTTAGGGTTAGGGTTATTAGGCTCAGGAGTAGAATCGAGAGCATTTAAGGATAGTGTTAGGGTTAGAGTTAGGTTTAGGGTTAGGTGTTGTAAAATTGAGGGTTAGGATTAGGGTTAGGGATAGGGTTATAGATAGAATCAAGCGCATTTTTAGTGTTAGGGGTTGGGTCAGGGTTAGGGTTAGAGTGCATATAGAGGTAGGGATAGGAGTAGGGTTGGGATTAGGGTTAGGGTATGTGTTCGTAGACTCGAGGTTTAGGGTTAGGCGTAGGGTGAGGATTTCCTTTAGGGTTAGAGTCGAGTGCATTTAGGGTTAGGCTTAGTGTTGAGATTGATGATTTAGTGTTAGGGTTATAATCGAGCACATTAGGGTTAGAGTTATGGTTAGAATCCAGTGCATTTAGGGTTAGGATTAGGGATAGGGTTAGGTTTATGTTTAGGGTGAGGGTTAGAATCGAGTGCATTTAAGGATAGTGTTAGGGTTAAAGTTAGGTACAAGGTTAGCTTTCGTAGAATCGAGGGTCAGTGTTAGGGTGAGGGTTACGGTTAGGATTAAGGTTAGACTCAGTAGCATTTTTAGCGTTAGGGTTGGGGTTAGGGTCTGGGTTTGCTTGCATTTACGGGTAGGGGATGATTTGGGTTAGGATTAGGGTTAGGGTTTGTGTTGGTAGAATCGAGGTTTTGGGTTAGGCTTAGCGTCAGGAGAGCATTTTGGGTCATAATTCAGAGCATTTGGGCTTAGGGTTAGTGTTGAAATTGATGATTCAGTTATAGCGTTCGAATCAGGCACATTTAGGGATAGAGTTATGATTAGAATTCAGTGCATTTAGGGTTAGGGTTAGGGTTAGGGTTAGGTTTAGGGTGAGGGTTAGAATCGAGAGCATTAAGGACAGTGCTAGGGTTAGAGTTAGGTTTAGGGTTAGCTTTCGTAGAATCGAGAGTTAGGCTTTGGGTTAGGCTTAGGGTGAGGGTTAGGGTTAGAATCAAGCACAGTTTTAGTGTTAGCGTTAGGGGGAGGATTAGAGTTAAAGTGCTTTTAGGGCTAGTGGAAAGAATAGGGTTAGGATTCGGGTTAAGTTTTGTGTTGGTAGGATCGAGGTTTAGGGTTACGCTTCGGGTCAGGAATGGCTTTTGGGTTAGAGTCGAGTGCATTTAGGGTTAGGGATAGTGTTGAAATTGACGATTTAGTGTTTGGGTTAGAATCGAGCACATTTAGGGTTAGAGTTTTGGTTAGAATTCGTTTGGGTTATGGTTAGTGGAAGGGGTAGGGGTAGGGTTCGAGTGCATTTAGGGGTAGGGGTAGGGGCAGGGTTAGGATTAACGTTATGGTTTGTGTTGGTAGAATCGAAGTTTAGGGTTAGGTGTCGGGTGAGGATGCCTTTTGGGTTACAACTGAGTGCATTTAGAGTTAGGGTTAGTGTTGAGATTGACGATTTAGTGTTAGACTTAGAATCGAGCACATTCATGTTAGAGTTATGGTTAGAATCCACTATATTTAAGCTTAGGGTTAGGGTTAGGGTTATTAGGGTCAGGATTAGAATAGAGAGCATTTAAGGATAGTGTTAGGGTTAGAGTTAGGTTTAGGGTTAGGTTTCGTAGAATTGAGGGTTAGGGTTAGGGTTAGGGTTAGGGTTAGGGTTAGGTATAGAATCAAGCGCATTTTTAGTGTTAGGGGTTGGGTCAGGGTTAGGGTTAGAGTGCATAGAGAGGTAGGGATAGGAGTAGGGTTGAGATTAAGGTTAGTGTTTGTGATGGTAGAATCGAAGTTTAGGGTTAGGCTTAGGGTCAGGATTGCCTTTAGGGTTAGAGTCGAGTGCATTTAGCGTTAGGCTTAGTGTTGAGATTGACGATTTAGTGTTAGGGTTATAATCGAGCACATTAGGGTTAGAGTTATGGTTAGAATCCAGTGCATTTAGGGTTAGGATTAGGGATAGGGTTAGGTTTATGTTTAGGGTGAGGGTTAGAATCGAGAGCATTAAGGATAGTGCCAGGGTTAGGGTTAGGTTTAGGGTTAGCTTTCGTAGAATCGAGAGTTAGGCTTTGGGTTAGGCTTAGGGTGAGGGTTAGGGTTAGAATCAAGCACAGTTTTAGTGTTAGCGTTAGGGTGAGGATTAGGGTTAAAGTGCTTTTAGGGCTAGTGGAAAGGATAGGGTTAGGATTCGGGTTAAGTTTTGTGTTGGTAGGATCGAGGTTTAGGGTTAGGCTTAGGGTCAGGAATGGCTTTTGGGTTAGAGTCGAGTGCATTTAGGGTTAGGGATAGTGTTGAAATTGACGATTTAGTGTTTGGGTAAGAATCGAGCACATTTAGGGTTAGAGTTTTGGTTAGAATTCGTTAGGGTTATGGTTAGTGGAAGGGGTAGGAGTAGGGTTCGAGTGCATTTAGGGGTAGGGGTAGGGGCAGGGTTAGGATTAACGTTATGGTTTGTGTTGGTAGAATCGAAGTTTAGGGTTAGGCGTCGGGTGAGGATGCCTTTTGGGTTACTACTGAGTGCATTTAGAGTTAGGGTTAGTGTTGAGATTGACGATTTAGTGTTAGACTTAGAATCGAGCACATTCATGTTAGAGTTATGGTTAGAATCCACTATATTTAAGCTTAGGGTTAGGGTTAGGGTTATTAGGGTCAGGATTAGAATAGAGAGCATTTAAGGATAGTGTTAGGGTTAGAGTTAGGTTTAGGGTTAGGTTTCGTAGAATTGAGGGTTAGGGTTAGGGTTAGGGTTAGGGTTAGGGTTAGGGATAGAATCAAGCGCATTTTTAGTGTTAGGGGTTGGGTCAGGGTTAGGGTTAGAGTGCATATAGAGGTAGGGATAGGAGTAGGGTTGAGATTAAGGTTAGTGTTTGTGATGGTAGAATCGAAGTTTAGGGTTAGGCTTAGGGTCAGGATTGCTTTTAGGGTTAGAGTCGAGTGCATTTAGGGTTAGGCTTAGTGTTGAGATTGACGATTTAGTGTTAGGGTTATAATCGAGCACATTAGGGTTAGAGTTATGGTTAGAATCCAGTGCATTTAGGGTTAGGATTAGGGATAGGGTTAGGTTTATGTTTAGGGTGAGGGTTAGAATCGAGAGTATTAAGGATAGTGCCAGGGTTAGAGTTAGGTTTAGGGTTAGCTTTCGTAGAATCGAGAGTTAGGCTTTGGGTTAGGCTTAGGGTGAGGGTTAGGGTTAGAATCAAGCACAGTTTTAGTGTTAGCGTTAGGGTGCGGATTAGGGTTAAAGTGCTTTTAGGGCTAGTGGAAAGGATAGGGTTAGGATTCGGGTTAAGTTTTGTGTTGGTAGGATCGAGGTTTAGGGTTAGGCTTCGGGTCAGGAATGGCTTTTGGGTTAGATTCGAGTACATTTAGGGTTAGGGATAGTGTTGAAATTGACGATTTAGTGTTTGGGTAAGAATCGAGCACATTTAGGGTTAGAGTTTTGGTTAGAATTCGTTAGGGTTATGGTTAGTGGAAGGGGTAGGGGTAGGGTTCGAGTGCATTTAGGGGTAGGGGTAGGGGCAGGGTTAGGATTAACGTTATGGTTTGTGTTGGTAGAATCGAAGTTTAGGGTTAGGCGTCGGGTGAGGATGCCTTTTGGGTTACTACTGAGTGCATTTAGAGTTAGGGTTAGTGTTGAGATTGACGATTTAGTGTTAGACTTAGAATCGAGCACATTCATGTTAGAGTTATAGTTAGAATCCACTATATTTAAGCTTAGGGTTAGGGTTAGGGTTATTAGGGTCAGGATTAGAATCGAGAGCATTTAAGGATAGTGTTAGGGTTAGAGTTAGGTGTAGGGTTAGGTTTCGTAGAATTGAGGGTTAGGGTTAGGGTTAGGGTTATGGTTAGGGATACAATCAAGCGCATTTTTAGTGTTAGGGGTTGGGTCAGGGTTAGGGTTAGAGTGCATATAGAGGTACGGATAGGAGTAGGGTTGGGATTAAGGTTAGTGTGTGTGATGGTAGAATCGAAGTTTAGGGTTAGGCTTAGGGTCAGGATTGCCTTTAGGGTTAGAGTCGAGTGCATTTAGGGTTAGGCTTAGGGTTGAGATTGACGATTTAGTGTTAGGGTTATAATCGAGCACATTAGGGTTAGAGTTATGGTTAGAATCCAGTGCATTTAGGGTTAGGATTAGGGATAGGGTTAGGTTTATGTTTAGGGTGAGGGTTAGAATCGAGAGCATTAAGGATAGTGCCAGGGTTAGAGTTAGGTTTAGGGTTAGCTTTCGTAGAATCGAGAGTTAAGCTTAGGGTTAATCTTAGGGTGAGGGTTAGGGTTAGAATCAAGCACAGTTTTAGTGTTAGCGTTAGGGTGAGGATTAGTGGTAAAATGCTTTTAGGGCTAGTGGAAGGGATAGGGTTAGGATTAGGGTTAAGGTTTGTGTTGGTAGAATCGAAGTTTAGGGTTAGGCGTCGGGTGAGGATGCCTTTTGGGTTACTACTGAGTGCATTTAGAGTTAGGGTTAGTGTTGAGATTGACGATTTAGTGTTAGACTTAGAATCGAGCACATTCATGTTAGAGTTATGGCTAGAATCCACTATATTTAAGCTTAGGGTTAGGGTTAGGGTTATTAGGGTCAGGATTAGAATAGAGAGCATTTAAGGATAGTGTTAGGGTTAGAGTTAGGTTTAGGGTTAGGTTTCGTAGAATTGAGGGTTAGGGTTAGGGTTAGGGATAGAATCAAGCGCATTTTTAGTGTTAGGGGTTGGGTCAGCGTTAGGGTTAGAGTGCATAGAGAGGTAGGGATAGGAGTAGGGTTGAGATTAAGGTTAGTGTTTGTGATGGTAGAATCGAAGTTTAGGGTTAGGCTTAGGGTCAGGATTGCCTTTAGGGTTAGAGTCGAGTGCATTTAGGGTTAGGCTTAGTGTTGAGATTGACGATTTAGTGTTAGGGTTATAATCGAGCACATTAGGGTTAGAGTTATGGTTAGAATCCAGTGCATTGAGGGTTAGGATTAGGGATAGGGTTAGGTTTATGTTTAGGGTGAGGGTTAGAATCGAGAGCATTAAGGATAGTGCCAGGGTTAGAGTTAGGTTTAGGGTTAGCTTTCGTAGAATCGAGAGTTAGGCTTTGGGTTAGGCTTAGGGTGAGGGTTAGGGTTAGAATCAAGCACAGTTTTAGTGTTAGCGTTAGGGTGAGGATTAGGGTTAAAGTGCTTTTAGGGCTAGTGGAAAGGATAGGGTTAGGATTCGGGTTAAGTTTTGTGTTGGTAGGATCGAGGTTTAGGGTTAGGCTTCGGGTCAGGAATGGCTTTTGGGTTAGAGTCGAGTGAATTTAGGGTTAGGGATAGTGTTGAAATTGACGATTTAGTGTTTGGGTAAGAATCGAGCACATTTAGGGTTAGAGTTTTGGTTAGAATTCGTTAGGGTTATGGTTAGTGGAAGGGGTAGGGGTAGGGTTCGAGTGCATTTAGGGGTAGGGGTAGGGGCAGGGTTAGGATTAACGTTATGGTTTGTGTTGGTAGAATCGAAGTTTAGGGTTAGGCGTCGGGTGAGGATGCCTTTTGGGTTACTACTGAGTGCATTTAGAGTTAGGGTTAGTGTTGAGATTGACGATTTAGTGTTAGACTTAGAATCGAGCACATTCATGTTAGAGTTATGGTTAGAATCCACTATATTTAAGCTTAGGGTTAGGGTTAGGGTTATTAGGGTTAGGATTAGAATAGAGAGCATTTAAGGATAATGTTAGGGTTAGAGTTAGGTTTAGGGTTAGGTTTCGTAGAATTGAGGGTTAGGGTTAGGGTTAGGGTTAGGGTTAGGGATAGAATCAAGCGCATTTTTAGTGTTAGGGGTTGGGTCAGGGTTAGGGTTAGAGTGCATATAGAGGTAGGGATAGGAGTAGGGTTGGGATTAAGGTTAGTGTTTGTGATGGTAGAATCGAAGTTTAGGGTTAGGCTTAGGGTCAGGATTGCCTTTAGGGTTAGAGTCGAGTGCATTTAGGGTTAGGCTTAGTGTTGAGATTGACGATTTAGTGTTAGGGTTATAATCGAGCACATTAGGGTGAGAGTTGTGGTTAGAATCCAGTGCATTTAGGGTTAGGATTAGGGATAGGGTTAGGTTTATGTTTAGGGTGAGGGTTAGAATCGAGAGCATTAAGGATAGTGCCAGGGTTAGAGTTAGGTTTAGGGTTAGCTTTCGTAGAATCGAGAGTTAGGCTTAGGGTTAATCTTAGGGTGAGGGTTAGGGTTAGAATCAAGCACAGTTTTAGTGTTAGCGTTAGGGTGAGGATTAGTGGTAAAATGCTTTTAGGGCTAGTGGAAGGGATAGGGTTAGGATTAGGGTTAAGGTTTGTGTTGGTAGAATCGAGGTTTAGGGTTAGGCTTCGGGTCAGGAATGGCTTTTGGGTTAGAGTCCAGTGCATTTAGGGATAGGGATAGTGTTGAAATTGACGATTTAGTGTTTGGGTTAGAATCGAGCACATTTAAGGTTAGAGTTTTGCTTAGAATTCGTTAGGGTTATGGTTAGTGTAAGGGGTAGGGGTAGGGTTAGAGTGCATTTAGGGATAGGGGTAGGGGTAGGGTTAGGATTAGGGTTAGGGTTTGTGTTGGTAGAATCGAAGTTTAGGGTTAGGCATAGGGTGGGGATTGCGTTTTGGGTTACAACTGAGTGCTTTTAGAGTTAGGGTTAGTGTTGAGATTGACGATTTAGTGTTAGACTTAGAATCGAGCACGTTAGGGTTAGAGTTATGGTTAGAATCCACTATATTTAAGCTTAGGGTTAGGGTTAGGGTTATGAGGGTGTGGATTATCATGGAGAGCATTTAAGGATAGTGTTAGGGTTAGAGTTAGGTTTAGGGTTAGGTTTCGTAGAATTGAGGGTTAGGGTTAGGGTTAGGGTTAGGGATAGAATCAAGCGCATTTTTAGTGTTAGGGGTTGGGTCAGGGTTAGGGTTAGGGGGCATATAGAGGTAGGGATAGGAGTAGGGTTGGGATTAGGGTTAGGGTTTGTGTTGGTAGAATCGAGGTTTAGGGTTAGGCTTAGGGTCAGGAATGCCTTTTCGGTTAGAGTCGAGTGCATTTAGGGTTAGGCTTAGTGTTGAGATTGACGATTTAGTGTTAAGGTTATAATCGAGCACATTAGGGTTAGAGTTATGGTTAGAATCCAGTGCATTTAGGGTTAGGATTAGGGATAGGGTTAGGTTTATGTTTAGGGTGAGGGTTAGAATCGAGAGCATTAAGGATAGTGCCAGGGTTAGAGTTAGGTTTAGGGTTAGCTTTCGTAGAATCGAGAGTTAGGCTTTGGGTTAGGCTTAGGGTGAGGGTTAGGGTTAGAATCAAGCACAGTTTTAGTGTTAGCGTTAGGGTGAGGATTAGGGTTAAAGTGCTTTTAGGGCTAGTGGAAAGGATAGGGTTAGGATTCGGGTTAAGTTTTGTGTTGGTAGGATCGAGGTTTAGGGTTAGGCTTCGGGTCAGGAATGGCTTTTGGGTTAGAGTCGAGTGCATTTAGGGTTAGGGATAGTGTTGAAATTGACGATTTAGTGTTTGGGTAAGAATCGAGCACATTTAGGGTTAGAGTTTTGGTTAGAATTCGTTAGGGTTATGGTTAGTGGAAGGGGTAGGGGTAGGGTTCGAGTGCATTTAGGGGTAGGGGTAGGGGCTGGGTTAGGATTAACGTTATGGTTTGTGTTGGTAGAATCGAAGTTTAGGGTTAGGCGTCGGGTGAGGATGCCTTTTGGGTTACTACTGAGTGCATTTAGAGTTAGGGTTAGTGTTGAGATTGACGATTTAGTGTTAGACTTAGAATCGAGCACATTCATGTTAGAGTTATGGTTAGAATCCACTATATTTAAGCTTAGGGTTAGGGTTAGGGTTATTAGGGTCAGGATTAGAATAGAGAGCATTTAAGGATAGTGTTAGGGTTAGAGTTAGGTTTAGGGTTAGGTTTCGTAGAATTGAGGGTTAGGGTTAGGGTTAGGGTTAGGGTTAGGGATAGAATCAAGCGCATTTTTAGTGTTAGGGGTTGGGTCAGGGTTAGGGTTAGAGTGCATAGAGAGGTAGGGATAGGAGTAGGGTTGAGATTAAGGTTAGTGTTTGTGATGGTAGAATCGAAGTTTAGGGTTAGGCTTAGGGTCAGGATTGCCTTTAGGGTTAGAGTCGAGTGCATTTAGGGTTAGGCTTAGTGTTGAGATTGACGATTTAGTGTTAGGGTTATAATCGAGCACATTAGGGTTAGAGTTATGGTTAGAATCCAGTGCATTTAGGGTTAGGATTGGGGATAGGGTTAGGTTTATGTTTAGGGTGAGGGTTAGAATCGAGAGCATTAAGGATAGTGCCAGGGTTAGAGTTAGGTTTAGGGTTAGCTTTCGTAGAATCGAGAGTTAAGCTTAGGGTTAATCTTAGGGTGAGGGTTAGGGTTAGAATCAAGCACAGTTTTAGTGTTAGCGTTAGGGTGAGGATTAGTGGTAAAATGCTTTTAGGGCTAGTGGAAGGGATAGGGTTAGGATTAGGGTTAAGGTTTGTGTTGGTAGAATCGAAGTTTAGGGTTAGGCGTCGGGTGAGGATGCCTTTTGGGTTACTACTGAGTGCATTTAGAGTTAGGGTTAGTGTTGAGATTGACGATTTAGTGTTAGACTTAGAATCGAGCACATTCATGTTAGAGTTATGGTTAGAATCCACTATATTTAAGCTTAGGGTTAGGGTTAGGGTTATTAGGGTCAGGATTAGAATAGAGAGCATTTAAGGATAGTGTTAGGGTTAGAGTTAGGTTTAGGGTTAGGTTTCGTAGAATTGAGGGTTAGGGTTAGGGTTAGGGTTAGGGTTAGGGATAGAATCAAGCGCATTTTTAGTGTTAGGGGTTGGGTCAGCGTTAGGGTTAGAGTGCATAGAGAGGTAGGGATAGGAGTAGGGTTGAGATTAAGGTTAGTGTTTGTGATGGTAGAATCGAAGTTTAGGGTTAGGCTTAGGGTCAGGATTGCCTTTAGGGTTAGAGTCGAGTGCAGTTAGGGTTAGGCTTAGTGTTGAGATTGACGATTTAGTGTTAGGGTTATAATCGAGAACATTAGGGTTAGAGTTATGGTTAGAATCCAGTGCATTTAGGGTTAGGATTAGGGATAGGGTTAGGTTTATGTTTAGGGTGAGGGTTAGAATCGAGAGCATTAAGGATAGTGCCAGGGTTAGAGTTAGGTTTAGGGTTAGCTTTCGTAGAATCGAGAGTTAGGCTTTGGGTTAGGCTTAGGGTGAGGGTTAGGGTTAGAATCAAGCACAGTTTTAGTGTTAGCGTTAGGGTGAGGATTAGGGTTAAAGTGCTTTTAGGGCTAGTGGAAAGGATAGGGTTAGGATTCGGGTTAAGTTTTGTGTTGGTAGGATCGAGGTTTAGGGTTAGGCTTAGGGTCAGGAATGGCTTTTGGGTTAGAGTCGAGTGCATTTAGGGTTAGGGATAGTGTTGAAATTGACGATTTAGTGTTTGGGTAAGAATCGAGCACATTTAGGGTTAGAGTTTTGGTTAGAATTCGTTAGGGTTATGGTTAGTGGAAGGGGTAGGGGTAGGGTTCGAGTGCATTTAGGGGTAGGGGTAGGGGCAGGGTTAGGATTAACGTTATGGTTTGTGTTGGTAGAATCGAAGTTTAGGGTTAGGCGTCGGGTGAGGATGCCTTTTGGGTTACTACTGAGTGCATTTAGAGTTAGGGTTAGTGTTGAGATTGACGATTTAGTGTTAGACTTAGAATCGAGCACATTCATGTTAGAGTTATGGTTAGAATCCACTATATTTAAGCTTAGGGTTAGGGTTAGGGTTATTAGGGTTAGGATTAGAATAGAGAGCATTTAAGGATAATGTTAGGGTTAGAGTTAGGTTTAGGGTTAGGTTTCGTAGAATTGAGGGTTAGGGTTAGGGTTAGGGTTAGGGTTAGGGATAGAATCAAGCGCATTTTTAGTGTTAGGGGTTGGGTCAGGGTTAGGGTTAGAGTGCATATAGAGGTAGGGATAGCAGTAGGGTTGGGATTAAGGTTAGTGTTTGTGATGGTAGAATCGAAGTTTAGGGTTAGGCTTAGGGTCAGGATTGCCTTTAGGGTTAGAGTCGAGTGCATTTAGGGTTAGGCTTAGTGTTGAGATTGACGATTTAGTGTTAGGGTTATAATCGAGCACATTAGGGTGAGAGTTATGGTTAGAATCCAGTGCATTTAGGGTTAGGATTAGGGATAGGGTTAGGTTTATGTTTAGGGTGAGGGTTAGAATCGAGAGCATTAAGGATAGTGCCAGGGTTAGAGTTAGGTTTAGGGTTAGCTTTCGTAGAATCGAGAGTTAGGCTTAGGGTTAATCTTAGGGTGAGGGTTAGGGTTAGAATCAAGCACAGTTTTAGTGTTAGCGTTAGGGTGAGGATTAGTGGTAAAATGCTTTTAGGGCTAGTGGAAGGGATAGGGTTAGGATTAGGGTTAAGGTTTGTGTTGGTAGAATCGAGGTTTAGGGTTAGGCGTCGGGTCAGGAATGGCTTTTGGGTTAGAGTCCAGTGCATTTAGGGATAGGGATAGTGTTGAAATTGACGATTTAGTGTTTGGGTTAGAATCGAGCACATTTAAGGTTAGAGTTTTGCTTAGAAATCGTTAGGGTTATGGTTAGTGTAAGGGGTAGGGGTAGGGTTAGAGTGCATTTAGGGATAGGGGTAGGGGTAGGGTTAGGATTAGGGTTAGGGTTTGTGTTGGTAGAATCGAAGTTTAGGGTTAGGCATAGGGTGGGGATTGCGTTTTGGGTTACAACTGAGTGCTTTTAGAGTTAGGGTTAGTGTTGAGATTGACGATTTAGTGTTAGACTTAGAATCGAGCACGTTAGGGTTAGAGTTATGGTTAGAATCCACTATATTTAAGCTTAGGGTTAGGGTTAGGGTTATGAGGGTGTGGATTATCATGGAGAGCATTTAAGGATAGTGTTAGGGTTAGAGTTAGGTTTAGGGTTAGGTTTCGTAGAATTGAGGGTTAGGGTTAGGGTTAGGGTTAGGGATAGAATCAAGCGCATTTTTAGTGTTAGGGGTTGGGTCAGGGTTAGGGTTAGGGGGCATATAGAGGTAGGGATAGGAGTAGGGTTGGGATTAGGGTTAGGGTTTGTGTTGGTAGAATCGAGGTTTAGGGTTAGGCTTAGGGTCAGGAATGCCTTTTGGGTTAGAGTCGAGTGCATTTAGGGTTAGGCTTAGTGTTGAGATTGACGATTTAGTGTTAGGGTTATAATCGAGCACATTAGGGTTAGAGTTATAGTTAGAATCCAGTGCATTTAAGGTTAGCATTAGCGATAGGGTTAGGTTTATGTTTAGGGTGAGGGTTAGAATCGAGTGCATTTAAGGATAGTGTTAGGGTTAAAGTTAGGTATAGGGTTAGCTTTCGTAGAATCGAGGGTCAGTGTTAGGGTGAGGGTTAGGGTTAGGAGTAAGGTTAGAGTCAGGAGCATTTTTAGCGTTAGGGTTTGTGTTAGGGTGAGGGTTTGAGTGCATTTAGGGGTAGGGGAGGAGTTGGGTTAGGATTCGGGTTAGGGTTTGTGTTGGTAGAATCGAGGTTTTGGGTTAGACTTAGGGTCAGGAGAGCATTTTGGGTCATAATTCGGAGCATTTGGGCTTAGGGTTAGTGTTGAAATTGATGATTTCGTTATACCGTTAGAATCAGGAACATTTAGGGATAGAGTTATGATTAGAATTCAGTGCATTTAGGGTTAGGGTTACTGTTAGGTTTAGGGTTAGGGATAGAATCAAGCGCATTTTTAGTGTTAGGGGTTGGGTCAGGGTAAGCGTTAGAGTGCATATAGCGGTAGGGATAGGAGTAGGGTTGGGATTAGGGTTAGGGTTTGTGTTGGTAGAATCGAGGTTTAGGGTTAGGCTTCGGGTCAGGATTGCCTTTAGGGTTAGAGTCGAGTGCATTTAGGGTTAGGCTTAGTGTTGAGATTGACGATTTAGTGTTAGGGTTATAATCGAGCACATTAGGGTTAGAGTTATAGTTAGAATCCAGTGCATTTAAGGTTAGCCTTAGCGATAGGGTTAGGTTTATGTTTAGGGTGAGGGTTAGAATCGAGTGCATTTAAGGATAGTGTTAGGGTTAAAGTTAGGTATAGGGTTAGCTTTCGTAGAATCGAGGGTCAGTGTTAGGGTGAGGGTTAGGGTTAGGAGTAAGGTTAGAGTCAGGAGCATTTTTAGCGTTAGGGTTGGGGTTAGGGTCAGGGTTTGAGTGCATTTAGGGGTAGGGGAGGAGTTGGATTAGGATTAGGCTTAGAGTTTGTGTTGGTAGAATCGAGGTTTTGGGTTAGGCTTAGGGTCAGGAATGCCTTTTGGGTTAGAGTCGAGTGCCTTTAGGGTTAGGGTTGGGGTTAGGGTTAGGTTTGGGGTGAGGGTTAGAATCGAGAGCATTAAGGATAGTGCTAAGGTTAGAGTTAGGTTTAGGGTTATCTTTGGTAAAATCGAGAGTTAGGCTTAGGGTTAGGCTTAGGGTGAGGGTTAAGGTTAGAATCAAGCACAGTTTTAGTGTTAGCGTTAGGGTGAGGATTAGGGTTAAAGTGCTTTTAGGGCTAGTGGAAAGCATAGAGTTAGGATTAGGGTTAAGGTTTGTGTTGGTAGGATCGAGGTTTAGGGTTAGGCTTCGGGTCAGGAATGGCTTTTGGGTTAGAGTCGAGTGCATTTAGGGTTAGGGATAGTGTTGAAATTGACGATTTAGTGTTTGGGTAAGAATCGAGCACATTTAGGGTTAGAGTTTTGGTTAGAATTCGTTAGGATTATGGTTAGTGGAAGGGGTAGGGGTAGGGTTCGAGTGCATTTAGGGGTAGGGGTAGGGGCAGGGTTAGGATTTACGTTATGGTTTGTGTTGGTAGAATCGAAGTTTAGGGTTAGGCGTCGGGTGAGGATGCCTTTTGGGATACAACTGAGTGCATTTAGAGTTAGGGTTAGTGTTGAGATTGACGATTTAGTGTTAGACTTAGAATCGAGCACATTCATGTTAGAGTTATGGTTAGAATCCACTATATTTAAGCTTAGGGTTAGGGTTAGGGTTATTAGGGTCAGGATTAGAATAGAGAGCATTTAAGGATAGTGTTAGGGTTAGAGTTAGGTTTAGGGTTAGGTTTCGTAGAATTGAGGGTTAGGGTTAGGGTTAGGGTTAGGGATAGAATCAAGCGCATTTTTAGTGTTAGGGGTTGGGTCAGGGTTAGGGTTAGAGTACATATAGAGGTAGGGATAGGAGTAGGGTTGGGATTAAGGTTAGTGTTTGTGATGGTAGAATCGAAGTTTAGGGTTAGGCTTAGGGTCAGGATTGCCTTTAGGGTTAGAGTCGAGTGCATTTAGGGTTAGGCTTAGTGTTGAGATTGACGATTTAGTGTTAGGGTTATAATCGAGCACATTAGGGTTAGAGTTATGGTTAGAATCCAGTGCATTTAGGGTTAGGATTAGGGATAGGGTTAGGTTTATGTTTAGGGTGAGGGTTAGAATCGAGACCATTAAGGATAGTGCCAGGGTTAGAGTTAGGTTTAGGGTTAGCTTTCGTAGAATCGAGAGTTAGGCTTAGGGTTAGGCTTAGGGTGAGGGTTAGGGTTAGAATCAAGCACAGTTTTAGTGTTAGCGTTAGGGTGAGGATTAGTGTTAAAATGCTTTTAGGGCTAGTGGAAGGGATAGGGTTAGGATTAGGGTTAAGGTTTGTGTTGGTAGAATCGAGGTTTAGGTTTAGGCTTCGGGTCAGGAATGGCTTTTGGGTTAGAGTCCAGTGCATTGAGGGATAGGGATAGTGTTGAAATTGACGATTTAGTGTTTGGGTTAGAATCGAGCACATTTAAGGTTAGAGTTTTGGTTAGAATTCGTTAGGGTTATGGTTAGTGTAAGGGGTAGGGGTAGGGTTAGAGTGCATTTAGGGATAGGGGTAGGGGTAGGGTTAGGATTAGGGTTAGGGTTTGTGTTGGTAGAATCGAAGTTTAGGGTTAGGCATAGGGTGAGGATTGCGTTTTGGGTTACAACTGAGTGCTTTTAGAGTTAGGGTTAGTGTTGAGATTGACGATTTAGTGTTAGACTTAGAATCGAGCACGTTAGGGTTAGAGTTATGGTTAGAATCCACTATATTTAAGCTTAGGGTTAGGGTTAGGGTTATGAGGGTCTGGATTATCATCGAGAGCATTTAAGGATAGTGTTAGGGTTAGAGTTAGGTTTAGGGTTAGGTTTCGTAGAATTGAGGGTTAGGGTTAGGGTTAGGGTTAGGGATAGAATCAAGCGCATTTTTAGTGTTAGGGGTTGGGTCAGGGTTAGGGTTAGGGGGCATATAGAGTTAGGGATAGGAGTAGGGTCGGGATTAGGGTTAGGGTTTGTGTTGGTAGAATCGAGGTTTAGGGTTAGGCTTAGGGTCAGGAATGCCTTTTGGGTTAGAGTCGAGTGCATTTAGGGTTAGGCTTAGTGTTGAGATTGACGATTTAGTGTTAAGGTTATAATCGAGCACATTAGGGTTAGAGTTATGGTTAGAATCCAGTGCATTTAGGAATAGGATTAGGGATAGGGTTAGGTTTATGTTTAGGGTGAGGGTTAGAATCGAGTGCATTTAAGGATAGTGCTAGGGTTAAAGTTAGGTACAGGGTTAGCTTTCGTAGAATTGAGGGTCAGTGTTAGGGTGAGGGTTAGGGTTAGGATTAAGGTTAGAATCAGGGTCATTTTTAGCGTTAGGGTTTGTGTTAGGGTCAGGGTTTGAGTGCATTTAGGGGTAGGGGAGGAGTTGGGTTAGGATTCGGGTTAGGGTTTGTGTTGGTAGAATCGAGGTTTTGGGTTAGACTTAGGGTCAGGAGAGCATTTTGGGTCATAATTCAGAGCATTTGGGCTTAGGGTTAGTGTTAAAATTGATGATTTAGTTATAGCGTTCGAATCAGACACATTTAGGGATAGAGTTATGATTAGAATTCAGTGCATTTAGGGTTAGGGTTACTGTTAGGTTTAGGGTTAGGGATAGAATCAAGCGCATTTTTAGTGTTAGGGGTTGGGTCAGTGTAAGGGTTAGAGTGCATATAGCGGTAGGGATAGGAGTAGGGTTGGGATTAGGGTTAGGGTTTGTGTTGGTAGAATCGAGGTTTAGGGTTAGGCTTCGGGTCAGGATTGCCTTTAGGGTTAGAGTCGAGTGCATTTAGGGTTAGGCTTAGTGTTGAGATTGACGATTTAGTGTTAGGGTTATAATCGAGCACATTAGGGTTAGAGTTATAGTTAGAATCCAGTGCATTAAAGGTTAGCATTAGCGATAGGGTTAGGTTTATGTTTAGGGTGAGGGTTAGAATCGAGTGCATTTAAGGATAGTGTTAGGGTTAGAGTTAGGTATAGGGTTAGCTTTCTTAGAATCGAGGGTCAGTGTTAGGGTGAGGGTTAGGGTTAGGAGTAAGGTTAGAGTCAGGAGCATTTTTAGCGTTAGGGTTGGGGTTAGGGTCAGGGTTTGAGTGCATTTAGGGGTAGGGGAGGAGTTGGATTAGGATTAGGCTTAGAGTTTGTGTTGGTAGAATCGAGGTTTTGGGTTAGGCTTAGGGTCAGGAATGCCTTTTGTGTTAGAGTCGAGTGCCTTTAGGGTTAGGGTTGGGGTTAGGGTTAGGTTTGGGGTGAGGGTTAGAATCGAGAGCATTAAAGATAGTGCTAAGGTTAGAGTTAGGTTTAGGGTTATCTTTCGTAAAATCGAGAGTTAGGCTTAGGGTTAGGCTTAGGGTGAGGGTTAGGGTTAGAATCAAGCACAGTTTTAGTGTTAGCGTTAGGGTGAGGATTAGGGTTAAAGTGCTTTTAGGGCTAGTGGAAAGGATAGGGTTAGGATTAGGGTTAAGTTTTGTGTTGGTAGGATCGAGGTTTAGGGTTAGGCTTCGGGTCAGGAATGGCTTTTGGGTTAGAGTCGAGTGCATTTAGGGTTAGGGATAGTGTTGAAATTGACGATTTAGTGTTTGGGTTAGAATCGAGCACATTTAGGGTTAGAGTTTTGGTTAGAATTCGTTAGGGTTATGGTTAGTGGAAGGGGTAGGGGTAGGGTTCGAGTGCATTTAGGGGTAGGGGTAGGGGCAGGGTTAGGATTAACGTTATGGTTTGTGTTGGTAGAATCGAAGTTTAGGGTTAGGCGTCGGGTGAGGATGCCTTTTGGGTTACAACTGAGTGCATTTAGAGTTAGGGTTAGTGTTGAGATTGACGATTTAGTGTTAGACTTAGAATCGAGCACATTCATGTTAGAGTTATGGTTAGAATCCACTATATTTAAGCTTAGGGTTAGGGTTAGGGTTATTAGGGTCAGGATTAGAATAGAGAGCATTTAAGGATAGTGTTAGGGTTAGAGTTAGGTTTAGGGTTAGGTTTCGTAGAATTGAGGGTTAGGGTTAGGGTTAGGGTTAGGGTTAGGGATAGAATCAAGCGCATTTTTAGTGTTAGGGGTTGGGTCAGGGTTAGGGTTAGAGTGCATATAGAGGTACGGATAGGAGTAGGGTTGGGATTAAGGTTAGTGTGTGTGATGGTAGAATCGAAGTTTAGGGTTAGGCTTAGGGTCAGGATTGCCTTTAGGGTTAGAGTCGAGTGCATTTAGGGTTAGGCTTAGTGTTGAGATTGACGATTTAGTGTTAGGGTTATAATCGAGCACATTAGGGTTAGAGTTATGGTTAGAATCCAGTGCATTTAGGGTTAGGATTAGGGATAGGGTTAGGTTTATGTTTAGGGTGAGGGTTAGAATCGAGAGCATTAAGGATAGTGCCAGGGTTAGAGTTAGGTTTAGGGTTAGCTTTCGTAGAATCGAGAGTTAGGCTTAGGGTCAGGGTTAGGGTTAGAATCAAGCACAGTTTTAGTGTTAGCGTTAGGGTGAGGATTAGTGTTAAAATGCTTTTAGGGGTAGTGGAAGGGATAGGGTTAGGATTAGGGTTAAGGTTTGTGTTGGTAGAATCGAGGTTTAGGGTTAGGCTTCGGGTCAGGAATGGCTTTTGGGTTAGAGTCCAGTGCATTTAGGGATAGGGATAGTGTTGAAATTGACGATTTAGTGTTTGGGTTAGAATCGAGCACATTTAAGGTTAGAGTTTTGGTTAGAATTCGTTAGGGTTATGGTTAGTGTAAGGGGTAGCTGTAGGGTTAGAGTGCATTTAAGGATAGGGGTAGGGGTAGGGTTAGGATTAGGGTTAGGGTTTGTGTTGGTAGAATCGAAGTTTAGGGTTAGGCATAGGGTGAGGATTGCGTTTTGGGTTACAACTGAGTGCTTTTAGAGTTAGGGTTAGTGTTGAGATTGACGATTTAGTGTTAGACTTAGAATCGAGCACATTAGGGTTAGAGTTATGGTTAGAATCCACTATATTTAAGCTTAGGGTTAGGGTTAGGGTTATGAGGGTCAGGATTAGAATCGAGAGCATTTAAGGATAGTGTTAGGGTTAGAGTTAGGTTTAGGGTTAGGTTTCGTAGAATTGAGGGTTAGGGTTAGGGTTAGGGTTAGGGATAGAATCAAGCGCATTTTTAGTGTTAGGGGTTGGGTCAGGGTTAGGGTTAGGGGGCATATAGAGGTAGGGATAGGAGTAGGGTTGGGATTAGGGTTAGGGTTTGTGTTGGTAGAATCGAGGTTTAGGGTTAGGCTTAGGGTCAGGAATGCCTTTTGGGTTAGAGTCGAGTGCATTTAGGGTTAGGCTTAGTGTTGAGATTGACGATTTAGTGTTAAGGTTATAATCGAGCACATTAGGGTTAGAGTTATGGTTAGAATCCAGTGCATTTAGGGATAGGATTAGGGATAGGGTTAGGTTTATGTTTAGGGTGAGGGTTAGAATCGAGTGCATTTAAGGATAGTGCTAGGGTTAAAGTTAGGTACAGGGTTAGCTTTCGTAGAATTGAGGGTCAGTGTTAGGGTGAGGGTTAGGGTTAGGATTAAGGTTAGAATCAGGGTCATTTTTAGCGTTAGGGTTTGTGTTAGGGTCAGGGTTTGAGTGCATTTAGGGGTAGGGGAGGAGTTGGGTTAGGATTCGGGTTAGGGTTTGTGTTGGTAGAATCGAGGTTTTGGGTTAGACTTAGGGTCAGGAGAGCATTTTGGGTCATAATTCAGAGCATTTGGGCTTAGGGTTAGTGTTGAAATTGATGATTTAGTTATAGCGTTCGAATCAGACACATTTAGGGATAGAGTTATGATTAGAATTCAGTGCATTTAGGGTTAGGGTTACTGTTAGGTTTAGGGTTAGGGATAGAATCAAGCGCATTTTTAGTGTTAGGGGTTGGGTCAGTGTAAGGGTTAGAGTGCATATAGCGGTAGGGATAGGAGTAGGGTTGGGATTAGGGTTAGGGTTTGTGTTGGTAGAATCGAGGTTTAGGGTTAGGCTTCGGGTCAGGATTGCCTTTAGGGTTAGAGTCGAGTGCATTTAGGGTTAGGCTTAGTGTTGAGATTGACGATTTAGTGTTAGGGTTATAATCGAGCACATTAGGGTTAGAGTTATAGTTAGAATCCAGTGCATTAAAGGTTAGCATTAGCGATAGGGTTAGGTTTATGTTTAGGGTGAGGGTTAGAATCGAGTGCATTTAAGGATAGTGTTAGGGTTAGAGTTAGGTATAGGGTTAGCTTTCTTAGAATCGAGGGTCAGTGTTAGGGTGAGGGTTAGGGTTAGGAGTAAGGTTAGAGTCAGGAGCATTTTTAGCGTTAGGGTTGGGGTTAGGGTCAGGGTTTGAGTGCATTTAGGGGTAGGGGAGGAGTTGGATTAGGATTAGGCTTAGAGTTTGTGTTGGTAGAATCGAGGTTTTGGGTTAGGCTTAGGGTCAGGAATGCCTTTTGTGTTAGAGTCGAGTGCCTTTAGGGTTAGGGTTGGGGTTAGGATTAGGTTTGGGGTGAGGGTTAGAATCGAGAGCATTAAGGATAGTGCTAAGGTTAGAGTTAGGTTTAGGGTTATCTTTCGTAAAATCGAGAGTTAGGCTTAGGGTTAGGCTTAGGGTGAGGGTTAGGGTTAGAATCAAGCACAGTTTTAGTGTTAGCGTTAGGGTGAGGATTAGGGTTAAAGTGCTTTTAGGGCTAGTGGAAAGGATAGGGTTAGGATTAGGGTTAAGTTTTGTGTTGGTAGGATCGAGGTTTAGGGTTAGGCTTCGGGTCAGGAATGGCTTTTGGGTTAGAGTCGAGTGCATTTAGGGTTAGGGATAGTGTTGAAATTGACGATTTAGTGTTTGGGTTAGAATCGAGCACATTTAGGGTTAGAGTTTTGGTTAGAATTCGTTAGGGTTATGGTTAGTGGAAGGGGTAGGGGTAGGGTTCGAGTGCATTTAGGGGTAGGGGTAGGGGCAGGGTTAGGATTAACTTTATGGTTTGTGTTGGTAGAATCGAAGTTTAGGGTTAGGCGTCGGGTGAGGATGCCTTTTGGGTTACAACTGACTGCATTTAGAGTTAGGGTTAGTGTTGAGATTGACGATTTAGTGTTAGACTTAGAATCGAGCACATTCATGTTAGAGTTATGGTTAGAATCCACTATATTTAAGCTTAGGGTTAGGGTTAGGGTTATTAGGGTCAGGATTAGAATAGAGAGCATTTAAGGATAGTGTTAGGGTTAGAGTTAGGTTTAGGGTTAGGTTTCGTAGAATTGAGGGTTAGGGTTAGGGTTAGGGTTAGGGTTAGGGATAGAATCAAGCGCATTTTTAGTGTTAGGGGTTGGGTCAGGGTTAGGGTTAGAGTGCATATAGAGGTACGGATAGGAGTAGGGTTGGGATTAAGGTTAGTGTGTGTGATGGTAGAATCGAAGTTTAGGGTTAGGCTTAGGGTCAGGATTGCCTTTAGGGTTAGAGTCGAGTGCATTTAGGGTTAGGCTTAGTGTTGAGATTGACGATTTAGTGTTAGGGTTATAATCGAGCACATTAGGGTTAGAGTTATGGTTAGAATCCAGTGCATTTAGGGTTAGGATTAGGGATAGGGTTAGGTTTATGTTTAGGGTGAGGGTTAGAATCGAGAGCATTAAGGATAGTGCCAGGGTTAGAGTTAGGTTTAGGGTTAGCTTTCGTAGAATCGAGAGTTAGGCTTAGGGTGAGGGTTAGGGTTAGAATCAAGCACAGTTTTAGTGTTAGCGTTAGGGTGAGGATTAGTGTTAAAATGCTTTTAGGGGTAGTGGAAGGGATAGGGTTAGGATTAGGGTTAAGGTTTGTGTTGGTAGAATCGAGGTTTAGGGTTAGGCTTCGGGTCAGGAATGGCTTTTGGGTTAGAGTCCAGTGCATTTAGGGATAGGGATAGTGTTGAAATTGACGATTTAGTGTTTGGGTTAGAATCGAGCACATTTAAGGTTAGAGTTTTGGTTAGAATTCGTTAGGGTTATGGTTAGTGTAAGGGGTAGCTGTAGGGTTAGAGTGCATTTAAGGATAGGGGTAGGGGTAGGGTTAGGATTAGGGTTAGGGTTTGTGTTGGTAGAATCGAAGTTTAGGGTTAGGCATAGGGTGAGGATTGCGTTTTGGGTTACAACTGAGTGCTTTTAGAGTTAGGGTTAGTGTTGAGATTGACGATTTAGTGTTAGACTTAGAATCGAGCACATTAGGGTTAGAGTTATGGTTAGAATCCACTATATTTAAGCTTAGGGTTAGGGTTAGGGTTATGAGGGTCAGGATTAGAATCGAGAGCATTTAAGGATAGTGTTAGGGTTAGAGTTAGGTTTAGGGTTAGGTTTCGTAGAATTGAGGGTTAGGGTTAGGGTTAGGGTTAGGGATAGAATCAAGCGCATTTTTAGTGTTAGGGGTTGGGTCAGGGTTAGGGTTAGGGGGCATATAGAGGTAGGGATAGGAGTAGGGTTGGGATTAGGGTTAGGGTTTGTGTTGGTAGAATCGAGGTTTAGGGTTAGGCTTAGGGTCAGGAATGCCTTTTCGGTTAGAGTCGAGTGCATTTAGGGTTAGGCTTAGTGTTGAGATTGACGATTTAGTGTTAAGGTTATAATCGAGCACATTAGGGTTAGAGTTATGGTTAGAATCCAGTGCATTTAGGGATAGGATTAGGGATAGGGTTAGGTTTATGTTTAGGGTGAGGGTTAGAATCGAGTGCATTTAAGGATAGTGCTAGGGTTAAAGTTAGGTACAGGGTTAGCTTTCGTAGAATCGAGGGTCAGTGTTAGGGTGAGGGATAGGGTTAGGATTAAAGTTAGAATCAGGAGCATTTTTAGCGGTAGGGTTTGTGTTAGGGTCAGGGTTTGAGTGCATTTAGGGGTAGGGGAGGAGTTGGGTTAGGATTCGGGTTAGGGTTTGTGTTGGTAGAATCGAGGTTTTGGGTTAGACTTAGGGTCAGGAGAGCATTTTGGGTCATAATTCAGAGCATGTGGGCTTAGGGTTAGTGTTGAAATTGATGATTTAGTTACAGCGTTAGAATCAGGAACATTTAGGGATAGAGTTATGAATAGAATTCAGCGCATTTAGGGTTAGGGTTACTGTTAGGTTTAGGGTTAGGGATAGAATCAAGCGCATTTTTAGTGTTAGGGGTTGGGTCAGGGTAAGGGTTAGAGTGCATATAGCGGTAGGGATAGGAGTAGGGTTGGGATTAGGGTTAGGGTTTGTGTTGGTAGAATCGAGGTTTAGGGTTAGGCTTAGGGTCAGGATTGCCTTTAGGGTTAGAGTCGAGTGCATTTAGGGTTAGGCTTAGTGTTGAGATTGACGATTTAGTGTTAGGGTTATAATCGAGCACATTAGGGTTAGAGTTATAGTTAGAATCCAGTGCATTTAAGGTTAGCATTAGCGATAGGGTTAGGTTTATGTTTAGGGTGAGGGTTAGAATCGAGTGCATTTAAGGATAGTGTTAGGGTTAGAGTTAGGTATAGGGTTAGCTTTCGTAGAATCGAGGGTCAGTGTTAGGGTGAGGGTTAGGGTTAGGAGTAAGGTTAGAGTCAGGAGCATTTTTAGCGTTAGGGTTGGGGTTAGGGTCAGGGCTTGAGTGCATTTAGGGGTAGGGAAGGAGTTGGATTAGGATTAGGCTTAGAGTTTGTGTTGGTAGAATCGAGGTTTTGGGTTAGGCTTAGGGTCAGGAATGCCTTTTGTGTTAGAGTCGAGTGCCTTTAGGGTTAGGGTTGGGGTTAGGGTTAGGTTTGGGGTGAGGGTTAGAATTGAGAGCGTTAAGGATAGTGCTAAGGTTAGAGTTAGGTTTAGGGTTATCTTTGGTAAAATCGAGAGTTAGGCTTAGGGTTAGGCTTAGGGTGAGGGTTAGGGTTAGAATCAAGCACAGTTTTAGTGTTAGCGTTAGGGTGAGGATTAGGGTTAAAGTGCTTTTAGGGCTAGTGGAAGGGATAGGGTAAGGATTAGGGTTAAGGTTTGTGTTGGGAGAATCGAGGTTTAGGTTTAGCCTTAGGGTCAGGATTGCATTTTGGATCAGAATCGAGTGTATTTAGGCTTTGGGTTAGTGTTCAAATTGACGATTTAGTGTTAGGGTTAGAATCGAGCACATTTAGGGTTAGAATTTTGGTCAGAATTCTTTAGGGTTAAGGTTAGGTTGAGGGTCAGGGTTAAAATCGAGAGCATTTAAGGATAGTGCTAGGGTTAGAGTTAGGTTTAGCATTCGCTTTCGTAGAATCGAGGGTTAGGCTTAAGGTTCGTCTTAGGGTTACGGTTAGGGTTAGAATCAGGCATATTTTTAGTGGTCTGCTTTTCATCAGGGTGTGGCTTAGAGTGCATTTAGGGGTAGGAGTAATAGTAGGGTTAGGCTTAGGGTCAGGAATGGCTTTTGGGTTAGAGTCGAGTGCATTTAGGGTTAGGGATAGTGTTGAAATTGACGATTTAGTGTTTGGGTTAGAATCGACCACATTTAGGGTTAGCGTTTTGGTTAGAATTCGTTAGGGTTAGGGTTAGTGTAAGAGGTAGGGGTAGGGTTAGAGTGCATTTAGGGGTTGGGGTAGGGGTAGGGGTAGTATTAGGGTTAGGGTTTGTGTTTTTAGAATCGAAGTTTAGGGTTAGGCGTAGGGTGAGGATTGCCTTTTGGGTTACAACTGAGTGCATTTAGAGTTAGGGTTAGTGTTGAGATTGACGATTTAGTGTTAGACTTAGAATCGAGCACATTCGGGTTAGAGTTATGGTTAGAATCCACTATATTTAAGCTTAAGGTTAGGGTTAGGGTTATTAGGCTCAGGAGTAGAATCGAGAGCATTTAAGGATAGTGTTAGGGTTAGAGTTAGGTTTAGGGTTAGGTGTTGTAAAATTGAGGGTTAGGATTAGGGTTAGGGATAGGGTTATAGATAGAATCAAGCGCATTTTTAGTGTTAGGGGTTGGGTAAGGGTTAGGGTTAGAGTGCATATAGAGGTAGGGATAGGAGTAGGGTTGGGATTAGGGTTAGGGTATGTGTTGGTAGACTCGAGGTTTAGGGTTAGGCTTAGGGTCATGATTGCTTTTTGGGTTAGGGTCGAGTGCATTTAGGGTTAGGCTTAGTGTTGACATTGACGATTTAGTGTTACGGTTATAATCGAGCATATTAGGGTTAGAGTTATGGTTAGAATCCAGTGCATTTAGGGTTAGCATTAGGGATAGGGTTAGGTTTATGTTTAGGGTGAGGGTTAGAATCGAGTGCATTTAAGGATAGTGTTACGGTTAGAGTTAGGTCTGGGGTTAGCTTTCGTAGAATCGATGGTGAGTGTTAGGGTTAGGGTCAGGATTAGGATAAGGGTTAAAATCAAGCGCATTTTTAGTGTTAGGGTTTTGGTTAGAGTTAGGGTTGGAGTGCATTTAGGGGTAGGGGAGGAGTTGGGTTAGGATTAGGGTTAGGGTTTGTGTTGGTAGAATCGAGGTTTTGGGTTAGGCTTAGGGTCAGGAGAGCATTTTGGGTCATAATTCAGAGCATTTGGGCTTAGGGTTAGTGTTGAAATTGATGATTTAGTTATAGCGTTAGAATCAGGCACATTTAGGGATAGAGTTATGATTAGAATTCAGTGCATTTAGGGTTAGGGTTAGGGTTAGGGTTAGGGTTAGAGTTAGAATCGAGACCGTTTAAGGATAGTGGTAGGGTTCGAGTTAGCTTTAGAGTTAGCTTTCGTAGAATCGAGGGTTAGGCTTAGGGTTAGGCTTAGGGTGAGTGTTAGGGTTAGAATCAAGCACAGTTTTAGTGTTAGCGTTAGGGTGAGGGTTAGGGTTAAAGTGCTTTTAGGACTAGTGGAACGGATAGGGTTAGGATTAGGGTTAAGGTTTGTGTTGGTAAAATCGAGGTTTAGGTTTAGGCTTAGGGTCAGGATTGCATTTTGGATCAGAATCGAGAGTATTTAGGCTTTGGGTTAGTGTTCAAATTGAAGATTTAGTGTTAGGGTTTGAATCGAGCACAATTATTGTTAGAGTTTTGCTTAGAATTCAGTGCATTTAGGGTTAGCGTTAGGGTTAGGGTTAGGTTGAGGGTCAGGGTTAAAATCGAGAGCATGTAAGGATAGTGCTAGGGTTAGACTTAGGTTTAGCCTTCTCTTTCGTAGCATCGAGGGTTAGGCTTAAGGTTAGGCTTAGGCTTAGGGTTAGGGTTACAATCAGGCGCATTTTTAGTGTTCTGGTTTTCTTCAAGGTACGGTTTAGAGTGCATTTAGGGGTAGGGGTAGGAGTAGGGTTAGGATTAGGGTTAAGGTTTGGGTTGGTAGAATCGAGGTTTAGGGTTAGGCTTCGCGTCAGGAATGGCTTTTGGGTTAGAGTCGAGTGCATTTAGGGTTAGGGATAGTGTTGAAATTGACGATTTAGTGTTTGGGTTAGAATCGAGCACATTTAGGGTTAGAGATTTGGTTAGAATTCGTTAGGGTTAGGGTTAGTGTAAGGGGTAGGGGTAGGGTTAGATTGCATTTAGGGGTAGGGGTAGGGCTAGGGTTAGGATTAGGGTTAGGGTTTGTGTTGGTAGAATCGAAGTTTAGGGTTAGGCGTAGGGTGAGGATTGCCTTTTGGGTTACAACTGAGAGCACTTAGAGTTAGGGTTAGTGTTGAGATTGACGATTTAGTGTTAGGCTTAGAATCGAGCACATGAGGGTTAGAGTTATGGTTAGAATCCACTATATTGAAGCTTAGGGTTAGGGTTAGGGTTATTAGGGTCAGGATTAGAATTGAGAGCATTTAAGGATAGTGTTAGGGTTAGAGTTAGGTTTAGGGTTATGTTTCGTAGAATTGAGGGTTACGGTTAGGGTTAGGGTTAGGGTTAGGGTTAGGGTTAGGGATAGAATCAAGCGCATTTTTAGTGTTAGGGGTTGGGCAAGGGTAAGGGTTAGAGTGCATATAGAGGTAGGGATAGGAGTAGGGTTGGGATTAGGGTTAGGGTTTGTGTTAGTAGAAACGAGGTTTAGGGTTAGGCTTAGGGTCAGGATTGCCTTTAGGGTTAGAGTCGAGTGCATTTAGGGTTAGGCTTAGTGTTGAGATTGACGATTTAGTGTTAGGGTTATAATCGAGCACATTAGGGTTAGAGTAATGGTTAGAATCCAGTGCATTTAAGGTTAGCATGAGGGATAGGGTTAGGTTTATGTTTAGGCTGAGGGTTAGAATGGAGTGCATTTAAGGATAGTGTTAGGGTTAGAGTTAGGTACAGGGTTAGCTTTCGTAGAATCGAGGGTCAGTGTTAGGGTGAGGATTAGGGTTAGGGGTAAGGTTAGGCTCAGGAGCATTTTTAGCGTTAGGGTTGGGGTTAGGGTCAGGGTTTGAGTTCATTTAGTGGTAGGGGAGGAGTTGGGTTAGGATTAGGCTTAGAGTTTGTGTTGGTAGAATCGAAGTTTAGGGTTAGGCTTAGGGTCAGGAATGCCTTTTGGGTTAGAGTCGAGTGCATTTAGGGTTAGGCTTAGTGTTGAGATTGACGATTTAGTGTTAGACTTAGAATCGAGCACATTAGGGTTAGAGTTATGGTTAGAATCCACTATGCTTAAGCTTTGGGTTAGGGTTAGGGTTATTAGGGTGAGGATTAGAATCGAGAGCATTTAAGGATAGTGTTAGGGTTAGAGTTAGGTTTAGGGTTAGGTTTCGTAGAATTGAGGGTTAGGGTTAGGGTTAGGGTTAGGGTTAGGGATAGAATCAAGCGCATTTTTAGTGTTAGGGGTTGGGTCAGGGTTAGGGTTAGAGTGCATATAGAGGTAGGGATAAGAGTAGGGTTGGGATTAGGGTTAGGGTTTGTGTTGGTAGAATCGAGGTTAAGGGTGAGGCTTAGGGTCAGGAATGCCTTTTGGGTTAGAGTCCAGTGCATTTAGGGTTAGGCTTAGTGTTGAGATTGACGATTTAGTGTTAGGGTTATAATCGAGCACATTAGGGTTAGAGTTATGGTTAGAATCCAGTGCATTTAGGGTTAGGATTAGGGATAGGGTTAGGTTTATGTTTAGGGTGAGGGTTAGCATCGAGTCCATTTAAGGATAGTGTTAGGGTTAAAGTTAAGTATAGAGTTAGCTTTCGTAGAATCGAGGGTCAGTGTTAGGGTGAGGCTTACGGTTAGGATTAAGGTTAGACTCAGGAGCATTTTTAGCGTTAGGGTTGGGGTTAGGGTCAGGGTTTGAGTGCATTTAGTGGTAGGGGAGGATTTGGGTTAGGATTCGGGTTAGGGTTTGTGTTGGTAGAATCGAGGTTTTGGGTTAGGCTTAGCGTCAGGAGAGCATTTTGGGTCATAATTCAGAGCATTTGGGCTTAGGGTTAGTGTTGAAATTGATGATTTAGTTACAGCGTTCGAATCAGGCACATTTAGGGATAGAGTTATGATTAGAATTCAGTGCATTTAGGGTTGGGGTTAGGGTTAGGGTTAGGTTTAGGGTGAGGGTTAGAATCGAGAGCATTAAGGACAGTGCTAGGGTTAGAGTTAGGTTTAGTGTTAGCTTTCGTAAAATCGAGAGTTAGGCTTAGGGTTAGGCTTAGGGTGAGGGTTAGGGTTAGAATCAAGCACAGTTTTAGTGTTAGCGTTAGGGTGATGATTAGAGTTAAAGTGCTTTTAGGGCTAGTGGAAGGGATAGGGTTAGGATTAGGGTTAAGATTTGTGTTGGTAGAATCGAGGTTTAGGGTTAGGCTTCGGGTCAGGAATGGCTTTTGGGTTAGAGTCGAGTGCATTTAGGGTTAGGGATAGTGTTGAAATTGACGATTTAGTGTTTGGGTTAGAATCGAGCACATTTAGGGTTAGAGTTTTGGTTAGAATTCGTTAGGGTTATGGTTAGTGGAAGGGGTAGGGGTAGGGTTCCAGTGCATTTAGGGGTAGGGGTAGGGGCAGGGTTAGGATTAACGTTATGGTTTGTGTTGGTAGAATCGAAGTTTAGGGTTAGGCGTCGGGTGAGGATGCCTTTTGGGTTACAACTGAGTGCATTTAGAGTTAGGGTTAGTGTTGAGATTGACGATTTAGTGTTAGACTTAGAATCGAGCACATTCAGGTTAGAGTTATGGTTAGAATCCACTATATTTAAGCTTAGGGTTAGGGTTAGGGTTATTAGGGTCAGGATTAGAATAGAGAGCATTTAAGGATAGTGTTAGGGTTAGAGTTAGGATTAGGGTTAGGTTTCATAGAATTGAGGGTTAGGGTTAGGGTTAGGGTTAGGGTTAGGGATAGAATCAAGCGCATTTTTAGTGTTAGGCGTTGGGTCAGGGTTAGGGTTAGAGTGCATATAGAGGTAGGGATAGGAGTAGGGTTGGGATTAAGGTTAGTGTTTGTGATGGTAGAATCGAAGTTTAGGGTTAGGCTTAGGGTCAGGATTGCCTTTAGGGTTAGAGTCGAGTGCATTTAGGGTTAGGCTTAGTGTTGAGATTGACGATTTAGTGTTAGGGTTATAATCGAGCACATTAGGGTTAGAGTTATGGTTAGAATCCAGTGCATTTAGGGTTAGGATTAGGGATAGGGTTAGGTTTATGTTTAGGGTGAGGGTTAGAATCGAGAGCATTAAGGATAGTGCCAGGGTTAGAATTAGGTTTAGGGTTAGCTTTCGTAGAATCGAGAGTTAGGCTTAGGGTTAGGCTTAGGGTGAGGGTTAGGGTTAGAATCAAGCACAGTTTTAGTGTTAGCTTTAGGGTGAGGATTAGTGTTAAAATGCTTTTAGGGCTAGTGGAAGGGATAGGGTTATGATTAGGGTTAAGGTTTGTGTTGGTAGAATCGAGGTTTAGGGTTAGGCTTCGGGTCAGGAATGGCTTTTGGGTTAGAGTCCAGTGCATTTAGGGATAGGGATAGTGTTGAAATTGACGATTTAGTGTTTGGGTTAGAATCGAGCACATTTAAGTTTAGAGTTTTGGTTAGAATTCGTTAGGGTTATGGTTAGTGTAAGGGGTAGGGGTAGGGTTAGAGTGCATTTAGGGATAGGGGTAGGGGTAAGGTTAGGATTAGGGTTAGGGTTTGTGTTGGTAGAATCGAAGTTTAGGGTTAGGCATAGGGTGAGGATTGCGTTTTGGGTTACAACTGAGTGCTTTTAGAGTTAGGGTTAGTGTTGAGATTGACGATTTAGTGTTAGACTTAGAATCGAGCACATTAGGGTAAGAGTTATGGTTAGAATCCACTATATTTAAGCTTAGGGTTAGGGTTAGGGTTATGAGGGTCAGGATTAGAATCGAGAGCATTTAAGGATAGTGTTAGGGTTAGAGTTAGGATTAGGGTTAGGTTTCGTAGAATTGAGGGTTAGGGTTAGGGTTACGGTTAGGGATAGAATCAAGCGCATTTTTAGTGTTAGGGGTTGGGTCAGGGTTAGGGTTAGGGGGCATATAGAGGTAGGGATAGGAGTAGGGTTGGGATTAGGGTTAGGGTTTGTGTTGGTAGAATCGAGGTTTAGGGTTAGGCTTAGGGTCAGGAATGCCTTTTGGGTTAGAGTCGAGTGCATTTAGGGTTAGGCTTAGTGTTGAGTTTGACGATTTAGTGTTAAGGTTATAATCGAGCACATTAGGGTTAGAGTTATGGTTAGAATCCAGTGCATTTAGGGATAGGATTAGGGATAGGGTTAGGTTTATGTTTAGGGTGAGGGTTAGAATCGAGTGAATTTAAGGATAGTGCTAGGGTTAAAGTTAGGTACAGGGTTAGCTTTCGTAGAATCGAGGGTCAGTGTTAGGGTGAGGGTTAGGGTTAGGATTAAGGTTAGAATCAGGAGCATTTTTAGCGTTAGGGTTTGTGTTAGGGTCAGGGTTTGAGTGCATTTAGGGGTAGGGGTGGAGTTGGGTTAGGATTCGGGTTAGGGTTTGTGTTGGTAGAATCGAGGTTTTGGGTTAGACTTAGGGTCAGGAGAGCATTTTGGGTCATAATTCAGAGCATTTGGGCTTAGGGTTAGTGTTGAAATTGATGATTTAGTTATAGAGTTACAATCAGGAACATTTAGGGATAGAGTTATGATTAGAATTCAGTGCATTTAGGGTTAGGGTTACTGTTAGGTTTAGGGTGAGGGATAGAATCAAGCGCATTTTTAGTGTTAGGGGTTGGGTCAGGGTAAGGGTTAGAGTGCATATAGCGGTAGGGATAGGAGTAGGGTTGGGATTAGGGTTAGGGTTTGTGTTGGTAGAATCGCGGTTTAGGGTTAGGCTTAGGGTCAGGATTGCCTTTAGGGTTAGAGTCGAGTGCATTTCGGGTTAGGCTTAGTGTTGAGATTGACGATTTAGTGTTAGGGTTATAATCGAGCACATTAGGGTTAGAGTTATAGTTAGAATCCAGTGCATTTAAGGTTAGTATTAGCGATAGGGTTAGGTTTATGTTTAGGGTGAGGGTTAGAATCGAGTGCATTTAAGGATAGTGTTAGGGTTAGAGTTAGGTATAAGGTTAGCTTTCGTAGAATAGAGGGTCAGTGTTAGGGTGAGGGGTAGGGTTAGGAGTAAGGTTAGAGTCAGGAGCATTTTTAGCGTTAGGGTTGGGGTTAGGGTCAGGGTTTGAGTGCATTTAGGGGTAGGGGAGGAGTTGGATTAGGATTAGGCTTAGAGTTTGTGTTGGTAGAATCGAGGTTTTGGGTTAGGCTTAGGGTCAGGAATGCCTTTTGGGTTAGAGTCGAGTGCCTTTAGGGTTAGGGTTGGGGTTTGGGTTAGGTTTAGGGTGAGGGTTAGAATCGAGAGCATTAAGGATAGTGCTAAGGTTAGAGTTAGGTTTAGGGTTATCTTTCGTAAAATCGAGAGTTAGGCTTAGGGTTAGGCTTAGGGTGAGGGTTAGGGTTAGAATCAAGCACAGTTTTAGTGTTAGGGTTAGGGTGAGGATTAGGGTTAAAGTGCTTTTAGGACTAGTGGAAGGGATAGGGTTAGGATTAGGGATAAGGTTTGTGTTGGTAGAATCTAGGTTTAGAGTTAGGCTTCGGGTCAGGTATGGCTTTTCGGTTAGAGTCGAGTGCATTTAGCGTTAGGGATAGTGTTGAAATTGACGATTTAGTGTTTGGGTTAGAATCGAGCACATTTAGGGTTAGAATTTTGGTCAGAATTCTTTAGGGTTAGGGTTAGGTTGAGGGTCAGGGTTAAAATCGAGAGCATTTAAGGATAGTGCTAGGGTTAGAGTTAGGTTTAGCATTCGCTTTCGTAGAATCGAAGGTTAGGCTTAAGGTTCGGCTTAGGGTTAGGCTTAGGGTTAGAATCAGGCATATTTTTAGTGGTCTGCTTTTCATCAGGGTGTGGCTTAGAGTGCATTTAGGGGTAGGAGTAATAGTAGGGTTAGACTTAGGGTCAGGAATGGCTTTTGGATTAGAGTCGAATGGATTTAGGGTTAGGGATAGTGTTGAAATTGACGATTTAGGGTTTGGGTTAGAATCGAGCTCATTTAGGGTTAGCGTTTTGGTTAGAATTCGTTAGGGTTAGGGTTAGTGTAAGAGGTAGGGGTAGGGTTAGAGTGCATTTAGGGGTAGGGGTAGGGGTAGGGGTAGTATTAGGGTTAGGGTTTGTGTTGGTAGAATCGAAGTTTAGGGTTAGGCGTAGGGTGAGGATTGCCTTTTGGGTTACAACTGAGTGCATTTAGAGTTAGGGTTAGTGTTGAGATTGACGATTTAGTGTTAGACTTAGAATCGAGCACATTCGGGTTAGAGTTATGGTTAGAATCCACTATATTTAAGCTTAGGGTTAGGGTTAGGGTTATTAGGCTCAGGAGTAGAATCGAGAGCATTTAAGGATAGTGTTAGGGTTAGAGTTAGGTTTAGGGTTAGGTGTCGGAAAATTGAGGGTTAGGATTAGGGTTAGGGATAGGGTTATAGATAGAATCAAGCGCATTTTTAGTGTTAGGGGTTGGGTCAGGGTTAGGGTTAGAGTGCATATAGAGGTAGGGATAGGAGTAGGGTTGGGATTAGGGTTAGGGTATGTGTTGGTAGACTCGAGGTTTAGGGTTAGGCTTAGGGTCATGATTGCTTTTTGGGTTAGGGTCGAGTGAATTTAGGGTTAGGCTTAGTGTTGAGTTTGATGATTTAGTGTTAAGGTTATAATCGAGCACATTAGGGTTAGAGTTATGGTTAGAATCCAGTGCATTTAGGGATAGGATTAGGGATAGGGTTAGGTTTATGTTTAGGGGGAGGGTTAGAATCGAGTGCATTTAAGGATAGTGCTAGGGTTAAAGTTAGGTACAGGGTTAGCTTTCGTAGAATCGAGGGTCAGTGTTAGGGTGAGGGTTAGGGTTAGGATTAAGGTTAGAATCAGGAGCATTTTTAGCGTTAGGGTTTGTGTTAGGGTCAGGGTTTGGGTGCATTTAGGGGTAGGGGTGGAGTTGGGTTAGGATTCGGGTTAGGGTTTGTGTTGGTAGAATCGAGGTTTTGGGTTAGACTTAGGGTCAGGAGAGCATTTTGGGTCATAATTCAGAGCATTTGGGCTTAGGGTTAGTGTTGAAATTGATGATTTAGTTATAGAGTTAGAATCAGGAACATTTAGGGATAGAGTTATGATTAGAATTCAGTGCATTTAGGGTTAGGGTTACTGTTAGGTTTAGGGTGAGGGATAGATTCAAGCGCATTTTTAGTGTTAGGGGTTGGGTCAGGGTAAGAGTTAGAGTGCATATAGCGGTAGGGATAGGAGTAGGGTTGGGATTAGGGTTAGGGTTTGTGTTGGTAGAATCGCGGTTTAGGGTTAGGCTTAGGGTCAGGATTGCCTTTAGGGTTAGAGTCGAGTGCATTTCGGGTTAGGCTTAGTGTTGAGATTGACGATTTAGTGTTAGGGTTATAATCGAGCACATTAGGGTTAGAGTTATAGTTAAAATCCAGTGCATTTAAGGTTAGTATTAGCGATAGGGTTAGGTTTATGTTTAGAGTGAGGGTTAGAATCGAGTGCATTTAAGGATAGTGTTAGGGTTAGAGTTAGGTATAGGGTTAGCTTTCGTAGAATAGAGGGTCAGTGTTAGGGTGAAGGGTAGGGTTAGGAGTAAGGTTAGAGTCAGGAGCATTTTTAGCGTTAGGGTTGGGGTTAGGGTCAGGGTTTGAGTGCATTTAGGGGTAGGGGAGGAGTTGGATTAGGATTAGGCTTAGAGTTTGTGTTGGTAGAATCGAGGTTTTGGGTTAGGCTTAGGGTCAGGAATGCCTTTTGGGTTAGAGTCGAGTGCCTTTAGGGTTAGGGTTGGGGTTTGGGTTAGGTTTAGGGTGAGGGTTAGAATCGAGAGCATTAAGGATAGTGCTAAGGTTAGAGTTAGGTTTAGGGTTATCTTTCGTAAAATCGAGAGTTAGGCTTAGGGTTAGGCTTAGGGTGAGGGTTAGGGTTAGAATCAAGCACAGTTTTAGTGTTAGGGTTAGGGTGAGGATTAGGGTTAAAGTGCTTTTAGGACTAGTGGAAGGGATAGGGTTAGGATTAGGGATAAGGTTTGTGTTGGTAGAATCTAGGTTTAGAGTTAGGCTTCGGGTCAGGTATGGCTTTTCGGTTAGAGTCGAGTGCATTTAGCGTTAGGGATAGTGTTGAAATTGACGATTTAGTGTTTGGGTTAGAATCGAGCACATTTAGGGTTAGAATTTTGGTCAGAATTCTTTAGGGTTAGGGTTAGGTTGAGGGTCAGGGTTAAAATCTAGAACATTTAAGTATAGTGCTAGGGTTAGTGTTAGGTTTAGCTTTAGCTTTCGTAGAATCGAGGGTTAGGCTTAAGGTTAGGGTTAAGCTGAGGATTAGGGTTAGACTCAGGCACATTTTTAGTGGTCTGCTTTTCATCTGGGTATGGCTTAGAGTGCATTTAGGGGTAGGCGTAGGAGTAGGGTTAGGATTAGGGTTAAGGTTTGTGTTGGTAGAATCGAGGTTTAGGGTTAGGCTTAGGGTCAGGATTGCTTTTTGGGTTAGAGTCGAGGGCATTTAGGGTTAGGCTTAGTGTTGAGATTGACGATTTAGTGTTAGGGTTATAATCGAGCACATTAGGTTTAGAGTTACGGTTAGAATCCAGTGCATTTAGGGTTAGGATTAGGGATAGGCTTAGGTTTATGTTTAGGGTGAGGGTTAGAATCGAGTGCATTTAAGAATAGTGTTAGGGTTATAGTTAGGTTTAACGTTCGCTTTCGTAGAATCGAGGGTTAGGCTTAAGGTTAGGCTTAGGCTTAGTGTTAGGGTTAGAATCAGGCGCATTTTTAGTGTTCTGGTTTTCGTTAGGGTATGGCTTAGAGTGCATTTAGGGGTAGGGGTAGGAGTAGGGTGAGGATTAGGGTTAAGGTTTGTGTTGGTAGAATCGAGTTTTAGGGTTAGGCTTAGGGTCAGGATTGCTTTTTGGGTTAGAGTCGAGGGCATTTAGGGTTAGGCTTAGTGTTGAGATTGACGATTTAGTGTTAGGGTTATAATCGAGCACATTAGGGTTAGAGTTATGGTTAGAATCCAGTGCATTTATGGTTAGGATTAGGGATAGGCTTAGGTTTATGTTTAGGGTGAGGGTTAGAATCGAGTGCATTTAAGAATAGTGTTAGGGTTACAGTTTGGTTTAACGTTCGCTTTCGTAGCATCGAGGGTTAGGCTTAAGATTAGGCTTAGGCTTAGGGTTAGGGTTACAATCAGGCGCATTTTTAGTGTTCTGGTTTTCGTCAGGGTACGGCTTAGAGTGCATTTAGGGGTAAGGGTAGGAGTAGGGTTAGGATTAGGGTTAATGTTTGGGTTGGTAGAATCGAGGTTTAGGGTTAGGCTTAGGGTCAGGAATGGCTTTTGGGTTAGAGTCGAGTGCATTTAGGGTTAGGGATAGTGTTGAAATTGACGATTTAGTGTTTGGGTTAGAATCTAGCACATTTAGGGTTAGAGATTTGGTTAGAATTCGTTAGGGTTAGGGTTAGTGTAAGGGGTAGGGGTAGGGTTATAGTGCATTTAGGGGTAGGGGTAGGGGTAGGGTGAGGATTAGGGTTAGGGTTTGTGTTGGCAGAATCGAAGTTTAGGGTTAGGTGTAGGGTTAGGATTGCCTTTTGGGTTACAACTGAGAGCACTTAGAGTTAGGGTTAGTGTTGAGATTGACGATTTAGTGTTAGGCTTAGAATCGAGCACATGCGGGTTAGAGTTATGGTTAGAATCCACTATATTGAAGCTTAGGGTTAGGGTTAGGGTTATTAGGGTCAGGATTAGAATCGAGAGCATTTCAGGATAGTGTTAGGGTTAGAGTTAGCTTTAGGGTTAGGTTTCGTAGAATTGAGGGTTAGGGTTAGGGTTAGGGTTAGGGATAGAATCAAGCGCATTTTTAGTGTTAGGGGTTGGGTCAGGGTTAGGGTTAGAGTGCATATAGAGGTAGGGATAGGAGTAGGGTTGGGATTAGGGTTAGGGTTTGTGTTGGTAGAATCGAGGTTTAGGGTTAGGCTTAGGGTCTGGAATGCCTTTTGGGTTAGAGTCGAGTGCATTTAGGGTTAGGCTTAGTGTTGAGATTGACGATTTAGTGTTAGGGTTATAATCGAGCACATTAGGGTTAGAGTTATGGTTAGAATCCAGTGCATTTAGGGTTAGGATTAGGGATAGGTTTATGTTTATGTTTTGGGTGAGGGTTAGAATCGAGTGAATTTAAGGATAGTGTTAGGGTTAAAGTTAGGTACAGGGTTAGATTTCGTAAAATCGATGGTTAGTGTTAGGGTTAGGGTTAGGAGTAGGATTAGGGTTAGAATCAAGCGCATTTTTAGTGTTAGGATTGGGGTTAGAGTTAGGGTTGGAGTGCATTTAGGGGTAGGGGAGGAGTTGGGTTAGGATTAGGGTTAGGGTTTGTGTTGGTAGAATCGAGGTTTTGGGTTAGGCTTAGGGTCAGGAGAGCATTTTGGGTCATAATTCAGAGCATTTGGGCTTAGGGTTAGTGTTGAAATTGATGATTTAGTTATAGCGTTCGAATCAGGCACATTTAGGGATAGAGTTATGATTAGAATTCAGTGCATTTATGGTTAGGGTTAGGGTTAGGGTTATTGTTAGGTTTAGGTTCAGGGTTAGAATCGAGACCATTTAAGGATAGTGCTAGCTTTCGAGTTAGCTTTAGGGTTAGCTTTTGCAGAATCGAGGGTTAGACTTAGGGTTAGGCTTAGGGTGAGTGTTAAGGTTAGAATCAAGCACAGTTTTAGTGTTAGCATTAGGGTGAGGGTTAGGGTTAAAGTGCTTTTAGGGCTAGTGGAAGGGGTAGGGTTAGGATTAGGGTCAAGGTCTGTGTTGGTAGAATCGAGGTTTAGGATTAGGCTTAGGGTCAGGAATGGCTTTTGGGTTAGAGTCGAGTGCATTTAGGGTTAGCATTAGGGATAGGGTTAGGTTTATGTTTAGGATGAGGGTTAGAATCGAGTGCATTTAAGGATAGTGTTAGGGTTAGAGTTAGGTATAGGGTTAGCTTTCGTCGAAACGAGGGTCAGTGTTAGGGTGAGGGTTAGGGTTAGGATTAAGGTTAGACTCAGGAGCATTTTTAGCGTTATGGTTGCGGTTAAGGTCAGAGTTTGAGTGCATTTAGGGGTAGGGGTGGAGTTGGGTTAGGATTAGGATTAAGGTTTGTATTGGTAGAATCGAGGTTTTGGGTTAGGCTTAGGGTCAGGAGAGCATTTTGGGTCATAATTCAGAGCATTTGGGCTTAGGGTTAGTGTTGAAATTGATGATTTAGTTATAGCGTTAGAATCAGTCACATTTAAGGATAGAGTTATGATTAGAATTCAGTGCATTTAGGGTTAGGGTTAGGGTTAGGGTTAGGTTTAGGGTCAGGGTTAGAATCGAGAGCATTAAGGATAGTGCTACGGTTAGAGTTAGGTTTAGGGTTAGCTTTCGTAGAATCGAGGGTTAGACTTAGGGTTAGGCTTAGGGTGAGTGTTAGGGTTAGAATCAAGCAGAGTTTTAGTGTAAGCGTTAGGGTGAGGGTTAGGGTTAAAGTGCTTTTAGGGCTAGTGGAAGGTATAGGGTTAGGATTAAGGTTAAGGTTTGTGTTGGTAGAATCGAGGTTTAGGTTTAGGCTTAGGGCAAGATTTCATTTTGGATCAGAATCGAGAGTATTTAGGCTTTGGGTTAGTGTTCAAATTGACGATTTAGTGTTAGGGTTTGAATCGAGCACATTTAGGGTTAGAGTTATGCTTAGAATTCAGTGCATTTAGGGTTAGCGTTAGGGTTAGGGTTAGGTTGAGGGTCAGGGTTAGAATCGAGAGCATTAAGGATAGTGCTAGGGTTAGAGTTAGGTTTATGGTTAGCTTTCGTAGAATCGAGCGTTAGACTTAGGGTTAGGCTTACGCTTAGTGTTATCGTTAGATCAGGCGCATTTTTAGTGTTCTGGTTTTCGTTAGGGTACGGCTTAGAGTGCATTTAGGGGTAGGGCTAGGAGTAGGGTGAGGATTAGGGTTAAGGTTTGTGTTGGTAGAATCGAGGTTTAGGATTAGGCTTAGGGTCACAAATGGCTTTTGGGTTAGTGTCGAGTGCATTATGGTTAGGGATAATGTTGAAATTGACGATTTAGTGTTTGGGTTAGAATCGAGCACATTTAGGGTTAGAGTTTTGGTTAGAATTCGTTAGGGTTAGGGTTAGTGTAAGGGGTAGGAGTAGGGTTAGAGTGAATTTAGGGGTAGGGGTAGGGGTAGGGTTAGGATTAGGGTTAAGGTTTGTGTTGGTAGAATCGAAGTTTAGGGTTAGGCGTAGGGTGAGGATTGCCTTTTGGGTTACAACTGAGTGCATTTAGAGTTAGGGTTAGTGTTGAGATTGACGATTTAGTGTTAGACTTAGAATCGAGCACATTCGGGTTAGAGTTATGGTTAGAATCCACTATATTGAAGCGTAGGGTTAGGGTTAGGGTTATGAGGGTCAGGATTAGAATCGAGAGCATTTCAGGATAGTGTTAGGGTTAGAGTTAGGTTTAGGGTTAAGTTTCGTAGAATTGAAGGTTAGGGTTAGGGTTAGGGTTAGGGATAGAATCAAGCGCATTTTTAGTGTTAGGGGTTGGGTCAGGGTTAGGGTTAGAGTGCATATAGAGGTAGGAATAGGAGTATGGTTGGGATTAGGGTTAGGGTTTGTGTTGGTAGAATTGAGGTTTAGGGTTAGGCTTAGGGTCAGGATTTCCTTAAGGATTAGAGTCGAGTGCATTTAGGGTTAGGCTTAGTGTTGAGATTGAAGATTTAGTGTTAGGGTTATAATCGAGGACATTAGGGTTAGAGTTATGGTTAGAATCCAGTGCATTTAGGATTAGCATTAGGGATAGGGTTAGATTTATGTTTAGGGTGAGGGTTAGAATCGAGAGCATTTCAGGATAGTGTTAGGGTTAGAGTTAGGTATAGGGTTAGCTTTCGTAGAATCGAGGGTTACACTTAGGGTTAGGCTTAGGGTGAGTGTTAGGGTTAGAATCAAGCACAGTTTTAGTGTAAGAGTTAGGGTGAGGGTTAGGGTTAAAGTGCTTTTAGGGCTAGTGGAAGGCATAGGGTTAGGATTGGGGTTAAGGTTTGTGTTGGTAGAATCGAGGTTTAGGGTTAGGCTTCGGGTCAGGAATGGCTTTTGGGTTAGAGTCCAGTGCATTTAGGGATAGGGATAGTGTTGAAATTGACGATTTAGTGTTTGGGTTTGAATCGAGCACATTTAAGGTTAGAGTTTTGGTTAGAATTCGTTAGGGTTATGGTTAGTGTAAGGGGTAGGGGTAGGGTTAGAGTGCATTTAGGGATAGGGGTAGGGGTAGGGTTAGGATTAGGGTTAGGGTTTGTGTTGGTAGAATCGAAGTTTAGGGTTAGGCATAGGGTGAGGATTGCGTTTTGGGTTACAACTGAGTGCTTTTAGAGTTAGGGTTAGTGTTGAGATTGACGATTTAGTGTTAGACTTAGAATCGAGCACATTAGGGTTAGAGTTATGGTTAGAATCCACTATATTAAAGCTTAGGGTTAGGGTTAGGGTTATGAGGGTCAGGATTAGAATCGAGAGCATTTAAGGATAGTGTTAGGGTTAGAGTTAGGTTTAGGGTTAGGTTTCGTAGAATTGAGGGTTAGGGTTAGGGTTAGGGTTAGGGATAGAATCAAGCGCATTTTTAGTGTTAGGGGTTGGGTCAGGGTTAGGGTTAGGGGGCATATAGAGGTAGGGATAGGAGTAGGGTTGGGATCAGGGTTAAGGTTTGTGTTGGTAGAATCGAGGTTTAGGGTTAGGCTTAGGGTCAGGAATGCCTTTTGGGTTAGAGTCGAGTGCATTTAGGGTTAGGCTTAGTGTTGAGATTGATGATTTAGTGTTAAGGTTATAATCGAGCACATTAGGGTTAGAGTTATGGTTAGAATCCAGTGCATTTAGGGATAGGATTAGGGATAGGGTTAGGTTTATGTTTAGGGTGAGGGTTAGAATCGAATGCATTTAAGGATAGTGCTAGGGTTAAAGTTAGGTACAGGGTTAGCTTTCGTAGAATCGAGGGTCAGTGTTAGGGTGAGGGTTAGGGTTAGGATTAAGGTTAGAATCAGGAGCATTTTTAGCGTTAGGGTTTGTGTTAGGGTCAGGGTTTGAGTGCATTTAGGGGTAGGGGAGGAGTTGGGTTAGGATTCGGGTTAGGGTTTGTGTTGGTAGAATCGAGGTTTTGGGTTAGACTTAGGGTCAGGAGAGCATTTTGGGTCATAATTCAGAGCATTTCGGCTTAGGGTTAGTGTTGAAATTGATGATTTAGTTATAAAGTTAGAATCAGGCACATTTAGGGATAGAGTTATGATTAGAATTCAGTGCATTTAGGGTTAGGGTTACTGTTAGGTTTAGGGTAAGGGATAGAATCAAGCGCATTTTTAGTGTTAGGGGTTGGGTCAGGGTAAGGGTTAGAGTGCATATAGCGGTAGGGATAGGAGTAGGGTTGGGATTAGGGTTAGGGTTTGTGTTGGTAGAATCGAGGTTTAGGGTTAGGCTTAGGGTCAGGATTGCCTTTAGGGTTAGAGTCGAGTGCATTTCGGGTTAGGCTTAGTGTTGAGATTGACGATTTAGTGTTAGGGTTATAATCGAGCACATTAGGGTTAGAGTTATAGTTAGAATCCAGTGCATTTAAGGTTAGTATTAGCGATAGGGTTAGGTTTATGTTTAGGGTGAGGGTTAGAATCGAGTGCATTTAAGGATAGTGTTAGGGTTAGAGTTAGGTATAGGGTTAGCTTTCGTAGCATCGAGGGTCAGTGTTAGGGTGAGGGGTAGGGTTAGGAGTAAGGTTAGAGTCAGGAGCATTTTTAGCGTTAGGGTTGGGGTTAGGGTCAGGGTTTGAGTGCATTTAGGGGTAGGGGAGGAGTTGGATTAGGATTAGGCTTAGAGTTTGTGTTGGTAGAATCGAGGTTTTGGGTTAGGCTTAGGGTCAGGAATGCCTTTTGGGTTAGAGTCGAGTGCCTTTAGGGTTAGGGTTGGGGTTAGGGTTAGGTTTAGGGTGAGGGTTAGAATCGAGAGCATTAAGGATAGTGCTAAGGTTAGAGTTAGGTTTAGGGTTATCTTTCGTAAAATCGAGAGTTAGGCTTAGGGTTAGGCTTAGGGTGAGGGTTAGGGTTAGAATCAAGCACAGTTTTAGTGTTAGGGTTAGGGTGAGGATTAGGGTTAAAGTGCTTTTAGGGCTAGTGGAAGGGACAGGGTTAGGATTAGGGATAAGGTTTGTGTTGGTAGAATCTAGCTTTAGAGTTAGGCTTCGGGTCAGGTATGGCTTTTCGGTTAGAGTCGAGTGCATTTAGCGTTAGGGATAGTGTTGAAATTGACGATTTAGTGTTTGGGTTAGAATCGAGCACATTTAGGGTTAGAATTTTGGTCAGAATTCTTTAGGGTTAGGGTTAGGTTGAGGGTCAGGGTTAAAATCGAGAGCATTTAAGGATAGTGCTAGGGTTACACTTAGGTTTAGCATTCGCTTTCGTAGAATCGAGGGTTAGGCTTAAGGTTCGGCTTAGGGTTAGGCTTAGGGTTAGAATCAGGCATATTTTTAGTGGTCTGTTTTTCATCAGGGTGTGGCTTAGAGTGCATTTAGGGGTAGGAGTAATAGTAGGGTTAGAATTAGGGTCAGGAATGGCTTTTGGGTTAGAGTCGAGTGCATTTAGGGTTAGGGATAGTGTTGAAATTGACGATTTAGGGTTTGGGTTAGAATCGAGCACATTTAGGGTTAGCGTTTTGGTTAGAATTCGTTAGGGTTAGGGTTAGTGTAAGAGGTAGGGGTAGGGTTAGAGTGCATTTAGGGGTAGGGGTAGGGGTAAGGGTAGTATTAGGGTTAGGGTTTGTGTTGGTAGAATCGAAGTTTAGGGTTAGGCGTAGGGTGAGGATTGCCTTTTGGGTTACAACTGAGTGCATTTAGAGTTAGGGTTAGTGTTGAGATTGACGATTTAGTGTTAGACTTAGAATCGAGCACATTCGGGTTAGAGTTATGGTTAGAATCCACTATATTGAAGCTTAGGGTTAGGGTTAGGGTTATTAGGGTCAGGATTAGAATCGAGAGCATTTCAGGATAGTGTTAGGGTTAGAGTTAGGTTTAGGGTTAAGTTTCGTAGAATTGAGGGTTAGGGTTAGGGTTAGGGTTAGGGATAGAATCAAGCGCATTTTTAGTGTTAGGGGTTGGGTCAGGGTTAGGGTTAGAGTGCATATAGAGGTAGGGATAGGAGTATGGTTGGGATTAGGGTTAGGGTTTGTGTTGGTAGAATCGAGGTTTAGGGTTAGGCTTAGGGTCAGGATTTCCTTTAGGATTAGAGTCGAGTGCATTTAGGGTTAGGCTTAGTGTTGAGATTGACGATTTAGTGTTAGGGTTATAATCGAGGACATTAGGGTTAGAGTTATGGTTAGAATCCAGTGCATTTAGGATTAGCATTAGGGATAGGGTTAGATTGATGTTTAGGGTGAGGGTTAGAATCGAGAGCATTTCAGGATAGTGTTAGGGTTAGAGTTAGGTATAGGGTTAGCTTTCGTAGAATCGAGGGTTACACTTAGGGTTAGGCTTAGGGTGAGTGTTAGGGTTAGAATCAAGCACAGTTTTAGTGTAAGAGTTAGGGTGAGGGTTAGGGTTAAAGTGCTTTTAGGGCTAGTGGAAGGGATAGGGTTAGGATTGGGGTTAAGGTTTGTGTTGGTAGAATCGAGGTTTAGGTTTAGGCTTAGGGTCAGGATCGCATTTTGGATCAGAATCGAGTGTATTTAGGCTTTGGGTTAGTGTTCAAATTGACGATTTAGTGTTAGGGTTTGAATCGAGCACATTTAGGGTTAGAGTTATGCTTAGAATTCAGTGCATTTAGGTTTAGTGTTAGGGTTAGGGTTAGGTTGAGGGTCAGGGTTAAAATCGAGAGCTTTTAAGGATAACGCTAGGGTTAGAGTTAGGTTTAGCGTTCGCTTTCGTAGAATGGAGGGTTAGGCTTAAGGTTAGGCTTAGGCTTAGTGTTAGGGTTCGAATCAGGCGCATTTTTAGTGTTTTGCTTTTCGTTAGGGTACGGCTTAGAGTGCATTTAGGGGTAGGGCTAGGAGTAGGGTGAGGATTAGGGTTAAGGTTTGTGTTGGTAGAATCGAGGTTTAGGATTAGGCTTAGGGTCAGGAATGGCTTTTGGGTTAGAGTCGAGTGCATTTAGGGTTAGGGATAGTGTTGAAATTGACGATTTAGTGTTTGGGTTAGAATCGAGCACATTTAGGGTTAGAGTTTTGGTTAGAATTCGTTAGGGTTAGGGTTAGTGTAAGGGGTAGGAGTAGGGTTAGAGTGCATTTAGGGGTAGGGGTAGGGGTAGGGTTAAGATTAGGGTTAGGGTTTGTGTTGGTAGAATCGAAGTTTAGGGTTAAGAGTAGGGTGAGGATTGCCTTTTGGGTTACAACTGATGCATTTAGAGTTAGGGTGAGTGTTGAGATTGACGATTTAGTGTTAGACTTAGAATCGAGCACATCAGGGTTAGAGTTATGGTTAGAATCCACTATATTTAAGCTTAGGGTTAGGGTTAGGGTTATTAGGGTCAGGATTAGAATTGAGATCATTTAAGGATAGTGTTAGGGTTAGAGTTAGGTATAGGGTTAGCTTTCATAAAATCCAAGGTCAGTGTTCGGATTAGAGTTAGGGTAAGGATTAGGGTTAGAATCAAGTGCATTTTTAGTGTTAGGGTTGGGGTTAGGGTTAGTGTTTGAGTGCATTTAGGGTTAGGGGAGGAGTTGGGTTAGGATTAGGGTTAGGGTTTGTATTGGTAGAATCGAGGTTTTGGGTTAGGCTTAGCGTCAGGAGAGCATTTTGGGTCATAATTCAGAGCATTTGGGCTTAGGGTTAGTGTTGAAATTGATGATTTAGTTACAGCGTTCGAATCAGGCACATTTAGGAATAGAGTTATGATTAGAATTCAGTGCATTTAGGGTTAGGGTTAGGGTTAGGGTTAGGTTTAGGGTGAGGGTTAGAATCGAGAGCATTAAGGACAGTGCTAGGGTTACAGTTAGGTTTAGGGTTAGCTTTCGTAGAATCGAGAGTTAGGCTTTGGGTTAGGCTTAGGGTGAGGGTTAGGGTTAGAATCAAGCAGAGTTTTAGTGTTAGCGTTAGGGTGAGGATTAGAGTTAAAGTGCTTTTAGGGCTAGTGGAAGGGATAGGGTTAGGATTACGGTTAAGATTTGTGTTGGTAGAATCGAGGTTTAGGGTTAGGCTTCGGGTCAGGAATGGCTTTTGGGTTAGAGTCGAGTGCATTTAGGGTTAGGGATAGTGTTGAAATTGACGATTTAGTGTTTGGGTTAGAATCGAGCACATTTAGGGTTAGAGTTTTGGTTAGAATTCGTTAGGGTTATGGTTAGTGGAAGGGGTAGGGGTAGGGTTCCAGTGCATTTAGGGGTAGGGGTAGGGGCAGGGTTAGGATTAACGTTATGGTTTGTGTTGGTAGAATCGAAGTTTAGGGTTAGGCGTCGGGTGAGGATGCCTTTTGGGTTACAACTGAGTGCATTTAGAGTTAGGGTTAGTGTTGAGATTGACGATTTAGTGTTAGGCTTAGAATCGAGCACATTCAGGTTAGAGTTATGGTTAGAATCCACTATATTTAAGCTTAGGGTTAGGGTTAGGGTTATTAGGGTCAGGATTAGAATAGAGAGCATTTAAGGATAGTGTTAGGGTTAGAGTTAGGTTTAGGGTTAGGTTTCGTAGAATTGAGGGTTAGGGTTAGGGTTAGGGTTAGGGTTAGGGATAGAATCAAGCGCATTTTTAGTGTTAGGCGTTGGGTCAGGGTTAGGGTTAGAGTGCATATAGAGGTAGGGATAGGAGTAGGGTTGGGATCAGGGTTAAGGTTTGTGTTGGTAGAATCGAGGTTTAGGGTTAGGCTTAGGGTCAGGAATGCCTTTTGGGTTAGAGTCGAGTGCATTTAGGGTTAGGCTTAGTGTTGAGATTGACGATTTAGTGTTAAGGTTATAATCGAGCACATTAGGGTTAGAGTTATGGTTAGAATCCAGTGCATTTAGGGATAGGATTAGGGATAGGGTTAGGTTTATGTTTAGGGTGAGGGTTAGAATCGAGTGCATTTAAGGATAGTGCTAGGGTTAAAGTTAGGTACAGGGTTAGCTTTCGTAGAATCGAGGGTCAGTGTTAGGGTGAGGGTTAGGGTTAGGATTAAGGTTAGAATCAGGAGCATTTTTAGCGTTAGGGTTTGTGTTAGGGTCAGGGTTTGAGTGCATTTAGGGGTAGGGGAGGAGTTGGGTTAGGATTCGGGTTAGGGTTTGTGTTGGTAGAATCGAGGTTTTGGGTTAGACTTAGGGTCAGGAGAGCATTTTGGGTCATAATTCAGAGCATTTGGGCTTAGGGTTAGTGTTGAAATTGATGATTTAGTTATAGAGTTAGAATCAGGCACATTTAGGGATAGAGTTATGATTAGAATTCAGTGCATTTAGGGTTAGGGTTACTGTTAGGTTTAGGGTAAGGGATAGAATCAAGCGCATTTTTAGTGTTAGGGGTTGGGTCAGGGTAAGGGTTAGAGTGCATATAGCGGTAGGGATAGGAGTAGGGTTGGGATTAGGGTTAGGGTTTGTGTTGGTAGAATCGAGGTTTAGGGTTAGGCTTAGGGTCAGGATTGCCTTTAGGGTTAGAGTCGAGTGCATTTCGGGTTAGGCTTAGTGTTGAGATTGACGATTTAGTGTTAGGGTTATAATCGAGCACATTAGGGTTAGAGTTATAGTTAGAATCCAGTGCATTTAAGGTTAGTATTAGCGATAGGGTTAGGTTTATGTTTAGGGTGAGGGTTAGAATCGAGTGCATTTAAGGATAGTGTTAGGGTTAGAGTTAGGTATAGGGTTAGCTTTCGTAGCATCGAGGGTCAGTGTTAGGGTGAGGGGTAGGGTTAGGAGTAAGGTTAGAGTCAGGAGCATTTTTAGCGTTAGGGTTGGGGTTAGGGTCAGGGTTTGAGTGCATTTAGGGGTAGGGGAGGAGTTGGATTAGGATTAGGCTTAGAGTTTGTGTTGGTAGAATCGAGGTTTTGGGTTAGGCTTAGGGTCAGGAATGCCTTTTGGGTTAGAGTCGAGTGCCTTTAGGGTTAGGGTTGGGGTTAGGGTTAGGTTTAGGGTGAGGGTTAGAATCGAGAGCATTAAGGATAGTGCTAAGGTTAGAGTTAGGTTTAGGGTTATCTTTCGTAAAATCGAGAGTTAGGCTTAGGGTTAGGCTTAGGGTGAGGGTTAGGGTTAGAATCAAGCACAGTTTTAGTGTTAGGGTTAGGGTGAGGATTAGGGTTAAAGTGCTTTTAGGGCTAGTGGAAGGGACAGGGTTAGGATTAGGGATAAGGTTTGTGTTGGTAGAATCTAGCTTTAGAGTTAGGCTTCGGGTCAGGTATGGCTTTTCGGTTAGAGTCGAGTGCATTTAGCGTTAGGGATAGTGTTGAAATTGACGATTTAGTGTTTGGGTTAGAATCGAGCACATTTAGGGTTAGAATTTTGGTCAGAATTCTTTAGGGTTAGGGTTAGGTTGAGGGTCAGGGTTAAAATCGAGAGCATTTAAGGATAGTGCTAGGGTTACACTTAGGTTTAGCATTCGCTTTCGTAGAATCGAGGGTTAGGCTTAAGGTTCGGCTTAGGGTTAGGCTTAGGGTTAGAATCAGGCATATTTTTAGTGGTCTGTTTTTCATCAGGGTGTGGCTTAGAGTGCATTTAGGGGTAGGAGTAATAGTAGGGTTAGACTTAGGGTCAGGAATGGCTTTTGGGTTAGAGTCGAGTGCATTTAGGGTTAGGGATAGTGTTGAAATTGACGATTTAGGGTTTGGGTTAGAATCGAGCACATTTAGGGTTAGCGTTTTGGTTAGAATTCGTTAGGGTTAGGGTTAGTGTAAGAGGTAGGGGTAGGGTTAGAGTGCATTTAGGGGTAGGGGTAGGGGTAAGGGTAGTATTAGGGTTAGGGTTTGTGTTGGTAGAATCGAAGTTTAGGGTTAGGCGTAGGGTGAGGATTGCCTTTTGGGTTACAACTGAGTGCATTTAGAGTTAGGGTTAGTGTTGAGATTGACGATTTAGTGTTAGACTTAGAATCGAGGACATTCGGGTTAGAGTTATGGTTAGAATCCACTATATTGAAGCTTAGGGTTAGGGTTAGGGTTATTAGGGTCAGGATTAGAATCGAGAGCATTTCAGGATAGTGTTAGGGTTAGAGTTAGGTTTAGGGTTAAGTTTCGTAGAATTGAGGGTTAGGGTTAGGGTTAGGGTTAGGGATAGAATCAAGCGCATTTTTAGTGTTAGGGGTTGGGTCAGGGTTAGGGTTAGAGTGCATATAGAGGTAGGGATAGGAGTATGGTTGGGATTAGGGTTAGGGTTTGTGTTGGTAGAATCGAGGTTTAGGGTTAGGCTTAGGGTCAGGATTTCCTTTAGGATTAGAGTCGAGTGCATTTAGGGTTAGGCTTAGTGTTGAGATTGACGATTTAGTGTTAGGGTTATAATCGAGGACATTAGGGTTAGAGTTATGGTTAGAATCCAGTGCATTTAGGATTAGCATTAGGGATAGGGTTAGATTGATGTTTAGGGTGAGGGTTAGAATCGAGAGCATTTCAGGATAGTGTTAGGGTTAGAGTTAGGTATAGGGTTAGCTTTCGTAGAATCGAGGGTTACACTTAGGGTTAGGCTTAGGGTGAGTGTTAGGGTTAGAATCAAGCACAGTTTTAGTGTAAGAGTTAGGGTGAGGGTTAGGGTTAAAGTGCTTTTAGGGCTAGTGGAAGGGATAGGGTTAGGATTGGGGTTAAGGTTTGTGTTGGTAGAATCGAGGTTTAGGTTTAGGCTTAGGGTCAGGATCGCATTTTGGATCAGAATCGAGTGTATTTAGGCTTTGGGTTAGTGTTCAAATTGACGATTTAGTGTTAGGGTTTGAATCGAGCACATTTAGGGTTAGAGTTATGCTTAGAATTCAGTGCATTTAGGTTTAGTGTTAGGGTTAGGGTTAGGTTGAGGGTCAGGGTTAAAATCGAGAGCTTTTAAGGATAACGCTAGGGTTAGAGTTAGGTTTAGCGTTCGCTTTCGTAGAATGGAGGGTTAGGCTTAAGGTTAGGCTTAGGCTTAGTGTTAGGGTTCGAATCAGGCGCATTTTTAGTGTTTTGCTTTTCGTTAGGGTACGGCTTAGAGTGCATTTAGGGGTAGGGCTAGGAGTAGGGTGAGGATTAGGGTTAAGGTTTGTGTTGGTAGAATCGAGGTTTAGGATTAGGCTTAGGGTCAGGAATGGCTTTTGGGTTAGAGTCGAGTGCATTTAGGGTTAGGGATAGTGTTGAAATTGACGATTTAGTGTTTGGGTTAGAATCGAGCACATTTAGGGTTAGAGTTTTGGTTAGAATTCGTTAGGGTTAGGGTTAGTGTAAGGGGTAGGAGTAGGGTTAGAGTGCATTTAGGGGTAGGGGTAGGGGTAGGGTTAAGATTAGGGTTAGGGTTTGTGTTGGTAGAATCGAAGTTTAGGGTTAAGAGTAGGGTGAGGATTGCCTTTTGGGTTACAACTGATGCATTTAGAGTTAGGGTGAGTGTTGAGATTGACGATTTAGTGTTAGACTTAGAATCGAGCACATCAGGGTTAGAGTTATGGTTAGAATCCACTATATTTAAGCTTAGGGTTAGGGTTAGGGTTATTAGGGTCAGGATTAGAATTGAGATCATTTAAGGATAGTGTTAGGGTTAGAGTTAGGTATAGGGTTAGCTTTCATAAAATCCAAGGTCAGTGTTCGGATTAGAGTTAGGGTAAGGATTAGGGTTAGAATCAAGTGCATTTTTAGTGTTAGGGTTGGGGTTAGGGTTAGTGTTTGAGTGCATTTAGGGTTAGGGGAGGAGTTGGGTTAGGATTAGGGTTAGGGTTTGTATTGGTAGAATCGAGGTTTTGGGTTAGGCTTAGCGTCAGGAGAGCATTTTGGGTCATAATTCAGAGCATTTGGGCTTAGGGTTAGTGTTGAAATTGATGATTTAGTTACAGCGTTCGAATCAGGCACATTTAGGAATAGAGTTATGATTAGAATTCAGTGCATTTAGGGTTAGGGTTAGGGTTAGGGTTAGGTTTAGGGTGAGGGTTAGAATCGAGAGCATTAAGGACAGTGCTAGGGTTACAGTTAGGTTTAGGGTTAGCTTTCGTAGAATCGAGAGTTAGGCTTTGGGTTAGGCTTAGGGTGAGGGTTAGGGTTAGAATCAAGCAGAGTTTTAGTGTTAGCGTTAGGGTGAGGATTAGAGTTAAAGTGCTTTTAGGGCTAGTGGAAGGGATAGGGTTAGGATTACGGTTAAGATTTGTGTTGGTAGAATCGAGGTTTAGGGTTAGGCTTCGGGTCAGGAATGGCTTTTGGGTTAGAGTCGAGTGCATTTAGGGTTAGGGATAGTGTTGAAATTGACGATTTAGTGTTTGGGTTAGAATCGAGCACATTTAGGGTTAGAGTTTTGGTTAGAATTCGTTAGGGTTATGGTTAGTGGAAGGGGTAGGGGTAGGGTTCCAGTGCATTTAGGGGTAGGGGTAGGGGCAGGGTTAGGATTAACGTTATGGTTTGTGTTGGTAGAATCGAAGTTTAGGGTTAGGCGTCGGGTGAGGATGCCTTTTGGGTTACAACTGAGTGCATTTAGAGTTAGGGTTAGTGTTGAGATTGACGATTTAGTGTTAGGCTTAGAATCGAGCACATTCAGGTTAGAGTTATGGTTAGAATCCACTATATTTAAGCTTAGGGTTAGGGTTAGGGTTATTAGGGTCAGGATTAGAATAGAGAGCATTTAAGGATAGTGTTAGGGTTAGAGTTAGGTTTAGGGTTAGGTTTCGTAGAATTGAGGGTTAGGGTTAGGGTTAGGGTTAGGGTTAGGGTTAGGGATAGAATCAAGCGCATTTTTAGTGTTAGGCGTTGGGTCAGGGTTAGGGTTAGAGTGCATATAGAGGTAGGGATAGGAGTAGGGTTGGGATCAGGGTTAAGGTTTGTGTTGGTAGAATCGAGGTTTAGGGTTAGGCTTAGGGTCAGGAATGCCTTTTGGGTTAGAGTCGAGTGCATTTAGGGTTAGGCTTAGTGTTGAGATTGACGATTTAGTGTTAAGGTTATAATCGAGCACATTAGGGTTAGAGTTATGGTTAGAATCCAGTGCATTTAGGGATAGGATTAGGGATAGGGTTAGGTTTATGTTTAGGGTGAGGGTTAGAATCGAGTGCATTTAAGGATAGTGCTAGGGTTAAAGTTAGGTACAGGGTTAGCTTTCGTAGAATCGAGGGTCAGTGTTAGGGTGAGGGTTAGGGTTAGGATTAAGGTTAGAATCAGGAGCATTTTTAGCGTTAGGGTTTGTGTTAGGGTCAGGGTTTGAGTGCATTTAGGGGTAGGGGAGGAGTTGGGTTAGGATTCGGGTTAGGGTTTGTGTTGGTAGAATCGAGGTTTTGGGTTAGACTTAGGGTCAGGAGAGCATTTTGGGTCATAATTCAGAGCATTTGGGCTTAGGGTTAGTGTTGAAATTGATGATTTAGTTATAGAGTTAGAATCAGGCACATTTAGGGATAGAGTTATGATTAGAATTCAGTGCATTTAGGGTTAGGGTTACTGTTAGGTTTAGGGTAAGGGATAGAATCAAGCGCATTTTTAGTGTTAGGGGTTGGGTCAGGGTAAGGGTTAGAGTGCATATAGCGGTAGGGATAGGAGTAGGGTTGGGATTAGGGTTAGGGTTTGTGTTGGTAGAATCGAGGTTTAGGGTTAGGCTTAGGGTCAGGATTGCCTTTAGGGTTAGAGTCGAGTGCATTTAGGGTTAGGCTTAGTGTTGAGATTGACGATTTAGTGTTAGGGTTATAATCGAGCACATTAGGGTTAGAGTTATAGTTAGAATCCAGTGCATTTAAGGTTAGTATTAGCGATAGGGTTAGGTTTATGTTTAGGGTGAGGGTTAGAATCGAGTGCATTTAAGGATAGTGTTAGGGTTAGAGTTAGGTATAGGGTTAGCTTTCGTAGAATCGAGGGTCAGTGTTAGGGTGAGGGGTAGGGTTAGGAGTAAGGTTAGAGTCAGGAGCATTTTTAGCGTTAGGGTTGGGGTTAGGGTCAGGGTTTGAGTGCATTTAGGGGTAGGGCAGGAGTTGGATTAGGATTAGGCTTAGAGTTTGTGTTGGTAGAATCGAGGTTTTGGGTTAGGCTTAGGGTCAGGAATGCCTTTTGGGTTAGAGTCGAGTGCCTTTAGGGTTAGGGTTGGGGTTAGGGTTAGGTTTAGGGTGAGGGTTAGAATCGAGAGCATTAAGGATAGTGCTAAGGTTAGAGTTAGGTTTAGGGTTATCTTTCGTAAAATCGAGAGTTAGGCTTAGGGTTAGGCTTAGGGTGAGGGTTAGGGTTAGAATCAAGCACAGTTTTAGTGTTAGGGTTAGGGTGAGGATTAGGGTTAAAGTGCTTTTAGGGCTAGTGGAAGGGACAGGGTTAGGATTAGGGATAAGGTTTGTGTTGGTAGAATCTAGCTTTAGAGTTAGGCTTCGGGTCAGGTATGGCTTTTCGGTTAGAGTCGAGTGCATTTAGCGTTAGGGATAGTGTTGAAATTGACGATTTAGTGTTTGGGTTAGAATCGAGCACATTTAGGGTTAGAATTTTGGTCAGAATTCTTTAGGGTTAGGGTTAGGTTGAGGGTCAGGGTTAAAATCGAGAGCATTTAAGGATAGTGCTAGGGTTACACTTAGGTTTAGCATTCGCTTTCGTAGAATCGAGGGTTAGGCTTAAGGTTCGGCTTAGGGTTAGGCTTAGGGTTAGAATCAGGCATATTTTTAGTGGTCTGTTTTTCATCAGGGTGTGGCTTAGAGTGCATTTAGGGGTAGGAGTAATAGTAGGGTTAGACTTAGGGTCAGGAATGGCTTTTGGGTTAGAGTCGAGTGCATTTAGGGTTAGGGATAGTGTTGAAATTGACGATTTAGGGTTTGGGTTAGAATCGAGCACATTTAGGGTTAGCGTTTTGGTTAGAATTCGTTAGGGTTAGGGTTAGTGTAAGAGGTAGGGGTAGGGTTAGAGTGCATTTAGGGGTAGGGGTAGGGGTAAGGGTAGTATTAGGGTTAGGGTTTGTGTTGGTAGAATCGAAGTTTAGGGTTAGGCGTAGGGTGAGGATTGCCTTTTGGGTTACAACTGAGTGCATTTAGAGTTAGGGTTAGTGTTGAGATTGACGATTTAGTGTTAGACTTAGAATCGAGCACATTCGGGTTAGAGTTATGGTTAGAATCCACTATATTGAAGCTTAGGGTTAGGGTTAGGGTTATTAGGGTCAGGATTAGAATCGAGAGCATTTCAGGATAGTGTTAGGGTTAGAGTTAGGTTTAGGGTTAAGTTTCGTAGAATTGAGGGTTAGGGTTAGGGTTAGGGTTAGGGATAGAATCAAGCGCATTTTTAGTGTTAGGGGTTGGGTCAGGGTTAGGGTTAGAGTGCATATAGAGGTAGGGATAGGAGTATGGTTGGGATTAGGGTTAGGGTTTGTGTTGGTAGAATCGAGGTTTAGGGTTAGGCTTAGGGTCAGGATTTCCTTTAGGATTAGAGTCGAGTGCATTTAGGGTTAGGCTTAGTGTTGAGATTGACGATTTAGTGTTAGGGTTATAATCGAGGACATTAGGGTTAGAGTTATGGTTAGAATCCAGTGCATTTAGGATTAGCATTAGGGATAGGGTTAGATTGATGTTTAGGGTGAGGGTTAGAATCGAGAGCATTTCAGGATAGTGTTAGGGTTAGAGTTAGGTATAGGGTTAGCTTTCGTAGAATCGAGGGTTACACTTAGGGTTAGGCTTAGGGTGAGTGTTAGGGTTAGAATCAAGCACAGTTTTAGTGTAAGAGTTAGGGTGAGGGTTAGGGTTAAAGTGCTTTTAGGGCTAGTGGAAGGGATAGGGTTAGGATTGGGGTTAAGGTTTGTGTTGGTAGAATCGAGGTTTAGGTTTAGGCTTAGGGTCAGGATCGCATTTTGGATCAGAATCGAGTGTATTTAGGCTTTGGGTTAGTGTTCAAATTGACGATTTAGTGTTAGGGTTTGAATCGAGCACATTTAGGGTTAGAGTTATGCTTAGAATTCAGTGCATTTAGGTTTAGTGTTAGGGTTAGGGTTAGGTTGAGGGTCAGGGTTAAAATCGAGAGCTTTTAAGGATAACGCTAGGGTTAGAGTTAGGTTTAGCGTTCGCTTTCGTAGAATGGAGGGTTAGGCTTAAGGTTAGGCTTAGGCTTAGTGTTAGGGTTCGAATCAGGCGCATTTTTAGTGTTTTGCTTTTCGTTAGGGTACGGCTTAGAGTGCATTTAGGGGTAGGGCTAGGAGTAGGGTGAGGATTAGGGTTAAGGTTTGTGTTGGTAGAATCGAGGTTTAGGATTAGGCTTAGGGTCAGGAATGGCTTTTGGGTTAGAGTCGAGTGCATTTAGGGTTAGGGATAGTGTTGAAATTGACGATTTAGTGTTTGGGTTAGAATCGAGCACATTTAGGGTTAGAGTTTTGGTTAGAATTCGTTAGGGTTAGGGTTAGTGTAAGGGGTAGGAGTAGGGTTAGAGTGCATTTAGGGGTAGGGGTAGGGGTAGGGTTAAGATTAGGGTTAGGGTTTGTGTTGGTAGAATCGAAGTTTAGGGTTAAGAGTAGGGTGAGGATTGCCTTTTGGGTTACAACTGATGCATTTAGAGTTAGGGTGAGTGTTGAGATTGACGATTTAGTGTTAGACTTAGAATCGAGCACATCAGGGTTAGAGTTATGGTTAGAATCCACTATATTTAAGCTTAGGGTTAGGGTTAGGGTTATTAGGGTCAGGATTAGAATTGAGATCATTTAAGGATAGTGTTAGGGTTAGAGTTAGGTATAGGGTTAGCTTTCATAAAATCCAAGGTCAGTGTTCGGATTAGAGTTAGGGTAAGGATTAGGGTTAGAATCAAGTGCATTTTTAGTGTTAGGGTTGGGGTTAGGGTTAGTGTTTGAGTGCATTTAGGGTTAGGGGAGGAGTTGGGTTAGGATTAGGGTTAGGGTTTGTATTGGTAGAATCGAGGTTTTGGGTTAGGCTTAGCGTCAGGAGAGCATTTTGGGTCATAATTCAGAGCATTTGGGCTTAGGGTTAGTGTTGAAATTGATGATTTAGTTACAGCGTTCGAATCAGGCACATTTAGGAATAGAGTTATGATTAGAATTCAGTGCATTTAGGGTTAGGGTTAGGGTTAGGGTTAGGTTTAGGGTGAGGGTTAGAATCGAGAGCATTAAGGACAGTGCTAGGGTTACAGTTAGGTTTAGGGTTAGCTTTCGTAGAATCGAGAGTTAGGCTTTGGGTTAGGCTTAGGGTGAGGGTTAGGGTTAGAATCAAGCAGAGTTTTAGTGTTAGCGTTAGGGTGAGGATTAGAGTTAAAGTGCTTTTAGGGCTAGTGGAAGGGATAGGGTTAGGATTACGGTTAAGATTTGTGTTGGTAGAATCGAGGTTTAGGGTTAGGCTTCGGGTCAGGAATGGCTTTTGGGTTAGAGTCGAGTGCATTTAGGGTTAGGGATAGTGTTGAAATTGACGATTTAGTGTTTGGGTTAGAATCGAGCACATTTAGGGTTAGAGTTTTGGTTAGAATTCGTTAGGGTTATGGTTAGTGGAAGGGGTAGGGGTAGGGTTCGAGTGCATTTAGGGGTAGGGGTAGGGGCAGGGTTAGGATTAACGTTATGGTTTGTGTTGGTAGAATCGAAGTTTAGGGTTAGGCGTCGGGTGAGGATGCCTTTTGGGTTACAACTGAGTGCATTTAGAGTTAGGGTTAGTGTTGAGATTGACGATTTAGTGTTAGACTTAGAATCGAGCACATTCAGGTTAGAGTTATGGTTAGAATCCACTATATTTAAGTTTAGGGTTAGGGTTAGGGTTATTAGGGTCAGGATTAGAATCGAGAGCATTTCAGGATAGTGTTAGGGTTAGAGTTAGGTTTAGGGTTAGGTTTCGTAGAATTGAGGGTTAGGGTTAGGGTTAGGGTTAGGGATAGAATCAAGCGCATTTTTAGTGTTAGGGGTTGGGTCAGGGTTAGGGTTAGAGTGCATATAGAGGTAGTGATAGGAGTATGGTTGGGATTAGGGTTAGGGTTTGTGTTGGTAGAATCGAGGTTTAGGGTTAGGCTTCGGGTCAGGAATGGCTTTTGGGTTAGAGTCGAGTGCATTTAGGGTTAGGGATAGTGTTGAAATTGACGATTTAGTGTTTGGGTTAGAATCGAGCACATTTAGGGTTAGAGTTTTGGTTAGAATTCGTTAGGGTTATGGTTAGTGGAAGGGGTAGGGGTAGGGTTCCAGTGCATTTAGGGGTAGGGGTAGGGGCAGGGTTAGGATTAACGTTATGGTTTGTGTTGGTAGAATCGAAGTTTAGGGTTAGGCGTCGGGTGAGGATGCCTTTTGGGTTACAACTGAGTGCATTTAGAGTTAGGGTTAGTGTTGAGATTGACGATTTAGTGTTAGGCTTAGAATCGAGCACATTCAGGTTAGAGTTATGGTTAGAATCCACTATATTTAAGCTTAGGGTTAGGGTTAGGGTTATTAGGGTCAGGATTAGAATAGAGAGCATTTAAGGATAGTGTTAGGGTTAGAGTTAGGTTTAGGGTTAGGTTTCGTAGAATTGAGGGTTAGGGTTAGGGTTAGGGTTAGGGTTAGGGATAGAATCAAGCGCATTTTTAGTGTTAGGCGTTGGGTCAGGGTTAGGGTTAGAGTGCATATAGAGGTAGGGATAGGAGTAGGGTTGGGATCAGGGTTAAGGTTTGTGTTGGTAGAATCGAGGTTTAGGGTTAGGCTTAGGGTCAGGAATGCCTTTTGGGTTAGAGTCGAGTGCATTTAGGGTTAGGCTTAGTGTTGAGATTGACGATTTAGTGTTAAGGTTATAATCGAGCACATTAGGGTTAGAGTTATGGTTAGAATCCAGTGCATTTAGGGATAGGATTAGGGATAGGGTTAGGTTTATGTTTAGGGTGAGGGTTAGAATCGAGTGCATTTAAGGATAGTGCTAGGGTTAAAGTTAGGTACAGGGTTAGCTTTCGTAGAATCGAGGGTCAGTGTTAGGGTGAGGGTTAGGGTTAGGATTAAGGTTAGAATCAGGAGCATTTTTAGCGTTAGGGTTTGTGTTAGGGTCAGGGTTTGAGTGCATTTAGGGGTAGGGGAGGAGTTGGGTTAGGATTCGGGTTAGGGTTTGTGTTGGTAGAATCGAGGTTTTGGGTTAGACTTAGGGTCAGGAGAGCATTTTGGGTCATAATTCAGAGCATTTGGGCTTAGGGTTAGTGTTGAAATTGATGATTTAGTTATAGAGTTAGAATCAGGCACATTTAGGGATAGAGTTATGATTAGAATTCAGTGCATTTAGGGTTAGGGTTACTGTTAGGTTTAGGGTAAGGGATAGAATCAAGCGCATTTTTAGTGTTAGGGGTTGGGTCAGGGTAAGGGTTAGAGTGCATATAGCGGTAGGGATAGGAGTAGGGTTGGGATTAGGGTTAGGGTTTGTGTTGGTAGAATCGAGGTTTAGGGTTAGGCTTAGGGTCAGGATTGCCTTTAGGGTTAGAGTCGAGTGCATTTAGGGTTAGGCTTAGTGTTGAGATTGACGATTTAGTGTTAGGGTTATAATCGAGCACATTAGGGTTAGAGTTATAGTTAGAATCCAGTGCATTTAAGGTTAGTATTAGCGATAGGGTTAGGTTTATGTTTAGGGTGAGGGTTAGAATCGAGTGCATTTAAGGATAGTGTTAGGGTTAGAGTTAGGTATAGGGTTAGCTTTCGTAGAATCGAGGGTCAGTGTTAGGGTGAGGGGTAGGGTTAGGAGTAAGGTTAGAGTCAGGAGCATTTTTAGCGTTAGGGTTGGGGTTAGGGTCAGGGTTTGAGTGCATTTAGGGGTAGGGGAGGAGTTGGATTAGGATTAGGCTTAGAGTTTGTGTTGGTAGAATCGAGGTTTTGGGTTAGGCTTAGGGTCAGGAATGCCTTTTGGGTTAGAGTCGAGTGCCTTTAGGGTTAGGGTTGGGGTTAGGGTTAGGTTTAGGGTGAGGGTTAGAATCGAGAGCATTAAGGATAGTGCTAAGGTTAGAGTTAGGTTTAGGGTTATCTTTCGTAAAATCGAGAGTTAGGCTTAGGGTTAGGCTTAGGGTGAGGGTTAGGGTTAGAATCAAGCACAGTTTTAGTGTTAGGGTTAGGGTGAGGATTAGGGTTAAAGTGCTTTTAGGGCTAGTGGAAGGGACAGGGTTAGGATTAGGGATAAGGTTTGTGTTGGTAGAATCTAGCTTTAGAGTTAGGCTTCGGGTCAGGTATGGCTTTTCGGTTAGAGTCGAGTGCATTTAGCGTTAGGGATAGTGTTGAAATTGACGATTTAGTGTTTGGGTTAGAATCGAGCACATTTAGGGTTAGAATTTTGGTCAGAATTCTTTAGGGTTAGGGTTAGGTTGAGGGTCAGGGTTAAAATCGAGAGCATTTAAGGATAGTGCTAGGGTTACACTTAGGTTTAGCATTCGCTTTCGTAGAATCGAGGGTTAGGCTTAAGGTTCGGCTTAGGGTTAGGCTTAGGGTTAGAATCAGGCATATTTTTAGTGGTCTGTTTTTCATCAGGGTGTGGCTTAGAGTGCATTTAGGGGTAGGAGTAATAGTAGGGTTAGACTTAGGGTCAGGAATGGCTTTTGGGTTAGAGTCGAGTGCATTTAGGGTTAGGGATAGTGTTGAAATTGACGATTTAGGGTTTGGGTTAGAATCGAGCACATTTAGGGTTAGCGTTTTGGTTAGAATTCGTTAGGGTTAGGGTTAGTGTAAGAGGTAGGGGTAGGGTTAGAGTGCATTTAGGGGTAGGGGTAGGGGTAAGGGTAGTATTAGGGTTAGGGTTTGTGTTGGTAGAATCGAAGTTTAGGGTTAGGCGTAGGGTGAGGATTGCCTTTTGGGTTACAACTGAGTGCATTTAGAGTTAGGGTTAGTGTTGAGATTGACGATTTAGTGTTAGACTTAGAATCGAGCACATTCGGGTTAGAGTTATGGTTAGAATCCACTATATTGAAGCTTAGGGTTAGGGTTAGGGTTATTAGGGTCAGGATTAGAATCGAGAGCATTTCAGGATAGTGTTAGGGTTAGAGTTAGGTTTAGGGTTAAGTTTCGTAGAATTGAGGGTTAGGGTTAGGGTTAGGGTTAGGGATAGAATCAAGCGCATTTTTAGTGTTAGGGGTTGGGTCAGGGTTAGGGTTAGAGTGCATATAGAGGTAGGGATAGGAGTATGGTTGGGATTAGGGTTAGGGTTTGTGTTGGTAGAATCGAGGTTTAGGGTTAGGCTTAGGGTCAGGATTTCCTTTAGGATTAGAGTCGAGTGCATTTAGGGTTAGGCTTAGTGTTGAGATTGACGATTTAGTGTTAGGGTTATAATCGAGGACATTAGGGTTAGAGTTATGGTTAGAATCCAGTGCATTTAGGATTAGCATTAGGGATAGGGTTAGATTGATGTTTAGGGTGAGGGTTAGAATCGAGAGCATTTAAGGATAGTGTTAGGGTTAGAGTTAGGTATAGGGTTAGCTTTCGTAGAATCGAGGGTTACACTTAGGGTTAGGCTTAGGGTGAGTGTTAGGGTTAGAATCAAGCACAGTTTTAGTGTAAGAGTTAGGGTGAGGGTTAGGGTTAAAGTGCTTTTAGGGCTAGTGGAAGGGATAGGGTTAGGATTGGGGTTAAGGTTTGTGTTGGTAGAATCGAGGTTTAGGTTTAGGCTTAGGGTCAGGATCGCATTTTGGATCAGAATCGAGTGTATTTAGGCTTTGGGTTAGTGTTCAAATTGACGATTTAGTGTTAGGGTTTGAATCGAGCACATTTAGGGTTAGAGTTATGCTTAGAATTCAGTGCATTTAGGTTTAGTGTTAGGGTTAGGGTTAGGTTGAGGGTCAGGGTTAAAATCGAGAGCTTTTAAGGATAACGCTAGGGTTAGAGTTAGGTTTAGCGTTCGCTTTCGTAGAATGGAGGGTTAGGCTTAAGGTTAGGCTTAGGCTTAGTGTTAGGGTTCGAATCAGGCGCATTTTTAGTGTTTTGCTTTTCGTTAGGGTACGGCTTAGAGTGCATTTAGGGGTAGGGCTAGGAGTAGGGTGAGGATTAGGGTTAAGGTTTGTGTTGGTAGAATCGAGGTTTAGGATTAGGCTTAGGGTCAGGAATGGCTTTTGGGTTAGAGTCGAGTGCATTTAGGGTTAGGGATAGTGTTGAAATTGACGATTTAGTGTTTGGGTTAGAATCGAGCACATTTAGGGTTAGAGTTTTGGTTAGAATTCGTTAGGGTTAGGGTTAGTGTAAGGGGTAGGAGTAGGGTTAGAGTGCATTTAGGGGTAGGGGTAGGGGTAGGGTTAAGATTAGGGTTAGGGTTTGTGTTGGTAGAATCGAAGTTTAGGGTTAAGAGTAGGGTGAGGATTGCCTTTTGGGTTACAACTGATGCATTTAGAGTTAGGGTGAGTGTTGAGATTGACGATTTAGTGTTAGACTTAGAATCGAGCACATCAGGGTTAGAGTTATGGTTAGAATCCACTATATTTAAGCTTAGGGTTAGGGTTAGGGTTATTAGGGTCAGGATTAGAATTGAGATCATTTAAGGATAGTGTTAGGGTTAGAGTTAGGTATAGGGTTAGCTTTCATAAAATCCAAGGTCAGTGTTCGGATTAGAGTTAGGGTAAGGATTAGGGTTAGAATCAAGTGCATTTTTAGTGTTAGGGTTGGGGTTAGGGTTAGTGTTTGAGTGCATTTAGGGTTAGGGGAGGAGTTGGGTTAGGATTAGGGTTAGGGTTTGTATTGGTAGAATCGAGGTTTTGGGTTAGGCTTAGCGTCAGGAGAGCATTTTGGGTCATAATTCAGAGCATTTGGGCTTAGGGTTAGTGTTGAAATTGATGATTTAGTTACAGCGTTCGAATCAGGCACATTTAGGAATAGAGTTATGATTAGAATTCAGTGCATTTAGGGTTAGGGTTAGGGTTAGGGTTAGGTTTAGGGTGAGGGTTAGAATCGAGAGCATTAAGGACAGTGCTAGGGTTACAGTTAGGTTTAGGGTTAGCTTTCGTAGAATCGAGAGTTAGGCTTTGGGTTAGGCTTAGGGTGAGGGTTAGGGTTAGAATCAAGCAGAGTTTTAGTGTTAGCGTTAGGGTGAGGATTAGAGTTAAAGTGCTTTTAGGGCTAGTGGAAGGGATAGGGTTAGGATTACGGTTAAGATTTGTGTTGGTAGAATCGAGGTTTAGGGTTAGGCTTCGGGTCAGGAATGGCTTTTGGGTTAGAGTCGAGTGCATTTAGGGTTAGGGATAGTGTTGAAATTGACGATTTAGTGTTTGGGTTAGAATCGAGCACATTTAGGGTTAGAGTTTTGGTTAGAATTCGTTAGGGTTATGGTTAGTGGAAGGGGTAGGGGTAGGGTTCCAGTGCATTTAGGGGTAGGGGTAGGGGCAGGGTTAGGATTAACGTTATGGTTTGTGTTGGTAGAATCGAAGTTTAGGGTTAGGCGTCGGGTGAGGATGCCTTTTGGGTTACAACTGAGTGCATTTAGAGTTAGGGTTAGTGTTGAGATTGACGATTTAGTGTTAGACTTAGAATCGAGCACATTCAGGTTAGAGTTATGGTTAGAATCCACTATATTTAAGTTTAGGGTTAGGGTTAGGGTTATTAGGGTCAGGATTAGAATCGAGAGCATTTCAGGATAGTGTTAGGGTTAGAGTTAGGTTTAGGGTTAGGTTTCGTAGAATTGAGGGTTAGGGTTAGGGTTAGGGTTAGGGATAGAATCAAGCGCATTTTTAGTGTTAGGGGTTGGGTCAGGGTTAGGGTTAGAGTGCATATAGAGGTAGTGATAGGAGTATGGTTGGGATTAGGGTTAGGGTTTGTGTTGGTAGAATCGAGGTTTAGGGTTAGGCTTAGGGTCAGGATTTCCTTAAGGATTAGAGTCGAGTGCATTTAGGGTTAGGCTTAGTGTTGAGATTGACGATTTAGTGTTAGGGTTATAATCGAGGACATTAGGGTTAGAGTTATGGTTAGAATCCAGTGCATTTAGGATTAGCATTAGGGATAGGGTTAGATTTATGTTTAGGGTGAGGGTTAGAATCGAGAGCATTTCAGGATAGTGTTAGGGTTAGAGTTAGGTATAGGGTTAGCTTTCGTAGAATCGAGGGTTACACTTAGGGTTAGGCTTAGGGTGAGTGTTAGGGTTAGAATCAAGCACAGTTTTAGTGTAAGAGTTAGGGTGAGGGTTAGGGTTAAAGTGCTTTTAGGGCTAGTGGAAGGGATAGGGTTAGGATTGGGGTTAAGGTTTGTGTTGGTACAATCGAGGTTTAGGGTTAGGCTTCAGGTCAGGAATGGCTTTTGGGTTAGAGTCCAGTGCATTTAGGGATAGGGATAGTGTTGAAATTGACGATTTAGTGTTTGGGTTTGAATCGAGCACATTTAAGGTTAGAGTTTTGGTTAGAATTCGTTAGGGTTATGGTTAGTGTAAGGGGTAGGGGTAGGGTTAGAGTGCATTTAGGGATAGGGGTAGGGGTAGGGTTAGGATTAGGGTTAGGGTTTGTGTTGGTAGAATCGAAGTTTAGGGTTAGGCATAGGGTGAGGATTGCGTTTTGGGTTACAACTGAGTGCTTTTAGAGTTAGGGTTAGTGTTGAGATTGACGATTTAGTGTTAGACTTAGAATCGAGCACATTAGGGTTAGAGTTATGGTTAGAATCCACTATATTTAAGCTTAGGGTAAGGGTTAGGGTTATGAGGGTCAGGATTAGAATCGAGAGCATTTAAGGATAGTGTTAGGGTTAGAGTTAGGTTTAGGGTTAGGTTTCGTAGAATTGAGGGTTAGGGTTAGGGTTAGGGTTAGGGTTAGGGATAGAATCAAGCGCATTTTTAGTGTTAGGGGTTGGGTCAGGGTTAGGGTTAGGGGGCATATAGAGGTAGGGATAGGAGTAGGGTTGGGATTAGGGTTAGGGTTTGTGTTGGTAGAATCGAGGTTTAGGGTTAGGCTTAGGGTCAGGAATGCCTTTTGGGTTAGAGTCGAGTGCATTTAGGGTTAGGCTTAGTGTTGAGATTGACGATTTAGTGTTAAGGTTATAATCGAGCACATTAGGGTTAGAGTTATGGTTAGAATCCAGTGCATTTAGGGATAGGATTAGGGATAGGGTTAGGTTTATGTTTAGGGTGAGGGTTAGAATCGAGTGCATTTAAGGATAGTGCTAGGGTTAAAGTTAGGTACAGGGTTAGCTTTCATAGAATCGAGGGTCAGTGTTAGGGTGAGGGTTAGGGTTAGGATTAAGGTTAGAATCAGGAGCATTTTTAGCGTTAGGGTTTTTGTTAGGGTCAGGGTTTGAGTGCATTTAGGGGTAGGGGAGGAGTTGGGTTAGGATTCGGGTTAGGGTTTGTGTTGGTAGAATCGAGGTTTTGGGTTAGACTTAGGGTCAGGAGAGCATTTTGGGTCATAATTCAGAGCATTTGGGCTTAGGGTTAGTGTTGAAATTGATGATTTAGTTATAGAGTTAGAATCAGGCACATTTAGGGATAGAGTTATGATTAGAATTCAGTGCATTTAGGGTTAGGGTTACTGTTAGGTTTAGGGTGAGGGATAGAATCAAGCGCATTTTTAGTGTTAGGGGTTGGGTCAGGGTAAGGGTTAGAGTGCATATAGCGGTAGGGATAGGAGTAGGGTTGGGATTAGGGTTAGGGTTTGTGTTGGTAGAATCGAGGTTTAGGGTTAGGCTTAGGGTCAGGATTGCCTTTAGGGTTAGAGTCGAGTGCATTTCGGGTTAGGCTTAGTGTTGAGATTGACGATTTAGTGTTAGGGTTATAATCGAGCACATTAGGGTTAGAGTTATAGTTAGAATCCAGTGCATTTAAGGTTAGTATTAGCGATAGGGTTAGTTTTATGTTTAGGGTGAGGGTTAGAATCGAGTGCATTTAAGGATAGTGTTAGGGTTAGAGTTAGGTATAGGGTTAGCTTTCGTAGAATCGAGGGTCAGTGTTAGGGTGAGGGGTAGGGTTAGGAGTAAGGTTAGAGTCAGGAGCATTTTTAGCGTTAGGGTTGGGGTTAGGGTCAGGGTTTGAGTGCATTTAGGGGTAGGGGAGGAGTTGGATTAGGATTAGGCTTAGAGTTTGTGTTGGTAGAATCGAGGTTTTGGGTTAGGCTTAGGGTCAGGAATGCCTTTTGGGTTAGAGTCGAGTGCCTTTAGGGTTAGGGTTGGGGTTAGGGTTAGGTTTAGGGTGAGGGTTAGAATCGAGAGCATTAAGGATAGTGCTAAGGTTAGAGTTAGGTTTAGGGTTATCTTTGGTAAAATCGAGAGTTAGGCTTAGGGTTAGGCTTAGGGTGAGGGTTAGGGTTAGAATCAAGCACAGTTTTAGTGTTAGGGTTAGGGTGAGGATTAGGGTTAAAGTGCTTTTAGGGCTAGTGGAAGGGACAGGGTTAGGATTAGGGATAAGGTTTGTGTTGGTAGAATCTAGCTTTAGAGTTAGGCTTCGGGTCAGGTATGGCTTTTCGGTTAGAGTCGAGTGCATTTAGCGTTAGGGATAGTGTTGAAATTGACGATTTAGTGTTTGGGTTAGAATCGAGCACATTTAGGGTTAGAATTTTGGTCAGAATTCTTTAGGGTTAGGGTTAGGTTGAGGGTCAGGGTTAAAATCGAGAGCATTTAAGGATAGTGCTAGGGTTACACTTAGGTTTAGCATTCGCTTTCGTAGAATCGAGCGTTAGGCTTAAGGTTCGGCTTAGGGTTAGGCTTAGGGTTAGAATCAGGCATATTTTTAGTGGTCTGCTTTTCATCAGGGTGTGGCTTAGAGTGCATTTAGGGGTAGGAGTAATAGTAGGGTTAGACTTAGGGTCAGGAATGGCTTTTGGGTTAGAGTCGAGTGCATTTAGGGTTAGGGATAGTGTTGAAATTGACGATTTAGGGTTTGGGTTAGAATCGAGCACATTTAGGGTTAGCGTTTTGGTTAGAATTCGTTAGGGTTAGGGTTAGTGTAAGAGGTAGGGGTAGGGTTAGAGTGCATTTAGGGGTAGGGGTAGGGGTAGGGGTAGTATTAGGGTTTGGGTTTGTGTTGGTAGAATCGAAGTTTAGGGTTAGGCGTAGGGTGAGGATTGCCTTTTGGGTTACAACTGAGTGCATTTAGAGTTAGGGTTAGTGTTGAGATTGACGATTTAGTGTTAGACTTAGAATCGAGCACATTCGGGTTAGAGTTATGGTTAGAATCCACTATATTTAAGCTTAGGGTTATGGTTCGGGTTATTAGGCTCAGGAGTAGAATCGAGAGCATTTAAGGATAGTGTTAGTGTTAGAGTTAGGTTTAGGGTTAGGTGTCGGAAAATTGAGGGTTAGGATTAGGGTTAGGGATAGGGTTATAGACAGAATCAAGCGCATTTTTAGTGTTAGGGGTTGGGTCAGGTTTAGGGTTAGAGTGCATATAGAGGTAGGGATAGGAGTAGGGTTGGGATTAGGGTTAGGGTATGTGTTGGTAGACTCGAGGTTTAGGGTTAGGCTTAGGGTCATGATTGCTTTTTGGGTTAGGGTCGAGTGCATTTAGGGTTAGGCTTAGTGTTGAGATTGACGATTCAGTGTTAGGGTTATAATCGAGCATATTAGGGTTAGAGTTATGGTTAGAATCCAGTGCATTTAGGGTTAGCATTAGGGATAGGGTTAGGTTTATGTTTAGGGTGAGGGTTAGAATCGAGTGCATTTAAGGATAGTGTTAGGGTTAGAGTTAGGTATGGGGTTAGCTTTCGTAGAATCGATGGTGAGTGTTAGGGTTAGGGTTAGGGTTAGGATTAGGGTTAAAATCAAGCGCATTTTTAGTGTTAGGGTTGGGGTTAGAGTTAGGGTTGGAGTGCATTTAGGGGTAGTGGAGGAGTTGGGTTAGGATTCGGGTTAGGGTTTGTGTTGGTAGAATCGAGGTTTTGGGTTAGGCTTAGGGTCAGGAGAGCATATTGGGTCATAATTCAGAGCATTTGGGCTTAGGGTTAGTGTTGAAATTGATGATTTAGTTATAGCGTTCGAATCAGGCACATTTAGGGATAGAGTTATGATTAGAATTCAGTGCATTTAGGGTTAGGCTTAGGGTTAGGGTTAGGTTTAGGGTCAGAGTTAGAATCGAGACCGTGTAAGGATAGTGCTAGGGTTCGAGTTAGCTTTAGAGATAGCTTTCGTAGAATCGAGGGTTATGCTTAGGGTTAGGCTTAGGGTGAGTGTTAGGGTTAGAATCAAGCACAGTTTTAGTGTTAGCGTTAGGGTGAGGGTTAGGGTTAAAGTGCTTTTAGCACTAGTGGAAGGGATAGGGTTAGGATTAGGGTTAAGGTTTGTGTTGGTAAAATCGAGGTTTAGGTTTAGGCTTAGGGTCAGGATTGCATTTTGGATCAGAATCGAGTGTATTTAGGCTTTGGGTTAGTGTTCAAATCGACGATTTAGTGTTAGGGTTTGAATCGAGCACAATTATTGTTAGAGTTTTGCTTAGAATTCAGTGCATTTAGGGTTAGCGTTAGGGTTAGGGTTAGGTTGAGGGTCAGGGTTAAAATCGAGAGCATGTAAGGATAGTGCTAGGGTTAGACTTAGGTTTAGCCTTCGCTTTCATAGCATCGAGGGTTAAGCTTAAGGTTAGGCTTAGGCTTAGGGTTAGGGTTACAATCAGGCGCATTTTTAGTGTTCTGGTTTTCTTCAAGGTACGGCTTAGAGTGCATTTAGGGGTAGGGGTAGGAGTAGGGTTAGGATTAGGGTTAAGGTTTGGGTTGGTAGAATCGAGGTTTACGGTTAGGCTTCGCGTCAGGAATGGCTTTTGGGTTAGAGTCGAGTGCATTTAGGGTTAGGGATAGTGTTGAAATTGACGATTTAGTGTTTGGGTTAGAATCGAGCACATTTAGGGTTAGAGATTTGGTTAGAATTCGTTAGGGTTAGGGTTAGTGTAAGGGGTAGGGGTAGGGTTATAGTGCATTTAGGGCTAGGGGTAGGGGTAGGGTTAGGATTAGGGTTAGGGTTTGTGTTGGCAGAATCGAAGTTTAGGGTTAGGTGTAGGGTTAGGATTGCCTTTTGGGTTACAACTGAGAGCACTTAGAGTTAGGGTTAGTGTTGAGATTGACGATTTAGTGTTAGGCTTAGAATCGAGCACATGCGGGTTAGAGTTATGGTTAGAATCCACTATATTGAAGCTTAGGGTTAGGGTTAGGGTTATTAGGGTCAGGAATAGAATCGAGAGCATTTCAGGATAGTGTTAGGGTTAGAGTTACCTTTAGGGTTAGGTTTCGTAGAATTGAGGGTTAGGGTTAGGGTTAGGGTTAGCGATAGAATCAAGCACATTTTTAGTGTTAGGGGTTGGGTCAGGGTTAGGGTTAGAGTGCATATAGAGGTAGGGATAGGAGTAGGGTTGGGATTAGGGTTAGGGTTTGTGTTGGTAGAATCGAGGTTTAGGGTTAGGCTTAGGGTCTGGAATGCCTTTTGGGTTAGAGTCGAGTGCATTTAGGGTTAGGCTTAGTGTTGAGATTGACGATTTAGTGTTAGGGTTATAATCGAGCACATTAGGGTTAGAGTTATGGTTAGAATCCAGTGCATTTAGGGTTAGGATTAGGGATAGGTTTATGTTTATGTTTTGGGTGAGGGTTAGAATCGAGTGAATTTAACGATAGTATTAGGGTTAAAGTTAGGTACAGGGTTAGATTTCGTAAAATCGATGGTTAGTGTTAGTGTTAGGGTTAGGAGTAGGATTAGGGTTAGAATCAAGCGCATTTTTAGTGTTAGGATTGGGGTTAGAGTTAGGGTTGGAGTGCATTTAGGGGTAGGGGAGGAGTTGGGTTAGGATTAGGGTTAGGGTTTGTGTTGATAGAATCGAGGTTTTGGGCTAGGCTTAGGGTCAGGAGAGCATTTTGGGTCATAATTCAGAGCATTTGGGCTTAGGGTTAGTGTTGAAATTGATGATTTAGTTATAGCGTTCGAATCAGGCACATTTAGGGATAGAGTTATGATTAGAATTCAGTGCATTTATGGTTAGGGTTAGGGTTAGGGTTATTGTTAGGTTTAGGTTCAGGGTTAGAATCGAGACCATTTAAGGATAGTGCTAGCTTTCGAGTTAGCTTTAGGGTTAGCTTTTGCAGAATCGAGGGTTAGACTTAGGGTTAGGCTTAGGGTGAGTGTTAAGGTTAGAATCAAGCACAGTTTCAGTGTTAGCATTAGGGTGAGGGTTAGGGTTAAAGTGCTTTTAGGGCGAGTGGAAGGGGTAGGGTTAGGATTAGGGTCAAGGTCTGTGTTGGTAGAATCGAGGTTTAGGATTAGGCTTAGGGTCAGGAATGGCTTTTGGGTTAGAGTCGAGTGCATTTAGGGTTAGCATTAGGGATAGGGTTAGGTTTATGTTTAGGATGAGGGTTAGAATCGAGTGCATTTAAGGATAGTGTTAGGGTTAGAGTTAGGTATAGGGTTAGCTTTCGTCGAATCGAGGGTCAGTGTTAGGGTGAGGGTTAGGGTTAGGATTAAGGTTAGACTCAGGAGCATTTTTAGCGTTACGGTTGGGGTTAAGGTCAGAGTTTGAGTGCATTTAGGGGTAGGGGTGGAGTTGGGTTAGGATTAGGATTAAGGTTTGTGTTGGTAGAATCGAGGTTTTGGGTTAGGCTTAGGGTCAGGAGAGCATTTTGGGTCATAATTCAGAGCATTTGGGCTTAGGGTTAGTGTTGAAATTGATGATTTAGTTATAGCGTTAGAATCAGGCACATTTAAGGATAGAGTTATGATTAGAATTCAGTGCATTTAGGGTTAGGGTTAGGGTTAGGGTTAGGTTTAGGGTCAGGGTTAGAATCGAGAGCATTAAGGATAGTGCTACGGTTAGAGTTAGGTTTAGGGTTAGCTTTCGTAGAATCGAGGGTTAGACTTAGGGTTAGGCTTAGGGTGAGTGTTAGGGTTAGAATCAAGCAGAGTTTTAGTGTAAGCGTTAGGGTGAGGGTTAGGGTTAAAGTGCTTTTAGGGCTAGTGGAAGGTATAGGGTTAGGATTAAGGTTAAGGTTTGTGTTGGTAGAATCGAGGTTTAGGTTTAGGCTTAGGGCAAGATTTCATTTTGGATCAGAATCGAGTGTATTTAGGCTTTGGGTTAGAGTTCAAATTGACGATTTAGTGTTAGGGTTTGAATCGAGCACATTTAGGGTTAGAGTTATGCTTAGAATTCAGTGCATTTAGGGTTAGCGTTAGGGTTAGGGTTAGGTTGAGGGTCAGGGTTAGAATCGAGAGCATTAAGGATAGTGCTAGGGTTAGAGTTAGGTTTAAGGTTAGCTTTCGTAGAATCGAGGGTTAGACTTAGGGTTAGGCTTACGCTTAGTGTTAGCGTTAGATCAGGCGCATTTTTAGTGTTCTGGTTTTCGTTAGGGTACGGCTTAGAGTGCATTTAGGGGTAGGGCTAGGAGTAGGGTGAGGATTAGGGTTAAGGTTTGTGTTGGTAGAATCGAGGTTTAGGATTAGGCTTAGGGTCACAAATGGCTTTTGGGTTAGAGTCGAGTGCATTATGGTTAGGGATAATGTTGAAATTGACGATTTAGTGTTTGGGTTAGAATCGAGCACATTTAGGGTTAGAGTTTTGGTTAGAATTCGTTAGGGTTAGGGTTAGTGTAAGGGGTAGGGGTAGGGTTAGAGTGAATTTAGGGGTAGGGGTAGGGGTAGGGTTAGGATTAGGGTTAGGGTTTGTGTTGGCAGAATCGAAGTTTAGGGTTAGGTGTAGGGTTAGGATTGCCTCTTGGGTTACAACTGAGAGCACTTAGAGTTAGGGTTAGTGTTGAGATTGACGATTTAGTGTTAGGCTTAGAATCGAGCACATGCGGGTTAGAGTTATGGTTAGAATCCACTATATTGAAGCTTAGGGTTAGGGTTAGGGTTATTAGGGTCAGGATTAGAATCGAGAGCATTTCAGGATAGTGTTAGGGTTAGAGTTAGGTTTAGGGTTAAGTTTCGTAGAATTGAGGGTTAGTGTTAGGGTTAGGGTTAGGGATAGAATCAAGCGCATTTTTAGTGTTAGGGGTTGGGTCAGGGTTTCGGTTAGAGTGCATATAGAGGTAGGGATAGGAGTAGGGTTGGGATTAGGGTTAGGGTTTGTGTTGGTAGAATCGAGGTTTAGGGTTAGGCTTAGGGTCAGGATTTCCTTTAGGATTAGAGTCGAGTGCATTTAGGGTTAGGCTTAGTGTTGAGATTGACGATTTAGTGTTAGGGTTATAATCGAGGACATTAGGGTTAGAGTTATGGTTAGAATCCAGTGCATTTAGGATTAGCATTAGGGATAGGGTTAGATTTATGTTTAGGGTGAGGGTTAGAATCGAGAGCATTTCAGGATAGTGTTAGGGTTAGAGTTAGGTATAGGGTTAGCTTTCGTAGAATCGAGGGTTACACTTAGTGTTAGGCTTAGGGTGAGTGTTAGGGTTAGAATCAAGCACAGTTTTAGTGTAAGAGTTAGGGTGAGGGTTAGGGTTAAAGTGCTTTTAGGGCTAGTGGAAGGGATAGGGTTAAGATTGGGGTTAAGGTTTGTGTTGGTAGAATCGAGGGTTAGGTTTAGGCTTAGGATCAGGATTGCATTTTGGATCAGAATCGAGTGTATTTAGGCTTTGGGTTAGTGTTCAAATTGACGATTTAGTGTTAGGGTTTGAATCGAGCACATTTAGGGTTAGAGTTATGCTTAGAATTCAGTGCATTTAAGTTTAGTGTTAGGGTTAGGGTTAGGTTGAGGGTCAGGGTTAAAATCGAGAGCTTTTAAGGATAACGCTAGGGTTAGAGTTAGGTTTAGCGTTCGCTTTCGTAGAATGGAGGGTTAGGCTTAAGGTTAGGCTTAGGCTTAGTGTTAGGGTTCGAATCAGGCGCATTTTTAGTGTTTTGCTTTTCGTTAGGGTACGGCTTAGAGTGCATTTAGGGGTAGGGCTAGGAGTAGGGTGAGGATTAGGGTTAAGGTTTGTGTTGGTAGAATCGAGGTTTAGGATTAGGCTTCGGGTCAGGAATGGCTTTTGGGTTAGAGTCGAGTGCATTTAGGGTTAGGGATAGTGTTGAAATTGACGATTTAGTGTTTGGGTTAGAATCGAGCACATTTAGGGTTAGAGTTTTGGTTAGAATTCGTTAGGGTTAGGGTTAGTGTAAGGGGTAGGAGTAGGGTTAGAGTGCATTTAGGGGTAGGGGTAGGGGTAGGGTTAGGATTAGGGTTAGGGTTTGTGTTGGTAGAATCGAAGTTTAGGGTTAAGAGTAGGGTGAGGAGTGCCCTTTGGGTTACAACTGATGCATTTAGAGTTAGGGTGAGTGTTGAGATTGACGATTTAGTGTTAGACTTAGAATCGAGCACATCAGGGTTAGAGTTATGGTTAGAATCCACTATATTTAAGCTTAGGGTTAGGGTTAGGGTTATTAGGGTCAGGATTAGAATTGAGAGCATTTAAGGATAGTGTTAGGGTTAGAGTTAGGTATAGGGTTAGCTTTCATAGAATCCAAGGTCAGTGTTCGGATTAGAGTTAGGGTAAGGATTAGGGTTAGAATCAAGTGCATTTTTAGTGTTAGGGTTGGGGTTAGGGTTAGGGTTTGAGTGCATTTAAGGGTAGGGGAGGAGTTGGGTTAGGATTAGGGTTAGGGTTTGTGTTGGTAGAATCGAGGTTTCGGGTTAGGCTTAGGGTCAGGAGAGCATTATGGGTCAAAATTCAGAGCATTTAGGCTTAGGGTTAGCTTTGCAATTGATGATTTAGTTTTAGCGTTAGAATCCAGCACATTTAGTGTTAGAGTTATGCTTCCAATTCAGTGCATTTAGGGTTAGGGTTAGGGTTAGGGTTAGGTTTAGGGTCAGGGTTAGAATCGAGAGCATTCATGGATAGTGCTAGGGTTAGAGTTAGGTTTAGGGTTAGCTTTCGTAGATTCGAAGGGTTAGTCTTAGGGTTAGGCTTAGAGTGAGGGTTAGGGTTAGAATCAAGCACAGTTGTAGTGTTAGCGTTAGGGTGAGGGTGAGGGTTAAAGTTCTTTTAGGGCTAGTGGTAGGAGTAGGGTTAGTATTAGGGTTAAGATTTGTGTTGGTAGAATCGAAGTTTAGGTTTAGGCTTAGGGTCAGGATTGCCTTTTGTGTTAGATTCGAGTGCATTTAGGGTTAGGCTTAGTGTTGAGAGTGACGATTTAGTGTTAGGGTTATAATCGGGCACATTAGGGTTAGAGTTATGGTTCGAATCCAGTGCATTTAAGGTTAGGAGTAGGGTTAGGTTTAGGGTTATGTTCAGGATGAGGGTTAGAATCGAGTTCATTTAAGGATAGTGTTAGGGGTAGTGTTATGTATAGGGTTAGCATTCGTAGAATCGAGGGTTAGGATTAGGGTTAGGGTTAAGGTTATGTTTAGGGTGAGGGTGAGAATCGAGTGCATTTAAGGACAGTGTTAGGGTTAGAGTTAGGTATAGGGTTAGCTTTCATAGAATCGAGGGTCAGTGTTCGGGTTAAAGTTAGGGTAAAGATTACGGTTAGAATCAAGTGCATTTTTAGTGTTAGGGTTGGGGTTAGGGTTAGGGTTTGAGTGCATTTAGGGGTAGGGGAGGAGCTGGGTTAGGATTAGGGTTAGGCTTTGTGTTGGTAGAATCGAGGTTTTGGGTTAGGCTTAGGGTCAGGAGAGCATTTTGGGTCAAAATTCAGAGCATTTAGGCTTAGGGTTAGTGTTGCAATTGATGATTTAGTTTTAGCGTTAGAATCAATCACATTTAGGTTTAGAGTTATGCTCAGAATTCAGTGCATTTAGGGTTAGGGTTAGGGTTAGAGTTAGGTTTAGGGTCAGGGTTAGAATCGAGAGCATTCATGGATAGTGCTAGGGTTAGAGTTAGGTTTAGGGTTAGCTTTCGTAGAATCGAGGGTTAGGCTTAGGGTTAGGCGTAGGGTGAGGGTTCGGGTTAGAATCAAGCACAGTTTTAGTGTTAGCGTTAGGGTGAGTGTTAAGGTTAAAGTGCTTTTAGGACTAGTGGTAGGGGTAGGGTTAGGATTGGGGTTAAGGTTTGTGTTGGTAGAATCGAGGTTTAGGGTTAGGCTTCGGGTCAGGAATGGCTTTTGGGTTAGAGTCGAGTGCATTTAGGGTTAGGGATAGTGTTGAAATTGACGATTTAGTGTTTGGGTTATAATCGAGCACATTAGGGTTAGAGTTATGGTTAGAATCCAGTGCATTTAGGGTTAGGATTAGTATTAGGGTTAGGGTTATGTTCAGGGTGAGGGTTAGAATCGAGTGCATTTAAGTATAGTGTTAGGAGTAGTGTTATGTATAGGGTTAGCATTCCTAGAATCGAAGATTAGGGTTAGGGTTATGGTCACGATTGCCTTTTGGGTTAGAATCGAGTGCATTTAGGGTTCCGGTTTGTGTTGGGATTGACGATTTAGAGTTAGGGTTAGAATCAAGCACATGAGGGTTAGAGTAATGGTTAGAATCCACTGCATTTAGGCTTAGGCTTAGGGTTAGGGTTATTAGGGTCAGGATTAGAAGCGAGAGCATTTAAGGATAGCTTTAGGGTTATAGTTAGGTTTACGGTTAGGTTTCGTAGAATTGAGGGTCAGGGTTAGGGTTAGGGTTAGTGTCAGAATCAAGCGCATTTTTATTGTTAGGGGTTGGGTTAGGGTTTCGGTTAGAGTGCATATAGAGGTAGGGATAGGAGTAGGGTTGGGATTAGGGTTAGGGTTTGTGTTGGTAGAATCGAGGTTTAGGGTTTGGCTTAGGGACAGAATTGCCTTTTGGGTTGGAGTCGAGTGCATTTAGAGTTAGGCTTCGTATTGAGATTGAGGATTGAGTGTTAGGGTTATAATCGAGCACATTAGGGTTAGAGTTATGGTTAGAATCCACTGCATTTAGGGTTAGGATTAGGGTTAGGGTTAAGGTTATGTTTAGGGTGAGGGTGAGAATCGAGTGCATTTAAGGATAGTGTTAGGGTTAGAGTTAGGTATAGGGTTAGCATTCGTAGAATCGAGGGTTAGTGTTAGGGTTAGGGTCAGGATTGCCTTTTGGGTTAGAATCGAGTGCATTTAAGGATAGTGTTAGGGTTAGAGTTAGGTATAGGGTTAGCTTTCATAGAATCGAGGGTCAGTGTTCGGGTTAGAGTTAGGGTAAAGATTAGGGTTAGAATCAAGTGCATTTTTAGTGTTAGGGTTGGGGTTATGGTTAGGGTTTGAGTGCATTTAGTGGTAGGGGAGGAGTTGGGTTACGATTAGGGTTAGGGTTTTTGTTGGTAGAATCGAGGTTTTGGGTTAGGCTTAGGGTCAGGAGACCATTTTGGGTCATAATTCAGAGCATTTAGGCTTAGGGTTAGTGTTGCAATTGATGATTTAGTTTTAGCGTTAGAATCAAGCACATTTGGGGTTAGAGTTATGCTTAGAATTCAGTGCATTTAGGGTAAGGGTTAGGGTTAGGGTTAGGTTTAGGGTCAGGGTTAGAATCGAGAGCATTCTTGGATAGTGCTAGGGTTAGAGTTAGGTTTAGGGTTAGCTTTCGTAGAATCGAAGGTTAGTCTTAGGGTTAGGCTTAGAGTGAGGGTTAGGGTTAGAATCAAGCACAGTTTTAGTGTTAGCGTTAGGGTGAGGGTGAAGGTTAAAGTGCTTTTAGGGCTAGTGGTAGGAGTAGGGTTACTATTAGGGTTAAGATTTGTGTTGGTAGAATCGAAGTTTAGGTTTAGGCTTAGGGTCAGGATTGCCTTTTGTGGTAGAGTCGAGTGCATTTAGGGTTAGGCTTAGTGTTGAGATTGACGATTTAGTGTTAGGGTTATAATCGGGCACATAAGGTTAGAGTTATGGTTAGAATCCAGTGGATTTAGGGTTAGGATTAGGGTTAGGGTTAGGGTTATGTTCAGGGTGAGGGTTAGAATCGAGTGCATTTAAGGATAGTGTTAAGGTTAGATTTAGGTATAGGGTTAGCTTTCATAGAATCTAGGGTCAGTGTTTGGGTTACAGTTAGGTTAAAGATTAGGGTTAGAATCAAGTGCATTTTTACTGTTAGGGTTGGTGTTAGGGTTAGGGTTTGAGTGCATATAGGGGGAGGGGAGGAGTTGGGTTAAGATTAGGGTTAGGGTTTGTGTTGGTAGAATCGAGGTTTTGGGTTAGGCTTAGGGTCAGGAGAGCATTTTGGGTCATAATTTAGAGCATTTAGTCTTAGGGTTAGTGTTGCAATTGATGATTTAATTTTAGCGTTAGAATCAAGCACATTTAGGGTTCTAGTTATGCTTAGAAATCAGTTCATTTAGGGTTAGGGTTAGGGTAAGGGTTAGGTTTAGGGTCAGGGTTAGAATCGAGAGCATTCATGGATAGTGCTAGGGTTAGAGTTAGGTTTAGGGTTAGCTTTCGTAGAATCGAGGGTTAGGCTTAGGGTTAGGCATAGAGTGAGGGTTAGGGTTAGAATCAAGCACAGTTTTAGTGTTAGCGTTAGGGTGAGGATTAGGGTTAAAGTGCTTTTAGGGCTATTGGTAGAATTAGGGTTAGTATTAGGGTTAAATTTTGTGTTGGTAGAATCGAGGTTTAGGTTTAGGCTTAGGGTCAGGATTGCCTTTTGGGTTAGAGTCGAGTGCATTTAAGGATAGTGTTAGGGTTAGATTTAGGTATAGGGTTAGCTTTCATAGAATCGAGGGTCAGTGTTTGGGTTACAGTTAGGTGAAAGATTAGGGTTAGAATCAAGTGCATTTTTATTGTTAGGGGTTGGGTTAGGGGTCCGGTTAGAGTGCATATAGAGGAAGGGATAGGAGTAGGGTTGGGATTAGGGTTAGGGTTTGTGTTGGTAGAATCGAGGTTTAGGGTTTGGCTTAGGGACAGAATTGCCTTTTGGGTTAGAGTCGAGTGCATTTAGGGTTAGTCTTCGTATTGAGATTGAGGATTGAGTGTTAGGGTTATAATCGAGCACATTAGGGTTAGAATTATGGTTAGAATCCACTGCATTTAGGGTTAGGATTAGGGTTAGGGTTAAGGTTATATTTAGGGTGAGGGTGAGAATCGAGGGCGTTTAAGGATAGTGTTACGGTTAGAGTTAGGTATAGGGTTAGCTTTCATAGAATCGAGGGTCAGTGTTCGGGTTAGAGTTAGGGTAAGGATTAGGGTTAGAATCAAGTGCATTTTTAGTGTTAGGGTTGGGGTTAGGGTTAGGGTTTGAGTGCATTTAGGGGTAGTGGAGGAGTTGGGTTAGGATTAGGGTTAGGGTTTGTGTTGGTAGAATCGAGTATTTTGGTTAGGCTTAGGGTCAGGAGAGCATTTTGGGTCAAAATTCAGAGCATTTAGGCTTAGGGTTAGTGTTGCAATTGATGATTTAGTTTTAGCGTTATAATCAAGCACATTTAGGGTTAGAGTTATGCTTAGAATTCAGCGCATTTAGGGTTAGGGTTAGGGTTAGGGTTAGGTTTAGCGTCAGGGTTAGAATCGAGAGCATTCATGGATAGTGCTAGGGTTAGAGTTAGGTTTAGGGTTAGCTTTCGTAGAATCGAGGGTTAGTCTTAGGGTTAGGCTTAGAGTGAGGGTTAGGGTTAGAATCAAGCACAGTTGTAGTGTTAGCGTTAGGGCGAGGGTGAGGGTTAAAGTGCTTTTAGGGGTAGTGGGAGGAGTAGGGTTAATATTAGGGTTAAGGTTTGTGTTGGTAGAATCGAGGTTCAGGTTTAGGCTTAGGGTCAGGATTGCCTTTTGTGTTAGATTCGAGTGCATTTAGGGTTAGGCTTAGTGTTGAGATTGACGATTTAGAGTTAGGGTTATAATCGGGCACATTAGGATTAGAGTTATGGTTAGAATCCAGTGCATTTAGGGTTAGGATTAGGGTTAGGGTTATGTTCAGGGTGACGGTTAGAATCGAGTGCATTTAAGGATAGTGTTAGGGGTAGTGTTATGTACAGGGTTAGAATTCGTAGAATCGAGGGTTAGTGTTAGGGTTAGGGTCAGGATTGCCTTTTGAGTTAGAATCGAGTGCATTTAAGGATAGTGTTAGGGTTAGAGTTAGGTATAGGGTTAGCTTTCATAGAATCGAGGGTCAGTGTTCGGGTTAGTGATAGGGTAAAGATTAGGGTTAGAATCAAGTGCATTTTTAGTGTTAGGGTTGGGGTTATGGTTAGGGTTTGAGTGCATTTAGGGGTAGGGGAGGAGTTGGGTTAGGATTAGGGTTAGGGTTTGTGTTGGTAGAATCGATGTTTTGGTTTAGGCTTAGGGTCAGGAGAGCATTTTGGGTCATAATTCAGAGCATTTGGGCTTAGGGTTAGTGTTGAAATTGATGATTTAGTTATAGCGTTAGAATCAGGCACATTTAGGGATAGAGTTATGCTTAGAATTCAGTGCATTTAGGGTTAGGGTTAGGGTTAGGGTTAGGTTTAGGGTCAGGGTTAGAATCGAGAGCATTCCTGTATAGTGTTAGGGTTAGAGTTACGTTTAGGGTTAGCTTTCGTAGAATCGAGGGTTAGTCTTAGGGTTAGGCTTAGAGTGAGGGTTAGGGTTATAATCAAGCACAGTTTTAGTGTTAGCGTTAGGGTGAGGGTGAGGGTTAAAGTGCTTTTAGGGCTAGTGGGAGGAGTAGGGTTAGTATTAGGGTTAAGGTTTGTGTTGGTAGAATCGAGGTTTAGGTTTAGGCTTAGGGTCAGGATTGCCTTTTGTGTTAGAGTCCAGTGCATTTAGGGTTAGGCTCAGTGTTGAGATTGACGATTTAGAGTTAGGGTTATAATCGGGCACATTAGGGTTAGAGTTATGGTTAGAATCCAGTGCATTTAGGGTTAGGATTAGGGTTAGGGTTAGGGTTATGTTCAGGGTGACGGTTAGAATCGAGTGCATTTAAGGATAGTGTTAGGGGTAGTGTTATGTACAGGGTTAGAATTCGTAGAATCGAGGGTTAGTGTTAGGGTTAGGGTCAGGATTGCGTTTTGGGTTAGAATCGAGTGCATTTAAGGATAGTGTTAGGGTTAGAGTTAGGTATAGGGTTAGCTTTCATAGAATCGAGGGTCAGTGTTCGGGTTAGAGTTAGGGTAAAGATTAGGGTTAGAATCAAGTGCATTTTTAGTGTTAGGGTTGGGGTTATGGTTAGGGTTTGAGTGCATTTAGTGGCAGGGGAGGAGTTGGGTTACGATTAGGGTTAGGGTTTGTGTTGGTAGAATCGAGGTTTTGGGTTAGGCTTAGGGTCAGGAGACCATTTTGGGTCATAATTCAGAGCATTTAGGCTTAGGGTTAGTGTTGCAATTGATGATTTAGTTTTAGCGTTAGAATCAAGCACATTCAGGGTTAGAGTTATGCTTAGAATTCAGTGCATTTAGGGTAAGGGTTAGGGTTATGGTTAGGTTTAGGGTCAGGTTTAGAATCGAGAGCATTCATGGATAGTGCTAGGGTTAGAGTTAGGTTTAGGGTTAGCTTTCGTAGAATCGAAGGTTAGTCTTAGGGTTAGGCTTAGAGTGAGGGTTAGGGTTAGAATCAAGCACAGTTTTAGTGTTAGCGTTAGGGTGAGGGTGAAGGTTAAAGTGTTTTTAGGGCTAGTGGTAGGAGTAGGGTTAGTATTAGGGTTAAGATTTGTGTTGGTAGAATCGAGGTTTAGGTTTAGGCTTAGGGTCAGGATTGCCTTTTGGGTTAGAGTCGAGTGCATTTAGGGTTAGGCTTAGTGTTGAGATTGACGATTTAGTGTTAGGGTTATAATCGGGCACAAAAGGTTAGAGTTATGGTTAGAATCCAGTGCATTTAGGGTTAGGATTAGGGTTAGGGTTAGGGTTATGTTCAGGGTGAGGGTTAGAATCGAGTGCATTTAAGGATAGTGTTAGGGTTAGATTTAGGTATAGGGTTAGCTCTCATAGAATCGAGGGTCAGTGTTCGGGTCAGAGTTAGGGTAAAGATTAGGGTTAGAATCAAGTGCATTTTTAGTGTTAGGGTTGCGGTTAGGGTTAGGGTTTGAGTGCATTTAGGGTTAGGGGAGGAGTTGGGTTAGGATTAGGGTTAGGGTTTGTATTGGTAGAATCGAGGTTTTGGGTTAGGCTTAGGGTCAGGAGAGCATTTTGGGTCATAATTTAGAGCATTTAGGCTTAGGGTTAGTGTTGCAATTGATGATTTAGATTTAGCGTTAGAATCAAGCACATTTAGGGTTCTACTTATGCTTAGAAATCAGTTCATTTAGGGTTAGGGTTAGGGTTAGGGTTAGGTTTAGGGTCAGGGTTAGAATCGAGAGCATTCATGGATAGTGCTAGGGTTAGAGTTAGGATTAGGGTTAGCTTTCGTAGAATCGAGGGTTAGGCTTAGGTTTAGTCTTAAGGTTAGGGTTAGGGTTAGAATCAAGCACACTTTTAGTGTTAGCGTTAGGGTGAGGCTTAGGGTTAAAGTGCTTTTAGGGCTAGTGGTAGGGGTAGGGTTAGGATTAGGGTTAAGGTTTGTGTTCGTAGAATCGAGGTTTAGGTTTAGGCTTACGGTCTTATTTGCCTTTTGGGTTAGAGTTGAGTGCATTTAGGGTTAGGCTTAGTGTTGAGATTGACGATTTAGTGTTACGGTTATAATCGAGCACATTAGGGTTAGAGTTATGGTTAGAATCCAGTGCATTTAACGTTAGGATTAGGGTTAGGGTTAGGGTTATGTTCAGGGTGAGGGTGAGAATCGAGTGCATTTAAGGATAGTGTTATGGGTAGTGTTATGTATAGGGTTAGCATTCGTAGAATCGAGGGTTAGGGTTAGGGTTAGGGTCACGATTGCCTTTTGGGTTAGAATCGAGTGCATTTAGAGTTCGGGTTAGTGTTGGGATTGACGATTTAGAGTTAGGGTTAGAATCAAGCACATTAGCGTTAGATTTATCGTTAGAATCCAGTGCATTTAGGGTTTGGATTAGGGTTAGGGTTAGGGTTATGTTTATGGTGAGGGTTAGAATCGAGTGCATTTAAGCATAGTGTTAGGGTTAGAGTTAGGGTAAAGATTAGGGTTAGAATCAAGGGCATTTTTAGTGTTAGGGTTGGGCTTAGGCTTTGAGTGCATTTAGGGGTAGGGGAGGAGTTGGGTTAGGATTCGGGTTAGGGTTTGTGTTGGTGGAATCGAGGTTTTGTGTTAGGCTTAGGGTCAGGAGAGCATTTTGGGTCATAATTCAGAGCATTTGGGCTTAGGGTTAGTGGTGAAATTGATGGTTTAGTTTTAGCATTAGAATCAAGCACCTTTTGGGGTAGAGTTATGCTTAGAATTCAGTGCATTTAGCGTTAGTGTTAGGGTTAGGGTTAGGGTTACGGTTAGGTTTAGGGTCAGGGTTAGAATCGAGAGCATTTAAGGATAGTGCTAGGGTTAGAGTTAGGTTTAGGGTTAGCTTTCGTATAATCGAAGGTTAGGCTTAGGGTTTGGCTTAGGGTGAGGGTTAGGATTGGAATCAGGCGCATTTTTAGTGTTGTGGTTTTCGTCAGGGTATGGCTTAGAGTGCATTTCAGGGTAGGCGTATGAGTAGAGTTAGGATTAGGGTTAAGGTTTGTGTTGGTAGAATCGAGGTTTAGGGTTAGGCTTAGGGTCAGGAATGGCTTTTGGGTCAGAAGCCAGTGCATTTAGGGTTAGGCTTAGTGTTGAGATTGACGATTTAGAGTTAGGGTTATAATCGGGCACATTAGGGTTAGAGTTATGGTTAGAATCCAGTGCATTTAGGGTTAGGATTAGGGTTAGGGTTAGGGTTATGTTCAGGGTGACGGTTAGAATCGAGTGCATTTAAGGATAGTGTTAGGGGTAGTGTTATGTACAGGGTTAGCATTCGTAGAATCGAGGGTTAGTGTTAGGGTTAGGGTCAGGATTGCCTTTTGTGTTAGAATCGAGTGCATTTAAGGATAGTGTTAGGGTTAGAGTTAGGTATAGGGTTAACTTTCATAGAATCGAGGGTCAGTGTTAGGGTGAGGGTTAGGGCTAGGATTAGGGTTAGAATCAGGAGCATTTTTAGCGTCAGGGTTGGGGTTAGGGTCAGGGTTTGAGTGCATTTAGGGGTAGGGGAGGAGTTGGGTTAGGATTAGGGTTAGGGTTTGTGTTGGTAGAATCGAGGTTTCGGGTTAGGCTTAGAGTCAGGAGAGCATTATGGGTCAATATTCAGAGCATTTAGGGTTAGGCTTAGTGTTGAGATTGATGATTTAGTTTTAGCGTTAGAATCCAGCACATTTCGGGTTAGAGTTATGCTTAGAATTCAGTGCATTTAGGGTTAGGGTTAGGGTTAGGGTTAGGTTTAGGGTCAGAGTTAGAATCGAGAGCATTTAAGGATAGTGCTAGGGTTAGAGTTAGGTTTAGGGTTAGCTTTCGTATAATCGAAGGTTAGGCTTAGGGTTTGGCTTAGGGTGAGGGTTAGGATTGGAATCAGGCGCATATTTAGTGTTGTGGTTTTCGTCAGGGTATGGCTTAGAGTGCATTTCAGGGTAGGCGTATGAGTAGAGTTAGGATTAGGGTTAAGGTTTGTGTTGGTAGAATCGAGGTTTAGGGTTAGGCTTAGGGTCAGGAATGGCTTTTGGGTCAGAAGCCAGTGCATTTAGGGTTAGGCTTAGTGTTGAGATTGACGATTTAGAGTTAGGGTTATAATCGGGCACATTAGGGTTAGAGTTATGGTTAGAATCCAGTGCATTTAGGGTTAAGATTAGGGTTAGGGTTAGGGTTATGTTCAGTGTGAGGGTTAGAATCGAGTGCATTTAAGGATAGTGTTAGGGTTCCAGTTATGTATAAGGTTAGCTTTCGTAGAATCGAGGTTTTCCGTTAGGGTTAGGGTCAGGAGAGCATTTTGGGTCATAATTCAGAGCATTTAGACTTAGGGTTAGTGTTGAAATTGATGATTTAGTTTTAGCGTTAGAATCAATCACATTTTGGGATGGAGTTATGCTTAGATTTCAGTGCATTTAGGGTTAGTGTTAGGGTTGGGGTTAGGGTTAGGCTTAGGCTTAGGCTTAGGGTCAGGATTAGAATCGAGAGCCTTTAAGGATAGTGCTAGGGTTAGAGTTAGGTTTAGGGTTAGCTTTCGTAGAATCGAGGGTTAAGCTTAGGGTGAGGGTGAGGGTTAGAATCAAGCACAGTTTTAGTGTTAGCGTTAGGGTGAGGGTTAGGGTTAAAGTGCTTTTAGGGCTAGTGGTAGGGGTAGGGTTAGGATTAGGGTTAAGGTTTGTGTTGGTAGAATCGAGGTTTAGGTTTAGGCTTAAGGTCAGGATTGCATTTTCGATCAGAATCGAGTGTATTTAGGCTTTGGGTTAGTGTTCAAATTGACGATTTAGTGTTAGTGTTTGAATCGAGCACATTTAGGGTTAGAGTTATGGTTAGAATTCAGTGCATTTAGGGTTAGGGTTAGGGTTAGGGTTAGGTTTAGGGTCAGGGTTAAAATAGAGAGCATTTAAGGATAGTGCTAGGGTTAGAGTAAGGTTTAGCGTTCGCTTTCGCAGAATCGAGGGTTAGGCTTAAAGTTAGGCTTAGGGTTAGGGTTAGAATCAGGCGCATTTTTAGTGTTGTGGTTTTCGTCAGGGTATGGCTTAGAGTGCATTTAGGGGTAGGGATATGAGTAGAGTTAGGATTAGGGTTAAGGTTTGTGTTGGTAGAATCGAGGTTTAGGGTTAGGTTTAGGGTCAGGAATGACTTTTGGGTTAGAATCGAGTGCATTTAGGGTTAGGGTTAGTGTTGAGATTGACGATTTAGTGTTAGGCTTAGGACCAAGCACATGAGGGTAAGAGTTATGGTTAGAATCCACTGCATTTAGGCTTAGGGTTAGGGTTAGGGTTATTAGGGTCAGGATTAAAATCGAGAGCATTTAAGAATACTTTTAGGGTTAGAGTTAGGTTTAGGGTTAAGTTTCGTAGAATCGAGTGTTCGGGTTCGGGTTCGGGTTCGGGTTAGCTTTAGGGTTAGAATCAAGCTCATTTTTAGTGTTAGGGGTTGGGTTAGGGTTAAGGTTAGAGTGCATATAGAGGTAGGGATAGGAGTATGGTTAGGATTAGGGTTAGGGTTTGTGTTGGTAGAATCGAGGTTTAGGGTTAGGCTTAGGGTCAGAATTGCCTTTTGGGTTAGAGTCGAGTGCATTTAGAGTTAGGCTTCGTATTGAGATTGACGATTTAGTGTTAGCGTTATAATCGAGCACATTAGGGTTAGAGTTATGGTTAGAATCCACTGCATTTAGGGTTAGGATTAGGGTTAGTGTTAAGGTTATGTTTAGGGTGAGAGTGAGAATCGAGTGCATTTAAGGATAGTGTTAGGGGTAGTGTTATGTATAGGGTTAGCATTCGTAGAATCGAGGGTTAGGATTAGGGTTAGGGTCACGATTGCCTTTTGGGTTAGAATCGAGTGCATTTAGAGTTCGGGTTAGTGTTGGGATTGACGATTTAGAGTTAGGGTTAGAATCAAGCACATTAGCGTTAGATTTATCGTTAGAATCCAGTGCATTTAGGGTTTGGATTAGGGTTAGGGTTAGGGTTATGTTTAGGGTGAGGGTTAAAATCGAGTGCATTTAAGCATAGTGTTAGGGTTAGAGTTAGGGTAAAGATTAGGGTTAGAATCAAGGGCATTTTTAGTGTTAGGGTTGGGCTTAGGCTTTGAGTGCATTTAGGGGTAGGGGAGGAGTTGGGTTAGGATTCGGGTTAGGGTTTGTGTTGGTGGAATCGAGGTTTTGTGTTAGGCTTAGGGTCAGGAGAGCATTTTGGGTCATAATTCAGAGCATTTGGGCTTAGGGTTAGTGGTGAAATTGATGGTTTAGTTTTAGCGTTAGAATCAAGCACCTTTTGGGGTAGAGTTATGCTTAGAATTCAGTGCATTTAGCGTTAGTGTTAGGGTTAGGGTTAGGGTTAGGGTTAGGTTTAGGGTCAGGGTTAGAATCGAGAGCATTTAAGGATAGTGCTAGGGTTAGAGTTAGGTTTAGGGTTAGCTTTCGTATAATCGAAGGTTAGGCTTAGGGTTTGGCTTAGGGTGAGGGTTAGGATTGAAATCAGGCGCATTTTTAGTGTTGTGGTTTTCGTCAGGGTATGGCTTAGAGTGCATTTCAGGGTAGGCGTATGAGTAGAGTTAGGATTAGGGTTAAGGTTTGTGTTGGTAGAATCGAGGTTTAGGGTTAGGCTTAGGGTCAGGAATGGCTTTTGGGTCAGAAGCCAGTGCATTTATGGTTAGGCTTAGTGTTGAGATTGACGATTTAGAGTTAGGGTTATAATCGGGCACATTAGGGTTAGAGTTATGGTTAGAATCCAGTGCATTTAGGGTTAGGATTAGGGTTATGGTTAGGGTTATGTTCAGGGTGAGGGTTAGAATCGAGTGCATTTAAGGATAGAGTTAGGGGTACAGTTATGTATAAGGTTAGCTTTCGTAGAATCGAGGTTTTCGGTTAGGGTTAGGGTCAGGAGAGCATTTTGGGTCATATTTCAGTGCATTTAGACTTAGGGTTAGTGTTGAAATTGATGATTTAGTTTTAGCGTTAGAATCAATCACATTTTGGGATGGAGTTATGCTTAGATTTCAGTGCATTTAGGGTTAGTGTTAGGGTCGGGGTTAGGGTTAGGCTTAGGCTTAGGCTTAGGGTCAGGATTAGAATCGAGAGCCTTTAAGGATAGTGCTAGGGTTAGAGTTAGGTTTAGGGTTAGCTTTCGTAGAATCGAGGGTTAAGCTTAGGGTGAGGGTGAGGGTTAGAATCAAGCACAGTTTTAGTGTTAGCGTTAGGGTGAGGGTTAGGGTTAAAGTGCTTTTAGGGCTAGTGCTAGGAGTAGGGTTAGGATTAGGGTTAAGGTTTGTGTTGGTAGAATCGAGGTTTAGGTTTAGGCTTAAGGTCAGGATTGCATTTTCGATCAGAATCGAGTGTATTTAGGCTTTGGGTTAGTGTTCAAATTGACGATTTAGTGTTAGTGTTTGAATCGAGCACATTTAGGGTTAGAGTTATGGTTAGAATTCAGTGCATTTAGGGTTAGGGTTAGGGTTAGGGTTAGGTTGAGGGTCAGGGTTAAAATAGAGAGCATTTAAGGATAGTGCTAGGGTTAGAGTTAGGTTTAGCGTTCGCTTTCGCAGAATCGAGGGTTAGGCTTAAGGTTACGCTTAGGGTTAGGGTTAGAATCAGGCGAATTTTTAGTGTTGCGGTTTTTGTCAGGGTATGGCTTAGAGTGCATTTAGGGGTAGGGATATGAGTAGAGTTAGGATTAGGGTTAAGGTTTGTGTTGGTAGAATCGAGGTTTAGGGTTAGGCTTAGGGTCAGGAATGGCTTTTGGGTTAGAATCGAGTGCATTTAGGGTTAAGGTTAGTGTTGAGTTTGACGATTTAGTGTTAGGCTTAGGACCAAGCACATGAGGGTAAGAGTTATGGTTAGAATCCACTGCATTTAGGCTTAGGGTTAGGGTTAAGGTTATTAGGGTCAGGATTAAAATCGAGAGCATTTAAGAATACTTTTAGGGTTAGAGTTAGGTTTAGGGTTAAGTTTCGTAGAATCGAGTGTTCGGGTTCGGGTTCGGGTTCGGGTTAGCTTTAGGGTTAGAATCAAGCTCATTTTTAGTGTTAGGGGTTGGGTTAGGGTTAAGGTTAGAGTGCATATAGAGGTAGGGATAGGAGTAGGGTTAGGATTAGGGTTAGGGTTTGTGTTGGTAGAATCGAGGTTTAGGGTTAGGCTTAGGGTCAGAATTGCCTTTTGGGTTAGAGTCGAGTGCATTTAGAGTTAGGCTTCGTATTGAGATTGACGATTTAGTGTTAGCGTTATAATCGAGCACATTAGGGTTAGAGTTATGGTTAGAATCCACTGCATTTAGGGTTAGGATTAGGGTTAGTGTTAAGGTTATGTTTAGGGTGAGAGTGAGAATCGAGTGCATTTAAGGATAGTGTTAGGGGTAGTGTTATGTATAGGGTTAGCATTCGTAGAATCGAGGGTTAGGATTAGGGTTAGGGTTAAGGTTATATTTAGGGTGAGGGTGAGAATCGAGTGCATTTAAGGATAGTGTTAGGGTTAGAGTTAGGTATAGGGTTAGCTTTCATAGAATCGAGGGTCAGTGTTCAGGTTAGAGTTAGGGTAAAGATTAGGGTTAGAATCAAGTGCATTTTTAGTGTTAGGGTTGGGGTTAGGGTTAGGGTTTGAGTGCATATAGGGGTAGGGAAGGAGTTGGGTTAGGATTAAGGTTAGGGTTTGTGTTGGTAGAATCAACGTTTAGGGTTAGGAGTAGGGTGAGGATTGCCTTTTCGGTTACAACTTGAGTGCATTTAGCGTTAGGGTTAGTGTTGAGATTGACGATTTAGTGGTAGACTTAGAATCGAGCACATTAGGGTTAGAGTTATGGTTAGAATCCACTATATTTAAGCTTAGGGTTAGGGTTAGGGTTATTAGGGTCAGGATTAGAATCGAGAGCATTTAAGGATAGTGTTTGGGTTAGAGTTAGGTATAAGGTTAGCTTTCATAGAATCCAGGGTCAGTGTTCGGGTTAGATTTAGGGTAAGGATTAGGGTTAGAATCAACTGCATTTTTAGTGTTAGGGTTGGGGTTAGGGTTAGGGTTTGAGTGCATTTAGGGGTAGGGGAGGAGTTGGGTTAGGATTAGGGTTAGGGTTTGTGTTGGTAGAATCGAGGTTTCGGGTTAGGCTTAGGGTCAGGAGAGCATTATGGGTCAAAATTCAGAGCATTTAGGGTTAGGCTTAGTGTTGAGATTGATGATTTAGTTTTAGCGTTAGAATCCAGCACATTTAGGGTTAGAGTTATGCTTAGAATTCAGTGCATTTAGGGTTAGGGTTAGGGTTAGGGTTAGGTTTAGGGTCAGGGTTAGAATCGAGAGCATTTAAGGATAGTGCTAGGTTTAGAGTTAGGTTTAGGGTTAGCTTTCGTATAATCGAAGGTTAGGCTTAGGGTTTGGCTTAGGGTGAGGGTTAGGATTGGAATCAGGCGCATTTTTAGTGTTGTGGTTTTCGTCAGGGTATGGCTTAGAGTGCATTTCAGGGTAGGCGTATGAGTAGAGTTAGGATTAGGGTTAAGGTTTGTGTTGGTAGAATCGAGGTTTAGGGTTAGGCTTAGGGTCAGGAATGGCTTTTGGGTCAGAAGCCAGTGCATTTAGGGTTAGGCTTAGTGTTGAGATTGACGATTTAGTGTTAGGGTTATAATCGAGCACATTAGGGTTAGAGTTATGGTTAGAATCCAGTGCATTTAGAGTTAGGATTAGGGTTATGGTTAGGGTTATGTTCAGGGTGAGGGTTAGAATCGAGTGCATTTAAGGATAGTGTTAGGGGTACAGTTATGTATAAGGTTAGCTTTCGTAGAATCGAGGTTTTCGGTTAGGGTTAGGGTCAGGGGAGCATTTTGGGTCATAATTCAGAGCATTTAGGCTTAGGGTTTGTGTTGAAATTGATGATTTAGTTTTAGCGTTAGAATCAATCACATTTTGGGATCGAGTTATGCTTAGAATTCAGTGCATTTAGGGTTAGTGGTGGGGTTGGGGTTAGGGTTAGGGTTAGGCTTAGGCTTAGGGTCAGGATTAGAATCGAGAGCCTTTAAGGATAGTGCTAGGGTTAGAGTTAGGTTTAGGGTTAGCTTTCGTAGGATCGAGGGTTAGGCTTAGGGTGAGGGTTAGGGTTAGAATCAAGCACAGTTTTAGTGTTAGCGTTAGGGTGAGGGTTAGGGTTAAAGTGCTTTTAGGGCTAGTGGTAGGGGTAGGGTTAGGATTAGGGTTAAGGTTTGTGTTGTTAGAATCGAGGTTTAGGTTTAGGCTTAAGGTCAGGATTGCATTTTCGATCAGAATCGAGTGTATTTAGGCTTTGGGTTAGTGTTCAAATTGACGATTTAGTGTTAGTGTTTGAATCGAGCACATTTAGGGTTAGAGTTATGGTTAGAATTCAGTGCATTTAGGGTTAGGGTTAGGGTTAGGGTTAGGTTTAGGGTCAGGGTTAAAATAGAGAGCATTTAAGGATAGTGCTAGGGTTAGAGTTAGGTTTAGCGTTCGCTTTCGCAGAATCGAGGGTTAGGCTTAAGGTTAGGCTTAGGGTTAGGGTTAGAATCAGGCGAATTTTTAGTGTTGCGATTTTCGTCAGGATATGGCTTAGAGTGCATTTAGGGGTAGGGATATGAGTAGAGTTAGGATTAGGGTTAAGGTTTGTGTTGGTAGAATCGAGGTTTAGGGTTAGGCTTAGGGTCAGGAATGGCTTTTGGGTTAGAATCGAGTGCATTTAGGGTTAGGGTTAGTGTTGAGATTGACGATTTAGTGTTAGGCTTAGGACCAAGCACATGAGGGTAAGAGTTATGGTTAGAATCCACTGCATTTAGGCTTAGGGTTAGGGTTAAGGTTATTAGGGTCAGGATTAAAATCGAGAGCATTTAAGAATACTTTTAGGGTTAGAGTTAGGTTTAGGGTTAAGTTTCGTAGAATCGAGTGTTCGGGTTCGGGTTCGGGTTCGGGTTAGCTTTAGGGTTAGAATCAAGCTCATTTTTAGTGTTAGGGGTTAAGGTTAGGGTTAAGGTTAGAGTGGCTTAGGCTTAGGGTCAGGATTAGAATTGAGAGCCTTTAAGGATAGTGCTAGGGTTAGAGTTAGGTTTAGGGTTAGCTTTCGTAGAATCGAGGGTTAAGCTTAGGGTGAGGGTGAGGGTTAGAATCAAGCACAGTTTTAGTGTTAGCGTTAGGGTGAGGGCTAGGGTTAAAGTGCTTTTAGGGCTAGTGGTAGGGGTAGGGTTAGGATTAGGGTTAAGGTTTGTGTTGTTAGAATCGAGGTTTAGGTTTAGGCTTAAGGTCAGGATTGCATTTTCGATCAGAATCGAGTGCATTTAGGCTTTGGGTTAGTGTTCAAATTGACGATTTAGTGTTAGTGTTTGAATCGAGCACATTTAGGGTTAGAGTTATGGTTAGAATTCAGTGCATTTAGGGTTAGGGTTAGGGTTAGGGTTAGGTTTAGGGTCAGGGTTAAAATAGAGAGCATTTAAGGATAGTGCTAGGGTTAGAGTTAGGTTTAGCGTTCGCTTTCGCAGAATCGAGGGTTAGGCTTAAGGTTAGGCTTAGGGTTAGGGTTAGAATCAGGCGAATTTTTAGTGTTGCGATTTTCGTCAGGATATGGCTTAGAGTGCATATAGAGGTAGGGATAGGAGTAGGGTTAGGATTAGGGTTAGGGTTTGTGTTGGTAGAATCGAGGTTTAGGGTTAGGCTTAGGGTCAGAATTGCCTTTTGGGTTAGAATCGAGTGCATTTAGAGTTAGGCTTCGTATTGAGATTGACGATTTAGTGTTAGCGTTATAATCGAGCACATTAGGGTTAGAGTTATGGTTAGAATCCACTGCATTTAGGGTTAGGATTAGGGTTAGTGTTAAGGTTATGTTTAGGGTGAGAGTGAGAATCGAGTGCATTTAAGGATAGTGTTAGGGGTAGTGTTATGTATAGGGTTAGCATTCGTAGAATCGAGGGTTAGGATCAGGGTTAGGGTTAAGGTTATATTTAGGGTGAGGGTGAGAATCGAGTGCATTTAAGGATAGTGTTAGGGTTAGAGTTAGGTATAGGGTTAGCTTTCATAGAATCGAGGGTCAGTGTTCAGGTTAGAGTTAGGGTAAAGATTAGGGTTAGAATCAAGTGCATTTTTAGTGTTAGGGTTGGGGTTAGGGTTAGGGTTTGAGTGCATATAGGGGTAGGGAAGGAGTTGGGTTAGGATTAAGGTTAGGGTTTGTGTTGGTAGAATCAACGTTTAGGGTTAGGAGTAGGGTGAGGATTGCCTTTTCGGTTACAACTTGAGTGCATTTAGCGTTAGGGTTAGTGTTGAGATTGACGATTTAGTGGTAGACTTAGAATCGAGCACATTAGGGTTAGAGTTATGGTTAGAATCCACTATATTTAAGCTTAGGGTTAGGGTTAGGGTTATTAGGGTCAGGATTAGAATCGAGAGCATTTAAGGATAGTGTTTGGGTTAGAGTTAGGTATAAGGTTAGCTTTCATAGAATCCAGGGTCAGTGTTCGGGTTAGAGTTAGGGTAAGGATTAGGGTTAGAATCAACTGCATTTTTAGTGTTAGGGTTGGGGTTAGGGTTAGGGTTTGAGTGCATTTAGGGGTAGGGGAGGAGTTGGGTTAGGATTAGGGTTAGGGTTTGTGTTGGTAGAATCGAGGTTTCGGGTTAGGCTTAGGGTCAGGAGAGCATTATGGGTCAAAATTCAGAGCATTTAGGGTTAGGCTTAGTGTTGAGATTGATGATTTAGTTTTAGCGTTAGAATCCAGCACATTTAGGGTTAGAGTTATGCTTAGAATTCAGTGCATTTAGGGTTAGGGTTAGGGTTAGGGTTAGGTTTAGGGTCAGGGTTAGAATCGAGAGCATTTAAGGATAGTGCTAGGTTTAGAGTTAGGTTTAGGGTTAGCTTTCGTATAATCGAAGGTTAGGCTTAGGGTTTGGCTTAGGGTGAGGGTTAGGATTGGAATCAGGCGCATTTTTAGTGTTGTGGTTTTCGTCAGGGTATGGCTTAGAGTGCATTTCAGGGTAGGCGTATGAGTAGAGTTAGGATTAGGGTTAAGGTTTGTGTTGGTAGAATCGAGGTTTAGGGTTAGGCTTAGGGTCAGGAATGGCTTTTGGGTCAGAAGCCAGTGCATTTAGGGTTAGGCTTAGTGTTGAGATTGACGATTTAGTGTTAGGGTTATAATCGAGCACATTAGGGTTAGAGTTATGGTTAGAATCCAGTGCATTTAGAGTTAGGATTAGGGTTATGGTTAGGGTTATGTTCAGGGTGAGGGTTAGAATCGAGTGCATTTAAGGATAGTGTTAGGGGTAAAGTTATGTATAAGGTTAGCTTTCGTAGAATCGAGGTTTTCGGTTAGGGTTAGGGTCAGGGGAGCATTTTGGGTCATAATTCAGAGCATTTAGGCTTAGGGTTTGTGTTGAAATTGATGATTTAGTTTTAGCGTTAGAATCAATCACATTTTGGGATCGAGTTATGCTTAGAATTCAGTGCATTTAGGGTTAGTGGTGGGGTTGGGGTTAGGGTTAGGGTTAGGCTTAGGCTTAGGGTCAGGATTAGAATCGAGAGCCTTTAAGGATAGTGCTAGGGTTAGAGTTAGGTTTAGGGTTAGCTTTCGTAGGATCGAGGGTTAGGCTTAGGGTGAGGGTTAGGGTTAGAATCAAGCACAGTTTTAGTGTTAGCGTTAGGGTGAGGGTTAGGGTTAAAGTGCTTTTAGGGCTAGTGCTAGGAGTAGGGTTAGGATTAGGGTTAAGGTTTGTGTTGGTAGAATCGAGGTTTAGGTTTAGGCTTAAGGTCAGGATTGCATTTTCGATCAGAATCGAGTGTATTTAGGCTTTGGGTTAGTGTTCAAATTGACGATTTAGTGTTAGTGTTTGAATCGAGCACATTTAGGGTTAGAGTTATGGTTAGAATTCAGTGCATTTAGGGTTAGGGTTAGGGTTAGTGTTAGGTTTAGGGTCAGGGTTAAAATAGAGAGCATTTAAGGATAGTGCTAGGGTTAGAGTTAGGTTTAGCGTTCGCTTTCGCAGAATCGAGGGTTAGGCTTAAGGTTAGGCTTAGGGTTAGGGTTAGGGTTAGAATCAGGCGCATTTTTAGTGTTGTGGTTTTCGTCAGGGTATGGCTTAGAGTGCATTTAGGGGTAGGGATATGAGTAGAGTTAGGATTAGGGTTAAGGTTTGTGTTGGTAGAATCGAGGTTTAGGGTTAGGCTTAGGGTCAGGAATGGCTTTTGGGTTAGAAGCCAGTGCATTTAGGGTTAGGCTTAGTGTTGAGATTGACGATTTAGTGTTAGGGTTATAATCGAGCACATTACGGTTAGAGTTATGGTTAGAATCCAGTGCATTTAGAGTTAGGATTAGGGTTATGGTTAGGGTTATGTTCAGGGTGAGGGTTAGAATCGAGTGCATTTAAGGATAGTGTTAGGGGTACAGTTATGTATAAGGTTAGCTTTCATAGAATCGAGGTTTTCGGTTAGGGTTAGGGTCAGGGGAGCATTTTGGGTCATAATTCAGAGCATTTAGGCTTAGGGTTTGTGTTGAAATTGGTGATTTAGTTTTAGCGTTAGAATCAATCACATTTTGGGATCGAGTTATGCTTAGAATTCAGTGCATTTAGGGTTAGTGGTGGGGTTGGGGTTAGGGTTAGGGTTAGGCTTAGGCTTAGGGTCAGGATTAGAATCGAGAGCTTTTAAGGATAGTGCTAGGGTTAGAGTTAGGTTTAGGGTTAGCTTTCGTAGGGTCGAGGGTTAGGCTTAGGGTGAGGGTCAGGGTTAGAATCAAGCACAGTTTTAGTGTTAGCGTTAGGGTGAGGGTTAGGGTTAAAGTGCTTTTAGGGCTAGTGCTAGGAGTAGGGATAGGATTAGGGTTAAGGTTTGTGTTGGTAGAATCGAGGTTTAGGTTTAGGCTTAAGGTCAGGATTGCATTTTCGATCAGAATCGAGTGTATTTAGGCTTTGGGTTAGTGTTCAAATTGACGATTTAGTGTTAGTGTTTGAATCGAGCACATTTAGGGTTAGAGTTATGGTTAGAATTCAGTGCATTTAGGGTTAGGGATAGGGTTAGTGTTAGGTTTAGGGTCAGGGTTAAAATAGAGAGCATTTAAGGATAGTGCTAGGGTTAGAGTTAGGTTTAGCGTTCGCTTTCGCAGAATCGAGGGTTAGGCTTAAGGTTAGGCTTAGGGTTAGGGTTAGGGTTAGAATCAGGCGCATTTTTAGTGTTGTGGTTTTCGTCAGGGTATGGCTTAGAGTGCATTTAGGGGTAGGGATATGAGTAGAGTTTGGATTAGGGTTAAGGTTTGTGTTGGTAGAATCGAGGTTTAGGGTTAGGCTTAGGGTCAGGAATGGCTTTTGGGTCAGAAGCCAGTGCATTTAGGGTTAGGCTTAGTGTTGAGATTGACGATTTAGTGTTAGGGTTATAATCGAGCACATTAGGGTTAGAGTTATGGTTAGAATCCAGTGCATTTAGGGTTAGGATTAGGGTTAGGGTTATGTTCAGTGTGAGGGTTAGAATCGAGTGCATTTAAGGATAGTGTTAGGATTCCAGTTATGTATAAGGTTAGCTTTCGTAGAATCGAGGTTTTCGGTTAGGGTTAGGGTCAGGAGAGCATTTTGGGTCATAATTCAGAGCATTTAGACTTAGGGTTAGTGTTGAAATTGATGATTTAGTTTTAGCGTTAGAATCAATCACATTTTGGGATGGAGTTATGCTTAGATTTCAGTGCATTTAGGGTTAGTGTTAGGGTTGGGGTTAGGGTTAGGCTTAGGCTTAGGCTTAGGGTCAGGATTAGAATCGAGAGCCTTTAAGGATAGTGCTAGGGTTAGAGTTAGGTTTAGGGTTAGCTTTCGTAGAATCGAGGGTTAAGCTTAGGGTGAGGGTGAGGGTTAGAATCAAGCACAGTTTTAGTGTTAGCGTTAGGGTGAGGGTTAGGGTTAAAGTGCTTTTAGGGCTAGTGCTAGGGGTAGGGTTAGGATTAGGGTTAAGGTTTGTGTTGGTAGAATCGAGGTTTAGGTTTAGGCTTAAGGTCAGGATTGCATTTTCGATCAGAATCGAGTGTATTTAGGCTTTGGGTTAGTGTTCAAATTGACGATTCAGTGTTAGTGTTTGAATCGAGCACATTTAGGGTTAGAGTTATGGTTAGAATTCAGTGCATTTAGGGTTAGGGTTAGGGTTAGGGTTAGGTTTAGGGTCAGGGTTAAAATAGAGAGCATTTAAGGATAGTGCTAGGGTTAGAGTTAGGTTTAGCGTTCGCTTTCGCAGAATCGAGGGTTAGGCTTAAGGTTACGCTTAGGGTTAGGGTTAGAATCAGGCGAATTTTTAGTGTTGCGGTTTTCGTCAGGGTATGGCTTAGAGTGCATTTAGGGGTAGGGATATGAGTAGAGTTAGGATTAGGGTTAAGGTTTGTGTTGGTAGAATCGAGGTTTAGGGTTAGGCTTAGGGTCAGGAATGGCTTTTGGGTTAGAATCGAGTGCATTTAGGGTTAGGGTTAGTGTTGAGATTGACGATTTAGTGTTAGGCTTAGGACCAAGCACATGAGGGTAAGAGTTATGGTTAGAATCCACTGCATTTAGGCTTAGGGTTAGGGTTAGGGTTATTAGGGTCAGGATTAAAATCGAGAGCATTTAAGAATACTTTTAGGGTTAGAGTTAGGTTTAGGGTTAAGTTTCGTAGAATCGAGTGTTCGGGTTCGGGTTAGCTTTAGGGTTAGAATCAAGCTCATTTTTAGTGTTAGGGGTTGGGTTAGGGTTAAGGTTAGAGTGCATATAGAGGTAGGGATAGGAGTAGGGTTAGGATTAGGGTTAGGGTTTGTGTTGGTAGAATCGAGGTTTAGGGTTAGGCTTAGGGTCAGAATTGCCTTTTGGGTTAGAGTCGAGTGCATTTAGAGTTAGGCTTCGTATTGAGATTGACTATTTAGTGTTAGCGTTATAATCGAGCACATTAGGGTTAGAGTTATGGTTAGAATCCACTGCATTTAGGGTTAGGATTAGGGTTAGTGTTAAGGTTATGTTTAGGGTGAGAGTGAGAATCGAGTGCATTTAAGGATAGTGTTAGGGGTAGTGTTATGTATAGGGTCAGCATTCGTAGAATCGAGGGTTAGGATTAGGGTTAGGGTCACGATTGCCTTTTGGGTTAGAATCGAGTGCATTTAGAGTTCGGGTTAGTGTTGGGATTGACGATTTAGAGTTAGGGTTAGAATCAAGCACATTAACGTTAGATTTATCGTTAGAATCCAGTGCATTTAGGGTTTGGATTAGGGTTAGGGTTAGGGTTATGTTTAGGGTGAGGGTTAAAATCGCGTGCATTTAAGCATAGTGTTAGGGTTAGAGTTAGGGTAAAGATTAGGGTTAGAATCAAGGGCATTTTTAGTGTTAGGGTTGGGCTTAGGCTTTGAGTGCATTTAGGGGTAGGGGAGGAGTTGGGTTAGGATTCGGGTTAGGGTTTGTGTTGGTGGAATCGAGGTTTTGTGTTAGGCTTAGGGTCAGGAGAGCATTTTGGGTCATAATTCAGAGCATTTGGGCTTAGGGTTAGTGGTGAAATTGATGGTTTAGTTTTAGCGTTAGAATCAAGCACCTTTCGGGTTAGAGTTATGCTTAGAATTCAGTGCATTTAGCGTTAGTGTTAGGGATAGGGTTAGGTTTAGGTTTAGGGTCAGGGTTAGAATCGAGAGCATTTAAGGATAGTGCTAGGGTTAGAGTTAGGTTTAGGGTTAGCTTTCGTATAATCGAAGGTTAGGCTTAGGGTTTGGCTTAGGGTGAGGGTTAGGATTGGAATCAGGCGCATTTTTAGTGTTGTGGTTTTCGTCAGGGTATGGCTTAGAGTGCATTTCAGGGTAGGCGTATGAGTAGAGTTCGGATTAGGGTTAAGGTTTGTGTTGGTAGAATCGAGGTTTAGGGTTAGGCTTAGGGTCAGGAATGGCTTTTGGGTCAGAAGCCAGTGCATTTAGGGTTAGGCTTAGTGTTGAGATTGACGATTTAGAGTTAGGGTTATAATCGGGCACATTAGGGTTAGAGTTATGGTTAGAATCCAGTGCATTTAGGGTTAGGATTAGGGTTAGGGTTAGGGTTATGTTCAGGGTGACGGTTAGAATCGAGTGCATTTAAGGATAGTTTTAGGGTTCCAGTTATGTATAAGGTTAGCTTTCGTAGAATCGAGGTTTTCGGTTAGGGTTAGGGTCAGGAGAGCATTTTGGGTCATAATTCAGAGCATTTAGACTTAGGGTTATTGTTGAAATTGATGATTTAGTTTTAGCGGTCGAATCAATCACATTTTGGGATGGAGTTATGCTTAGATTTCAGTGCATTTAGGGTTAGTGTTAGGGTTGGCGTTAGGGTTAGGGTTAGGCTTAGGCTTAGGCTTAGGGTCAGGATTAGAATCGAGAGCCTTTAAGGATAGTGCTAGGGTTAGAGTTAGGTTTAGGGTTAGCTTTCGTAGAATCGAGGGTTAAGCTTAGGGTGAGGGTGAGGGTTAGAATCAAGCACAGTTTTAGTGTTAGCGTTAGGGTGAGGGTTAGGGTTAAAGTGCTTTTAGGGCTAGTGGTCGGGGTAGGGTTAGGATTAGGGTTAAGGTTTGTGTTGGTAGAATCGAGGTTTAGGTTTAGGCTTAAGGTCAGGATTGCATTTTCGATCAGAATCGAGTGTATTTAGGCTTTGGGTTAGTGTTCAAATTGACGATTTAGTGTTAGTGTTTGAATCGAGCACATTTAGGGTTAGAGTTATGGTTAGAATTCAGTGCATTTAGGGTTAGTGTTAGGGTTGGGGTTAGGCTTAGGCTTAGGCTTAGGCTTAGGGTCAGCATTAGAATCGAGAGCATTTAAGGATAGTGCTAGGGTTAGAGTTAGGTTTAAGGTTAGCTTTCGTAGAATCGAGGGTTAGGCTTAGGGTTAGGCGTAGGGTGAGGGTTCGGGTTAGAATCAAGCACAGTTTTAGTGTTAGAGTTAGGGTGAGGGTTAGGGTTAAAGTGCTTTTAGGACTAGTGGTAGGGGTAGGGTTAGGATTAGGGTTAAGGTTTGTGTTGGTAGAATCGAGGTTTAGGTTTAGGCTTAGGGTCTGAATTGCCTTTTGGGTTGGAGTCGAGTGCACTTAGGGTTAGGCTTAGTGTTGAGATTGACGATTTAGTGTTAGGGTTATAATCGAGCACATTAGGGTTAGAGTTATGGTGAGAATCCAGTGCATTTAGGGTTAGGATTAGTATTAGGGTTAGGGTTATGTTCAGGGTGAGGGTTAGAATCGAGTGCATTTAAGGATAGTGTTAGGGGTAGTGTTATGTATAGGGTTAGCATTCCTAGAATCGAGGGTTAGGGTTAGGGTTAGCGTCACGATTGCCTTTTGGGTTAGAATCGAGTGCATTTAGGGTTCGGGTTAGTGTTGGGATTGACGATTTAGAGTTAGGGTTAGAATCAAGCACATGAGGGTTAGAGTAATGGTTAGAATCCACTGCATTTAGGCTTAGGCTTAGGGTTAGGGTTATTAGGGTCAGGATTAGAAGCGAGAGCATTTAAGGATAGCTTTAGGGTTATAGTTAGGTTTACGGTTAGGTTTCGTAGAATTGAGGGTCAGGGTTAGGGTTAGGGTTAGTGTCAGAATCAAGCGCATTTTTATTGTTAGGATTTGGGTTAGGGTTCCGGTTAGAGTGCATATAGAGGTAGGGATAGGAGTAGGGTTGGGATTAGGGTTAGGGTTTGTGTTGGTAGAATCGAGGTTTTGGGTTTGGCTTAGGGACAGAATTGCCTTTTGGGTTAGAGTCGAGTGCATTTAAGGATAGTGTTAGGGTTAGAGTTAGGTATAGGGTTAGCTTTCGTATAATCGAGGGTTAGTCTTAGGGTTAGGCTTAGAGTGAGGGTTAGGGTAAGAATCAAGCACAGTTGTAGTGTTAGCGTTAGGGTGAGGGTGAGGGTTAAAGTGCTTTTAGGGCTAGTGGGAGGAGTAGGGTTAGTATTAGGTTTAAGGTTTGTGTTGGTAGAATCGAGGTTTAGGTTTAGGCTTAGGGTCAGGATTGCCTTTTGTGTTAGATTCGAGTGCATTTAGGGTTAGGCTTAGTGTTGAGATTGACGATTTAGAGTTAGGGTTATAATCGTGCACATTAGGGTTTGAGTTATGGTTAGAATCCAGTGCATTTAGGGTTAGGATTAGGGTTAGGGTTAGGGTTATGTTCAGGGTGAGGGTGAGAATCGAGTGCATTTAAGGATAGTGTTAGGGGTAGTGTTATGTACAGGGTTAACATTCGTAGAATCGAGGGTTAGTGTTAGGTTTAGGGTCAGGATTGCCTTTTGGGTTAGAATCGAGTGCATTTAAGGATAGTATTAGGGTTAGAGTTAGGTATAGGGTTAGCTTTCGTAGAATCGAGGGTCAGTGTTTGGGTTAGAGTTAGGGTAAAGATTAGGGTTAGAATCAAGTGCATTTTTAGTGTTAGGGTTGGGGTTATGGTTAGGGTTTGAGTGCATTTAGGGGTAGGGGAGGAGTTGGGTTACGATTAGGGTTAGGGTTTGTGTTGGTAGAATCCAGGTTTTGGGTTAGGCTTAGGGTCAGGAGAGCATTTTGGGTCATAATTCAGAGCATTGAGGCTTAGGGTTAGTGTTGCAATTGATGATTTAGTTTTAGCGTTAGAATCAATCACATTTTGGGATCGAGTTATGCTTAGAATTCAGTGCATTTAGGGTTAGGGTTAGGGTTAGGGTTAGGTTTAGGGTCAGGGTTAGAATCGAGAGCATTCATGGATAGTGCTAGGGTTAGAGTTAGGTTTAGGGTTAGCTTTCGTAGAATCGAGGGTTAGTCTTAGGGTTAAGCTTAGAGTGGGGGTTAGGGTTATAATCAAGCACAGTTTTAGTGTTAGCGTTAGGGTGAGGGTGAAGGTTAAAGTCCTTTTAGGGCTAGTGGTAGGAGTAGGGTTAGTATTAGGGTTAAGATTTGTGTTGGTAGAATCGAGGTTTAGGTTTAGGCTTAGGGTCAGGATTGCCTTTTGGGTTGGTGTCGAGTGCATTTAGGGTTAGGCTTAGTGTTGAGATTGACGATTTAGTGTTACGGTTATAATCGAGCACATTAGGGTTAGAGTTATGGTTAGAATCCAGTGCATTTAACGTTAGGATTAGGGTTAGGGTTAGGGTTATGTTCAGGGTGAGGGTGAGAATCGAGTGCATTTAAGGATAGTGGTTGGGGTAGTGTTATGTATAGGGTTAGCATTCGTAGAATCGAGGGTTAGGGTTAGGGTTAGGGTCACGATTGCCTTTTGGGTTAGAATCGAGTGCATTTAGGGTTCGGGTTAGTGTTGGGATTGACGATTTAGAGTTAGGGTTAGAATCAAGCACATTAGCGTTAGATTTATGGTTAGAATCCAGTGCATTTAGGGTTTGGATTAGGGTTAGGGTTAGGGTTATGTTTAGGGTGAGGGTTAGAATCGAGTACATTTAAGCATAGTGTTAGGGTTAGAGTTAGGGTAAAGATTAGGGTTAGAATCAAGGGCATTTTTAGTGTTAGGGTTGGGCTTAGGCTTTGAGTGCATTTAGGGGTAGGGGAGGAGTTGGGTTACAATTAGGGTTAGGGTTTGTGTTGGTGGAATCGAGGTTTTGTGTTAGGCTTAGGGTCAGGAGACCATTTTGGGTCATAATTCAGAGCATTTAGGCTTAGGGTTAGTGTTGAAATTGATGATTTAGTTTTAGCGTTAGAATCAATCACATTTTGGGATGGAGTTATGCTTAGAATTCAGTGCATTTAGGGTTCGTGTTAGGGTTGGGGTTAGGCTTAGGCTTAGGCTTAGGCTTACGGTTAGGATTAGAATCGAGAGCATTTAAGGATAGTGCTAGAGTTAGAGTTAGGTTTAGGGTTAGCTTTCATAGAATCGAGGGTTAGGCTTAGGGTGAGGGTTAGGGTTAGAATCAAGCACAGTTTTAGTGTTAGCGTTAGGGTGAGGGTTAGGGTTAAAGTGCTTTTAGGGCTAGTGCTAGGGGTAGGGTTAGGATTAGGGTTAAGGTTTGTGTTGGTAGAATCGAGGTTTAGGTTTAGGCTTAAGGTCAGGATTGCATTTTCGATCAGAATCGAGTGTATTTAGGCTTTGGGTTAGTGTTCAAATTGACGATATAGTGTTAGTGTTTGAATTGAGCATATTTAGGGTTAGAGTTATGGTTAGAATTCAGTGCATTTAGGGTTAGGGTTAGGGTTAGGGTTAGGTTTAGGGTCAGGGTTAAAATAGAGAGCATTTAAGGATAGTGCTAGGGTTAGAGTTAGGTTTAGCGTTCGCTTTCGCAGAATCGAGGGTTAGGCTTAAGGTTAGGCTTAGGGTTAGGGTTAGGGTTAGAATCAGGCGCATTTTTAGTGTTGTGGATTTCGTCAGGGTATGGCTTAGAGTGCATTTAGGGGTAGGGATATGAGTAGAGTTAGGATTAGGGTTAAGGTTTGTGTTGGTAGAATCGAGGTTTAGGGTTAGGCTTAGGGTCAGGAATGGCTTTTGGGTTAGAATCGAGTGCATTTAGGGTTAGGGTTCGTGTTGAGATTGACGATTTAGTGTTAGGCTTAGAACCAAGCACATGAGGGTAAGAGTTATGGTTAGAATCCACTGCATTTAGGCTTAGGGTTAGGGTTAGGGTTATTAGGGTCAGGATTAGAATCGAGAGCATTTAAGAATACTTTTAGGGTTAGAGTTAGGTTTAGGGTTAAGTTTCGTAGAATCGAGAGTTCGGGTTCGGGTTCGGGTTCGGGTTAGGTTTAGGGGGAGAATCAAGCTCATTTTTAGTGTTAGGGGTTGGGTTAGGGTTAGGGTTAGAATGCATATAGAGGTAGGGATAGGAGTAGGGTTAGGATTAGGGTTAGGGTTAAGGTTATATTTAGGGTGAGGGTTAGAATCGAGTGCATTTAAGGATAGTGTTATGGGTAGTGTTATGTATAGGGTTCGCATTTCTAGAATCGAGGGTTAGGGTTAGGGTTAGGGTCACGATTGCCTTTTGGGTTAGAATCGAGTGCATTTAGGGTTCGGGTTAGTGTTGGGATTGACGATTTAGAGTTAGGGTTAGAATCAAGCACATTAGCGTTAGATATATGGTTAGAATCCAGTGCATTTAGGGTTTGGAGTAGGGTTAGGGTTAGGGTTATGTTTAGGGTGAGGGTTAGAATCGAGTGCTTTTAAGCATAGTGTTAGTGTTAGAGTTAGGGTAAGGATTAGAGTTTGAATCAAGGTCAATTTTAGTGTTAGGGTTAGGGTTAGGGTTTGAGTGCATTTAGGAGTAGGGGAGGAGTTGGGTTACAATTAGTGTTAGGGTTTGTGTTGGTGGAATCGAGGTTTTGTGTTAGGCTTAGGGTCAGGAGACCATTTTGGGTCATAATTTAGAGCATTTAGGCTTAGGGTTAGTGTTGAAATTGATGGTTTAGTTTTAGCGTTAGAATCAAGCACCTTTAGCGTTAGAGTTATGCTTAGAATTCAGTGCATTTAACTTTAGGGTTAGGGTTAGGGTTAGGGTTAGGGTTAGAATCGAGAGCATTTAAGGATAGTGCTAGGGTTAGAGTTAGGTTTAGGGTTAGCTTTCGTAAAATCAAAGGTTAGGCTTAGGGTTTGGCTTAGGGTGAGGGTTAGGGTTAGAATGAGGCGCATTTTTAGTGTTGTGGTTTTCGTCAGGGTATGGCTTACAGTGCATTTCAGGGTAGGCGTATGAGTAGAGTTACGATTAGGGTTAAGGTTTGTGTTGGTAGAATCGAGGTTTAGGGTTAGGCTTAGGGTCAGGAATGGCTTTTGGGTCAGAAGCCAGTGCATTTAGGGTTAGGCTTAGTGTTGAGATTGACGATTTAGTGTTAGGGTTATAATCGAGCACATTAGAGATAGAGTTATGGTCAGAATCCAGTGCATTTAGGGTTAGGATTAGGGTTAGGGTTAGGGTTATATTCAGGGTGAGTGTTAGAATCGAGTGCATTTAAGGATAGTGTTAGGGGTACAGTTATGTATAAGGTTAGCTTTCGTAGAATCGAGGTTTTCGGTTAGGGTTAGGGTCAGGAAAGCATTTTGGGTCATAATTCAGAGCATTTAGGCTTAGGGTTAGTGTTGAAATTGATGATTTAGTTTTAGCGTTAGAATCAATCACATTTTGGGATGGAGTTATGCTTAGAATTCAGTGCATTTAGGGTTAGTGTTAGGGTTGGGGTTAGGCTTAGGCTTAGGCTTAGGCTTAGGGTCAGGATTAGAATCGAGAGCATTTAAGGATAGTGCTAGGGTTAGAGTTAGGTTTAGGGTTAGCTTTCGTAGAATCGAGGGTTAGGCTTAGGGTGAGGGTTAGGGTTAGAATCAAGCACAGTTTTCGTGTTAGCGTTAGGGTGAGGGTTAGGGTTAAAGTGCTTTTAGGGCTAGTGCTAGGGGTAGGGTTAGCATTAAGGTTAAGGTTTGTGTTGGTAGAATCGAGGTTTAGGTTTAGGCTTAAGGTCAGGATTGCATTTTCGATCAGAATCGAGTGTATTTAGGCTTTGGGTTAGTGTTCAAATTGACGATTTAGTGTTAGTGTTTGAATCGAGCACATTTAGGGTTAGAGTTATGGTTAGAATTCAGTGCATTTAGGGTTAGGGTTAGGGTTAGTGTTAGGTTTAGGGTCAGGGTTAAAATAGAGAGCATTTAAGGATAGTGCTAGGGTTAGAGTTAGGTTTAGCGTTCGCTTTCGCAGAATCGAGGGTTAGGCTTAAGGTTAGGCTTAGGGTTACGGTTAGCGTTAGAATCAGGCGCATTTTTAGTGTTGTGGTTTTCGTCAGGGTATGGCTTAGAGTGCATTTAGGGGTAGGGATATGAGTAGAGTTAGGATTAGGATTAAGGTTTGTGTTGGTAGAATCGAGGTTTAGGGTTAGGCTTAGGGTCAGGAATGGCTTTTGGGTCAGAAGCCAGTGCATTTAGGGTTAGGGTTAGTGTTGAGATTGACGATTTAGTGTTAGGCGTAGAACCAAGCACATGAGGGTAAGAGTTATGGTTAGAATCCACTGCATTTAGGCTTAGGGTTAGGTTTAGGGTTATTAGGGTCAGGATTAGAATCGAGAGCATTTAAGAATACTTTTAGGGTTAGAGTAAGGTTTAGGGTTAGGTTTCGTAGAATCGAGGGTTCGGGTTCGGGATCGGGTTAGGTTTAGGGTTAGAATCAAGCTCATTTTTAGTGTTAGGGGTTGGGTTAGGGTTAGGGTTAGAGTGCATATAGAGGTAGGGATAGGAGTAGGGTTAGGATTAGGGTTAGGGTTTGTGTTGGTAGAATCGAGGTTTCGGGTTAGGCTTAGGGTCAGGAGAGCATTTTGGGTCAAAATTCAGAGCATTTAGGCTTAGGGTTAGTGTTGCAATTGATGTTTTAGTTTTAGCTTTAGAATCAAGCACATTTAGGGTTAGAATTATGCTTAGAATTCAGTGCATTTAGGGTTAGGGTTAGGGTTAGGGTTAGGTTTAGGGTCAGGGTTAGAATCGAGAGCATTCATGGATAGTGCTAGGGTTAGAGTTAGGTTTAGGGTTAGCTTTCGTAGAATCGAGGGTTAGTCTTAGGGTTAGGCTTAGAGTGACGGTTAGGGTTAGAATCAAGCACAGTTTTCGTGTTAGCGTTAGGGTGAGGGTGAGGGTTAAAGTGCTTTTAGGTCTAGTGGTAGGGGTAGCGTTAGTATTAGGGTTAAGATTTGTGTTGGTAGAATCGAGGTTTAGGTTTAGGCTTAGGGTCAGGATTGCCTTTTGGGTTAGAGTCGAGTGCATTTAGGGTTAGGCTTAGTGTTGAGATTGACGATTTAGTGTTAGGGTCATAATCGGGCACATTAGGGTTAGAGTTATGGTTAGAATCCAGTGCATTTAGGGTTAGGATTAGGGTTAGGGTTAGGGTTATGTGCAGGGTGACGGTTAGAATCGAGTGCTTTTAAGGATAGTGTTAGGGGTAGTGTTATGTACAGGGTTAGCATTCGTAGAATCGAGGGTTAGTGTTAGGGTTAGGGTCAGGATTGCCTTTTGGGTTAGAATCGAGTGCATTTAAAGATAGTGTTAGGGTTAGAGTTAGGTATAGGGTTAGCTTTCATAGAATCGAGGGTCAGTGTTCGGGTTAGAGTTAGGGTAAAGATTAGGGTTAGAATCAAGTGCATTTTTAGTGTTAGGGTTGAGGTTATGGTTAGGGTTTGAGTGCATTTACGGGTAGGGGAGGAGTTGAGTTATGATTAGGGTTAGGGTTTGTGTTGGTAGAATCGAGGTTTTGGGTTAGGCTTAGGGTCAGGAGAGCATTTTGGGTCAGAATTCAGAGCATTAAGGCTTAGGGTTAGTGTTGCAATTGATGATTTAGTTATGGCGTTAGAATAAAGCACATTTAGGGTTAGAGTTATGCTTAGAATTCAGTGCATTTAGGGTTAGGGTAAGGGTAAGGGTTAGGGTTAGGGTCAGGGTTAGAATCGAGAGCATTCATGGATAGTGCTAGGGTTAGAGTTAGGTTTAGGGTTAGCTTTCATAGAATCGAGGGTGAAGCTTAGGGTTAGGCTTGGGGTTAGAATCAAGCACAGTTTTAGTTTTAGCGTTAGGGTGAGGATTAGGGTTAAAGTGCTTTTAGGGCTAGTGGTACGGGTAGGGTTAGGATTAGGGTTAAGGTTTGTGTTGGTAGAATCGAGGTTTAGGTTTAGGCTTAGGGTCTGAATTGCCTTTTGGGTTGGAGTCGAGTGCACTTAGGGTTAGGCTTAGTGTTGAGATTGACGATTTAGTGTTAGGGTTATAATCGAGCACATTAGGGTTAGAGTTATGGTGAGAATCCAGTGCATTTAGGGTTAGGATTAGTATTAGGGTTAGGGTTATGTTCAGGGTGAGGGTTAGAATCGATTGCATTTAAGAATAGTGTTAAGGGTAGTGTTATGCATAGGGTTAGCATTAGTAGAATCGAGGGTTAGGGTTAGGGTTAGGGTCACGATTGCCTTTTGGGTTGGAATCGAGTGCATTTAGGGTTCGGGTTAGTGTTGGGATTGACGATTTAGAGTTAGGGTTAGAATCAAGCACATGAGGGTTAGAGTAATGGTTAGAATCCACTGCATTTAGGCTTAGGCTTAGGGTTAGGGTTATTAGGGTCACGATTAGAAGCGAGAGCATTTAAGGATAGCTTTAGGGTTAGAGTTAGGTTTAGGGTTAGGTTTCGTAGAATTGAGGGTCAGGGTTAGGGTTAGGGTTAGTGTTAGAATCAAGCGCAATTTTAGCGTTAGGTGTTGGGTCAGGGTTAGGGTTAGAGTGCATATAGAGGTAGGGATAGGAGTAGGGTTGGGATTAGGGTTAGGGTTTGTGTTGGTAGAATCGAGGTTTAGGGTTAGGCTTAGGGTCAGAATTGCTTTTGGGTTATAGTCGAGTGCATTTAGAGTTAGGCTTCGTATTGAGATTGACGATTTAGTGTTAGGGTTATAATCGAGCACATTAGGGTTAGAGTTATGGTTAGAATCCAGTGCATTAAAGGTTAGGATTAGGGTTAGGGTTAAGGTTATGTTTAGGGTGAGGGTGAGAATCGAGTGCATTTAAGGATAGTGTTGGGGGTAGTGTTATGCATAGGGATAGCATTAGTAGAATCGAGGGTTAGGGTTAGGGTTAGGGTCACGATTGCCTTTTGGGTTAGAATCGAGTGCATTTAAAGATAGTGTTAGGGTTAGAGTTAGGTATAGGGGTTAGCTTTCATAGAATCGAGGGTCAGTGTTCGGATTAGAGTTTGGGTAAGGATTAGGGTTAGAATCAAGTGCATTTTTAGTGTTAGGGTTGGGGTTAGGGTCAGGGTTTGAGTGCATTTAGGGGTAGGGGAGGAGTTGGGTTAGGATTCGGGTTAGGGTTTGTGTTGGTCGAATCGAGGTTTAGGGTTAGGCTTAGGGTCAGGATTGCCTTTAGGGTTAGAGTCGAGTGCATTTAGGGTTAGGCTTAGTGTGGAGATTGACGATTTAGTGTTAGGGTTATAATCGAGCACATTAGGGTTAGAGTTATGGTTAGAATCCAGTGCATTTAGGGGTAGCATTAGCGATAGGGTTTGGTTTATGTTTAGGGTAAGGGTTAGAATCGAGTGCATTTAAGGATAGTGTTAGGGTTAGAGTTAGGTATAGGGTTAGCTTTCGTAGAATCGAGGGTCAGTGTTAGGGCGAGGGTGAGGGTTAGGATTAGGGTTAGAATCAGGAGCATTTTTAGCGTTAGGGTTGTGGTTAGGGTCAGGGTTTGAGTGCATTTAGGGGTAGGGGAGGAGTTGGGTTAGGATTCGGGTTAGGGTTTGTGTTGGTAGAATCGAGGTTTTGGGTTAGGCTTAGGGTCAGGAGAGCATTTTGGGTCATAATTCAGAGCATTTGGGCTTAGGGTTCGTGTTGAAATTGATGATTTAGTTATAGCGTTAGCATCAGGCACATTTAGGGATAGAGTTATGATTAGAATTCAGTGCATTTAGGGTTAGGGTTAGAATCGAGAGCATTTCAGGATAGTGCTAGGGTTAGACTTAGGTTTAGAGTTAGCTTTCGTAGAATCGAGGGTTAGGCTTAGGGTTAGGCTTAGGGTGAGGGTTAGGGTTAGAATCAAGCACAGTTTTAGTGTTAGAGTTATGGTGAGGGTTAGGGTTAAAGTGCTTTTAGGGCTAGTGGATGGGATAGGGTTAGGACAGCTGTTAAGGTTTGTGTTGGTAGAATCGAGGTTTAGGGTTAGGCTTAGGGTCAGGAATGCCTTTTGTGTTAGAGTCGAGTGCATTTAGGGTTAGGCTTAGTGTTGAGATTGACGATTTAGTGTTAGGGTTATAATCGAGCACATTAGGGTTAGAGTTATGGTTGAAATCCAGTGCATTTAGGGGTAGCATTAGCGATAGGGTTTGGTTTATGTTTAGGGTGAGGGTTAGAATCGAGTGCATTTAAGGATAGTGTTAGGGTTAGAGTTAGGTATAGGGTTAGCTTTCTTAGAATCGAGGGTCAGTGTTAGGGTGAGGGTGAGGGTTAGGATTAGGGTTAGAATCAGGAGCATTTTTAGCGTTAGGGTTGGGGTTAGGGTCAGGGTTTGAGTGCATTTAGGGGTAGGGGAGGAGTTGGGTTAGGATTCGGGTTAGGGTTTGTGTTGGTAGAATCGAGGTTTTGGGTTAGGCTTAGGGTCAGGAGAGCATTTTGGGTCATAATTCAGAGCATTTGGGCTTAGGGTTCGTGTTGAAATTGATGATTTAGTTATAGCGTTAGCATCAGGCACATTTAGGGACAGAGTTATGATTAGAATTCAGTGCATTTAGGGTTAGGGTTAGGGTTAGAGTTAGGTTTAGGGTCAGGGTTAGAATCGAGAGCATTTCAGGATAGTGCTACGGTTAGACTTAGGTTTAGAGTTAGCTTTCGTAGAATCGAGGGTTAGGCTTAGGGTTAGGCTTAGGGTGAGGGTTAGGGTTAGAATCAAGCACAGTTTTAGTGTTAGAGTTATGGTGAGGGTTAGGGTTAAAGTGCTTTTAGGGCTAGTGGATGGGATAGGGTTAGGACAGCTATTAAGGTTTGTGTTGGTAGAATCGAGGTTTAGGGTTAGGCTTAGGGTCAGGAATGCCTTCTGTGTTAGAGTCGAGTGCATTTTGGGTTAGGCTTAGTGTTGAGATTGACGATTTAGTGTTAGGGTTATAATCGAGCACATTAGGGTTAGAGTTATGGTTAGAATCCAGGGCATTTAGGGTTATCATTAGGGATAGGGTTAGTTTTATGTTTAGGATGAGGGTTAGAATCGCGTGCATTTAAGGATAGTGGTAGGGTTAGAGTTAGGTATAGGGTTAGCTTTCGTCGAATCGAGGGTCAGTGTTAGGGTGAGGGTTAGGGTTAGGATTAAGTTTAGGCTCAGGAGCATTTTTAGCGTTAGGGTTGGGGTTAGGGTCAGGGTTTGAGTGCATTTAGGGGTGGGGGAGGAGTTGGGTTAGGATTCGGGTTAGGGTTTGTGTTGGTAGAATCGAGGTTTTGGGTTAGGCTTAGGGTCAGGAGAGCATTTTGGGTCATAATTCAGAGCATTTGGGCTTAGGGTTCGTGTTGAAATTGATGATTTAGTTATAGCGTTCGAATCAGGCACATTTAGGGATAGAGTTATGATTAGAATTCAGTGCATTTAGGGTTAGCGTTAGGGTTAGGGTTAGGTTTAGGGTCAGGGTTAAAATCGAGAGCATTTAAGGATAGTGCTAGGATTAGACTTAGGTTTAGCGTTAGCTTTCGTAGAATCGAGGGTTAGGCTTGGGGTTAGGCTTAGGGTGAGGGTTAGGGAAAGAATCAAGCACAGGTTTAGTGTTAGCGTTAGGGTGAGGGTTAGGGTTAAAGTGCTTTTAGGGCTAGTGGCTGGGATAGGGTTAGAATAGGTGTTAAGGTTTGTGTTGGTAGAATCGAGGTTTAGGTTTAGGCTTAGGGTCGGGATTGCTTTTTGGATCAGAATCGAGTGTATTTAGGCTTTGCGTTAGTGTTCAAATTGACGATTTAGTGTTAGGGTTTTAATCGAGCACATTTAGGGTGAGAGTTATGCTTAGAATTCAGTGCCTTTAGGGTTAGCGTTATCGTTAGGGTTAGGTTGAGGGTCAGGGTTAAAATAGAGAGCATTTAAGGATAGTGCTAGGGTTAGAGTTAGGTTTAGCGTTCGCTTTCGTAGAATCGAGGGTTAGGCTTAAGGTTAGGCTTAGGGTTAGGGTTAAGGTTAGAATCAGGCACATTTTTAGTGTTCTGCTTTTCATCAGGGTATGGCTTAGAGTGCATTTAGGGGTAGGCGTAGGAGTAGGGTTAGTATTAGGGTTAAGATTTGTGTTGGTAGAATCGAGGTTTAGGGTTACGTTTAGGGTCAGGAATGGCTTTTGGGTTAGAGTCGAGTGCATTTAGGGTTAGGGATAGTGTTGAAATTGACGATTTAGTGTTTGGGTAGAATCGAGCACATTTAGGGTTAGAGTTTTGGTTAGAATTCGTTAGGGTTAGCGTTAGTGTAATGGGTAGGGGTAGGGTTAGAGTGCATTTAGGGGTAGGGGTAGGGGTAGGGTTAGAATTAGGGTTAGGGTTTGTGATGGTAGAATCGGAGTTTAGGGTTAGGCGTAGGGTGAGGATTGCCTTTTGGGTTACAACTGAGTGCATTTAGAGTTAGGGTTAGCGTCGAGATTGACGATTTAGTGTTAGACTTAGAATCGAGCACATTAGGGTTAGAGTTATAGTTAGAATCCACTATATTAAAGCTTAGGGTTAGGGTTAGGGTTATTAGGGTCAGGATTAGAATCGAGAGCATTTAAGGATAGTGTTAGGGTTAGAGTTAGGTTTAGGGTTAGGTTTCGTAGAATTGAGGGTTAAGGTTAGGGTTAGGGTTAGGGATAGAATCAAGCGCAATTTTAGTGTTAGGTGTTGGGTCAGGGTTAGGGTTAGAGTGCATATAGAGGTAGGGATAGGAGTAGTTTTGGGATTAAGGTCAGGGTTTGTGTTGGTAGAATCGAGGTTTAGGGTTAGGCTTAGGGTCAGGATTGCCTTTAGGGTTAGAGTCGAGTGCATTTAGGGTTAGGCTTAGTGTTGAGATTGACGATTTAGTGTTAGGGTTATAATCGAGCACATTAGGGTTAGAGTTATGGTTGAAATCCAGTGCATTTAGGGGTAGCATTAGCGATAGGGTTTGGTTTATGTTTAGGGTGAGGGTTAGAATCGAGTGCATTTAAGGATAGTGTTAGGGTTAGAGTTAGGTATAGGGTTAGCTTTCGTAGAATCGAGGGTCAGTGTTAGGGTGAGGGTGAGGGTTAGGATTAGGGTTAGAATCAGGAGCATTTTTAGCGTTAGGGTTGGGGTTAGGGTCAGGGTTTGAGTGCATTTAGGGGTAGGGGAGGAGTTGGGTTAGGATTCGGGTTAGGGTTTGTTTTGGTAGAATCGAGGTTTTGGGTTAGGCTTAGGGTCAGGAGAGCATTTTGGGTCATAATTCAGAGCATTTGGGCTTAGGGTTCGTGTTGAAATTCATGATTTAGTTATAGCGTTAGCATCAGGCACATTTAGGGATAGAGTTATGATTAGAATTCAGTGCATTTAGGGTTAGGGTTAGGTTTAGGGTCCGGGTTAGAATCGAGAGCATTTCAGGATAGTGCTAGGGTTAGACTTACGTTTAGGGTTAGCTTTCGTAGAATCGAGGGTTAGGCTTAGGGTTAGGCTTAGGGTGAGGGTTAGGGTTAGAATCAAGCACAGTTTTAGTGTTAGAGTTATGGTGAGGGTTAGGGTTAAAGTGCTTTTAGGGCTAGTGGATGGGATAGGGTTAGGACAGCTGTTAAGGTTTGTGTTGGTAGAATCGAGGTTTAGGGTTAGGCTTAGGGTCAGGATTGCCTTTTGGGTTAGAATCGAGTGCATATAAGGTTAGGGTTAGTGTTGAGATTGACGATTTAGTGTTAGGGTTATAATCGAGCACATTAGGGTGAGAGTTATGGTTAGAATCCAGTGCATTTAGGGTTAGGATTAGGGTTAGGTTTAGGGTTATGTTCAGGGTGAGGGTTAGAATCGAGTGCATTTAAGGATAGTGTTAGGGTTAGAGTTAGGTATAGGGTTAGCTTTCGTAGAATCGAGGGTCAGTGTTAGGGTGAGGGTTAGGGTTAGGATTAGGGTTAGAATCAGGAGCATATTTAGCGTTAGGGTTTGTGTTAGGGTCAGGGTTTGAGTGCATTTAGGGGTAGGGGAGGAGTTGGGTTAGGATTCGGTTTAGGGTTTGTGTTGGTAGAATCGAGGTTTAGGGTTAGGCTTAGGGTCTAGATTGCCTTTAGGGTTAGAGTCGAGTGCATTTAGGGTTAGGCTTAGTGTTGAGATTGACGATTTAGTGTTAGGGTTATAATCGAGCACATTAGGGTTAGAGTTATGGTTGAAATCCAGTGCATTTAGGGTTAGCATGAGAGACAGGGTTTGGTTTATGTTTAGGGTGAGGGTTAGAATCGAGTGCATTAAAGGATAGTGTTAGGGTTAGAGTTAGGTATAGGGTTAGCTTTCGTAGAATCGAGGGTCAGTGTTAGGGTGAGGGTGAGGGTTAGGATTAGGGTTAGAATCAGGAGCATTTTTAGCGTTAGGGTTGGGGTTAGGGTCAGGGTTTGAGTGCATTTAGGGGCAGGGGAGGAGTTGGGTTAGGATTCGGGTTAGGGTTTGTGTTGGTAGAATCGAGGTTTTGGGTTAGGCTTAGGGTCAGGAGAGCATTTTGGGTCATAATTCAGAGCATTTGGGCTTAGGGTTCGTGTTGAAATTGATGATTTAGTTATAGCGTTAGCATCAGGCACATTTAGGGATAGAGTTATGATTAGAATTCAGTGCATTTAGGGTTAGGGTTAGGTTTAGGGTCCGGGTTAGAATCGAGAGCATTTCAGGATAGTGCTAGGGTTAGACTTAGGTTTAGGGTTAGCTTTCGTAGAATCGAGGGTTAGGCTTAGGGTTAGGCTTAGGGTGAGGGTTAGGGTTAGAATCAAGCACAGTTTTAGTGTTAGAGTTATGGTGAGGGTTAGGGTTAAAGTGCTTTTAGGGCTAGTGGATGGGATAGGGTTAGGACAGCTGTTAAGGTTTGTGTTGGTAGAATCGAGGTTTAGGGTTAGGCTTAGGGTCAGGATTGCCTTTTGGGTTAGAATCGAGTGCATATAAGGTTAGGGTTAGTGTTGAGATTGACGATTTAGTGTTAGGGTTATAATCGAGCACATTAGGGTTAGAGTTATGGTTAGAATCCAGTGCATTTAGGGTTAGGATTAGGGTTAGGGTTAGGGTTGTGCTCAGGGTGAGGGTTAGAATCGAGTGCATTTAAGGATAGTGTTAGGGTTAGAGTTAGGTATAGGGTTAGCTTTCGTCGAATCGAGGGTCAGTGTTAGGGTGAGGGCTAGGTTTAGCATTAAGTTTAGGCTCAGGAGCATATTTAGCGTTAGGGTTGGTGTTAGGGTCAGGGTTTGAGTGCATTTAGGGGTGGGGGAGGAGTTGGGTTAGGATTCGGGTTAGGGTTTGTGTTATTAGAATCGAGGTTTTGGTTTCGGCTTAGGGTCAGGAGAGCATTTTGGGTCATAATTCAGAGCATTTGGGCTTAAGGTTCGTGTTGAAATAGATGATTTAGTTATAGCGTTAGAATCAGGCACATTTAGGGATAGAGTTATGATTAGAATTCAGTGCATTTAGGGTTAGCGTTAGGGTTAGGGTTAGGTTTAGGGTCAGGGTTAAAATCGAGAGCATTTAAGGATAGTGCTAGGATTAGACTTAGGTTTAGCGTTAGCTTTCGTAGAATCGAGGGTTAGGCTTGGGGTTAGGCTTAGGGTGAGGGTTAGGGATAGAATCAAGCACAGGTTTAGTGTTAGCGTTAGGGTGAGGGTTAGGGTTAAAGTGCTTTTAGGGCTAGTGGATGGGATAGGGTTAGAATAGGTGTTAAGGTTTGTGTTGGTAGAATCGAGGTTTAGGTTTAGGCTTAGGGTCAGGATTTCATTTTGGATCAGAATCGAGTGTAGTTAGGCTTTGCGTTAGTGTTCAAATTGACGATTTAGTGTTAGGGTTTGAATCGAGCACATTTAGGGTTAGAGTTATGCTTAGAATTCAGTGCATTTAGGGTTAGCGTTAGGGTTAGGGTTAGGTTGAGGGTCAGGGTTAGAATCGAGAGCATTTAAGGATAGTGCTATTCTGAGAGTAGGTTTAGGGTTAGCTTTCGTTGCATCGAGGGTTAGGCTTAAGTTTAGGCTTAGGCTTCCTGTGAGGGTTAGAATCAGGCGCATTTTTAGTGTTCTGCTTTTCGTTAGGGTATGGCTTAGAGTGCATTTTGGGGTAGGGGTAGGAGTAGGGTTAGTATTAGGGTTAAGGTTTGTGTTGGTATAATCGAGGTTTAGGGTTAGGGTTAGGGTCAGGAATGGCTTTTGTGTTAGAGTCGAGTGCATTTAGGGTTAGGGATAGTGTTGAAATTGACGATTTAGTGTTTGGGTAGAATCGAGCACATTTAGGGTTAGAGTTTTGGTTAGAATTCGTTAGGGTTAGCGTTAGTGTAAGGGGTAAGGGTAGGGTTAGAGTGCATTTAGGGGTAGGGGTAGGGGTAGGGTTAGGATTATGGTTAGGGTTTGTGTTGCTAGAATCAAAGTTTACGGTTAGGCGTAGGGTGAGGATTGCCTTTTGGGTTACAAATGTGTGCATTTAGAGTTAGGGTTAGTGTTGAGATTGACGATTTAGTGTTAGACTTAGAATCGAGCACATTAGGGTTAGAGTTATGGTTAGAATCCACTATATTAAAGCTTAGGGTTAGGGTTAAGGTTATTAGGGTCAGGATTAGAATCGAGAGCATTTAAGGATAGTGTTAGGGTTAGAGTTAGGTTTAGGGTTAGGTTTCGTAGAATTGAGGGTTAGGGTTAGTGTTAGGGTTAGGGATAGAATCAAGCGCAATTTTAGTGTTAGGTGTTGGGTCAGGGTTAGGGTTAGAGTGCATATAGAGGTAGGGATAGGAGTAAGGTTGGGATTAGGGTTAGGGTTTGTGTTGGTCGAATCGAGGTTTAGGGTTAGGCTTAGGGTCAGGATTGCCTTTAGGGTTAGAATCGAGTGCATTTAGGGTTAGGCTTAGTGTTGAGATTGACGATTTAGTGTTAGGGTTATAATCGAGCACATTAGGGTTAGAGTTATGGTTAGAATCCAGTGCATTTAGGGTTAGCATTAACGATAGGGTTTGGTTTATGTTTAGGGTGAGGGTTCGAATCGAGTGCATTTAAGGATAGTGTTAGGGTTAGAGTTAGGTATAGGGTTTGCTTTCGTAGAATCGAGGGTCAGTGTTAGGGTGAGGGTGAGGGTTAGGATTAGGGTTAGAATCAGGAGCATTTTTAGCGTTAGGGTTGGGGTTAGGGTCAGGGTTTGAGTGCATTTAGGGGTAGGGGAGGAGTTGGGTTAGTATTCGGGTTAGGGTTTGTGTTGGTAGAATCGAGGTTTTGGGTTAGGCTTAGGGTCAGGAGAGCATTTTCGGTCATAATTCAGAGCATTTGGGCTTAGGGTTCGTGTTGAAATTGATGATTTAGTTATAGCGTTCGAATCAGGCACATTTAGGGATAGAGTTATGATTAGAATTCAGTGCATTTACGGTTAGGGTTAGGGTTAGGGTTAGGTTTAGGGTCAGGGTTAGAATCGAGAGCATTTAAGGATAGTGCTAGGGTTTGACTTAGGTTTAAGGTTAGCTTTCGTAGAATCGAGGGTTAGGCTTAAGGTTAGGCTTAGGGTGAGGGTTAGGGTTAGAATCAAGCACAGTTTTAGTTTTAGAGTTATGGTGAGGGTTAGGGTTAAAGTGCTTTTAGGGCTAGTGGATGGGATAGGGTTAGGACAGCTGTTAAGGTTTGTGTTGGTAAAATCGAGGTTTAGGGTTAGGCTTAGGGTCAGGATTGCCTTTTGGGTTAGAATCGAGTGCATATAAGGTTAGGGTTAGTGTTGAGATTGACGATTTAGTGTTAGGGTTATAATCGAGCACATTAGGGTGAGAGTTATGGTTAGAATCCAGTGCATTTAGGGTTAGGATTAGGGTTAGGGTTAGGGTTATGTTCAGGGTGAGGGTTAGAATCGAGTGCATTTAAGGATAGTGTTAGGGTTAGAGTTAGGTATAGGGTTAGCTTTCGTCGAATCGAGGGTCAGTGTTAGGGTAAGGGTTAGGGTTAGGATTAGGGTTAGAATCAGGAGCATATTTAGCGTTAGGGTTGGTGTTAGGGTCAGGATTTGAGTGCATTTAGGGGTAGGGGAGGAGTTGGGTTAGGATTCGGGTTAGAGTTTGTGTTGGTAGAATCGAGGTTTTGGGTTAGGCTTAGGGTCAGGAGAGCATTTTGGGTCATAATTCAGAGCATTTGGGCTTAGGGTTCGTGTTGAAATTGATGATTTAGTTATAGCGTTCGAATCAGGCACATTTAGGGATAGAGTTATGATTAGAATTCAGTGCATTTACGGTTAGGGTTAGGGTTAGGGTTAGGTTTAGGGTCAGGGTTAGAATCGAGAGCATTTAAGGATAGTGCTAGGGTTTGACTTACGTTTAGGGTTAGCTTTCGTAGAATCGAGGGTTAGGCTTAAGGTTAGGCTTAGGGTGAGGGTTAGGGTTAGAATCAAGCACAGTTTTAGTTTTAGAGTTATGGTGAGGGTTAGGGTTAAAGTGCTTTTAGGGCTAGTGGATGGGATAGGGTTAGGACAGCTGTTAAGGTTTGTGTTGGTAAAATCGAGGTTTAGGGTTAGGCTTAGGGTCAGGATTGCCTTTTGGGTTAGAATCGAGTGCATATAAGGTTAGGGTTAGTGTTGAGATTGACGATTTAGTGTTAGGGTTATAATCGAGCACATTAGGGTGAGAGTTATGGTTAGAATCCAGTGCATTTAGGGTTAGGATTAGGGTTAGGGTTAGGGTTATGTTCAGGGTGAGGGTTAGAATCGAGTGCATTTAAGGATAGTGTTAGGGTTAGAGTTAGGTATAGGGTTAGCTTTCGTCGAATCGAGGGTCAGTGTTAGGGTAAGGGTTAGGGTTAGGATTAGGGTTAGAACCAGGAGCATATTTAGCGTTAGGGTTGGTGTTAGGGTCAGGATTTGAGTGCATTTAGGGGTAGGGGAGGAGTTGGGTTAGGATTCGGGTTAGAGTTTGTGTTGGTAGAATCGAGGTTTTGGGTTAGGCTTAGGGTCAGGAGAGCATTTTGGGTCATAATTCAGAGCATTTGGGCTTAGGGTTAGTGTTGAAATTGATGATTTAGTTATAGCGTTCGAAATCAGGCACATTTAGGGATAGAGTTATGATTAGAATTCAGTGTATTTAGGGTTAGGGTTAGGCTTAGGTTTAGGGTCAGGGTTAGAATCGAGAGCATTTAAGGATAGTGCAAGGGTTAGAGTTAGTTTTAGGGTTAGCTTTCGTTGAATCGAGGGTTAGGCTTGGGGTTAGGCTTAGGGTGAGGGTTAGGGTTAGAATCAAGCACAGTTTTAGTGTTAGCGTTAGGGTGAGGGTTAGGGTTAAAGTGCTTTTAGGGCTAGTGGATGGGATAGGGTTAGAATAGGTGTTAAGGTTTGTGTTGGTAGAATCGAGGTTTAGGTTTAGGCTTAGGGTCAGGATTGCATTTTGGATCAGAATCGAGTGTATTTAGGCTTTGCGTTAGTGTTCAAATTGACGATTTAGTGTTAGGGTTTGAATCGAGCACATTTAGGGTGAGAGTTATGCTTAGAATTCAGTGCATTTAGGGTTAGCGTTAGGGTTAGGGTTAGGTTGAGGGTCAGGGTTAAAATCGAGAGCATTTAAGGATAGTGCTAGGGTTAGAGTTAGGTTTAGCGGTCGCTTTCGTAGAATCTAGGTTTAGGCTTAAGGTTAGTCTCAGGGTTAGGGTTAGGGTTAGAATCAGGCACATTTTTAGTGGTCTGCTTTTCATCAGGGTATGGCTTAGAGTGCATTTAGGGGTAGGCGTAGGAGTAGGGTTAGTATTAGGGTTAAGGTTTGTGTTGGTAGAATCGAGGTTTAGGGTTAGGCTTAGGGTCAGGAATGGCTTTTGGGTTAGAGTCGAGTGCATTTAGGGTTAGGGATAGTGTTGAAATTGTCGATTAAGTGTTTGGGTTAGAATCGAGCACATTTAGGGTTAGAGTTTTGGTTAGAATTCGTTAGGGTTAGCGTTAGTGTAAGGGGTAGGGGTAGGGTTAGAGTGCATTTAGGGGTAGGGGTAGGCGTAGGGTTAGGATTAGGGTTAGGGTTTGTGTTGGTAGAATCGAAGTTTACGGTTAGGCGTAGGGTGAGGATTGCCTTTTGGGTTACAACTGAGTGCATTTAGAGTTAGGGTTAGTGTTGAGATTGACGATTTAGTGTTAGGCTTAGAATGGAGCACATTAGGGTTAGAGTTATGGTTAGAATCCACTATATTTAAGCTTAGGGTTAGGGTTAGGGTTATTAGGGTCAGGATTAGAATCGAGAGCATTTAAGGATAGTGTTAGGGTTAGAGTTAGGTGTAGGGTTAGGTTTCGTAGAATTGAGGGTTAGGGTTAGGGTTAGGGATAGAATCAAGCGCATTTTTAGCGTCAGGAGTTAGGTCAGGGTTAGGGTTAGAGTGCATATAGAGATAGGGATAGGAGTAGGGTTGGGATTAGGGTTAGGGTTTGTGTTGGTAAAATCGAGGTTTAGGGTTAGGCTTAGGGTCAGGATTGCCTTTTGGTTTAGAGTCGAGTGCATTTAGGGTTAGGCTTAGTGTTGAGATTGACGATTTAGTGTTAGGGTTATAATGGAGCACATTAGGGTTAGAGTTATGGTTAGAATCCAGGGCATTTAGGGTTAGCATTAGGGATAGGGTTAGGTTTATGTTTAGGGTGAGGGTTAGAATCGAGTGCATTTAAGGATAGTGTTAGGGTTAGAGTTAGGTATAGGGTTAGCTTTCGTCGAATCGAGGGTCAGTGTTAGGGTGGGGGTTAGGGTTAGGATTAAGTTTAGGCTCAGGAGCATTTTTAGCGTTAGGGTTGGGGTTAGGGTCAGGGTTTGAGTGCATTTAGGGGTGGGGGAGGAGTTGGGTTAGGATTTGGGTTAGGGTTTGTGTTGCTAGAATCAAAGTTTACGGTTAGGAGTAGGGTGAGGATTGCCTTTTGGGTTACAACTGAGTGCATTTAGAGTTAGGGTTAGTGTTGAGATTGACGATTTAGTGTTAGACTTAGAATGGAGCACATTAGGGTTAGAGTTATGGTTAGAATCCACTATATTTAAGCTTAGGGTTAGGGTTAGGGTTATTAGGGTCAGGATTAGAATCGAGAGCATTTCAGGATAGTGTTAGGGTTAGAGTTAGGTTTAGGGTTAGGTTTCGTAGAATTGAGGGTTAGGGTTAGGGTTAGGGTTAGGGACAGAATCAAGCGCATTTTTAGTGTTAGGGTTTGGGTCAGGGTTAGAGTTAGAGTGCATATAGAGGTAGGGATAGGAGTCGGGTTGGAATTAGGGTTAGGGTTTGTGTTGGTAGAATCGAGGTTTAGGGTTAGGCTTAGGGTCAGGATTGCCTTTTGGGTTAGAGTCGAGTGCATTTAGGGTTAGGCTTAGTGTTGAGATTGACGATTTAGTGTTAGGGTTATAATCGAGCACATTAGGGTTAGAGTTATGGTTAGAATCCAGTGCATTTAGGGTTAGCATTAGGGATAGGGTTAGTTTTATGTTTAGGGTGAGGGTTAGAATCGAGTGCATTTAAGGATAGTGTTAGGGTTAGAGTTAGTTATAGGGTTAGCTTTCGTAGGATCGAGGGTCAGTGTTAGGGTGAGGGTTAGGGTTACGATTAAGTTTAGGCTCAGGAGCATTTTTAGCGTTAGGGTTGGGGTTAGGGTCAGGGTTTGAGTGCATTTAGGGGTAGGGGAGGAGTTGGGTTAGGATTCGGGTTAGGGTTTGTGTTGGTAGAATCGAGGTTTTGGGTTAGGCTTAGGGTCAGGAGAGCATTTTGGGTCATAATTCAGAGCATTTGGGCTTAGGGTTCATGTTGAAATTGATGATTTAGTTATAGCGTTAGAATCAGGCACATTTAGGGATAGAGTTATGATTAGACTTCAGTGCATTTAGGGTTAGGGCTAGGGTTAGTGTTAGGTTTAGGGTCATGGTTAAAATCGAGAGCATTTAAGGATAGTGCTAGGATTAGACTTAGGTTTAGCGTTCGCTTTCGTTGCATCGAGGGTTAGGCTTAAGGTTAGGCTTAGGCTTACGGTTAGGGTTAGAATCAGGCGCATTTTTAGTGTTCTGCTTTTCGTTAGGGTACGGCTTAGAGTGCATTTAGGGGTAGGGGTAGGAGTAGGGTTAGGATTAGGGTTAAGGTTTGTGTTGGTAGAATCGAGGTTTAGTGTTAGGCTTAGGATCAGGAATGGCTTTTGGGTTAGAGTCGAGTGCATTTAGGGTTGGTGATAGTGTTGAAATTGTCGATTAAGTGTTTGGGTTAGAATCGAGCACATTTAGGGTTAGAGTTTTGGTTAGAATTCCTTAGGGTTAGTGTAAGGGGTAGAGGTAGGGTTAGAGTGCATTTAGGGGTAGGGGTAGGCGTAGGGTTAGGATTAGGGTTAGGGTTTGTGTTGGTAGAATCGAAGTTTACGGTTAGGCGTAGGGTGAGGATTGCCTTTTGGTTTACAACTGAGTGCATTTAGAGTTAGGGTTAGTGTTGAGATTGACGATTTAGTGTTAGACTTAGAATCGAGCACATTAGGGTCAGAGTTATGGTTAGAATCCACTATATTTAAGCTTAGGGTTAGGGTTAGGATTATTAGGGTCAGGATTAGAATCGAGAGCATTTAAGGATAGTGCTAGGATTAGACTTAGGTTTAGCGTTCGCTTTCCTTGCATCGAGGGTTAGGCTTAAGGTTAGGCTTAGGCTTACGGTTAGGGTTAGAATCAGGCGCATTTTTAGTGTTGTGCTTTTCGTTAGGGTACGGCTTAGAGTGCATTTAGGGGTAGGGGTAGGAGTAGGGTTAGAATTAGGGCGAAGGTTTGTGTTGGTAGAATCGAGGTTTAGGGTTAGGCTTAGGGTCAGGAATGGCTTTTGGGTTAGAGTCGAGTGCATTTAGGGTTAGGGATAGTGTTGAAATTGTCGATTAAGTGTTTGGGTTAGAATCGAGCACATTTAGGGTTAGAGTTTTGGTTAGAATTCCTTAGGGTTAGTGTAAGGGGTAGGGGTAGGGTTAGAGTGCATTTAGGGGTAAGGGTAGGGGTAGGGTTAGGATTAGGGTTAGGGTTTGTATTGGTAGAATCGAAGTTTACGGTTAGGCGTAGGGTGAGGATTGCCTTTTGGGTTACAACTGAGTGCATTTAGAGTTAGGGTTAGCGTCGAGATTGACGATTTAGTGTTAGACTTAGAATCGAGCACATTAGGGTTAGAGTTATGGTTAGAATCCACTATATTAAAGCTTAGGGTTAGGGTTAGGGTTATTAGGGTCAGGATTAGAATCGAGAGCATTTAAGGATAGTGCTAGGGTTTGACTTACGTTTAGGGTTAGCTTTCGTAGAATCGAGGGTTAGGCTTAAGGTTAGGCTTAGGGTGAGGGTTAGGGTTAGAATCAAGCACAGTTTTAGTTTTAGAGTTATGGTGAGGGTTAGGGTTAAAGTGCTTTTAGGGCTAGTGGATGGGATAGGGTTAGGACAGCTGTTAAGGTTTGTGTTGGTAAAATCGAGGTTTAGGGTTAGGCTTAGGGTCAGGATTGCCTTTTGGGTTAGAATCGAGTGCATATAAGGTTAGGGTTAGTGTTGAGATTGACGATTTAGTGTTAGGGTTATAATCGAGCACATTAGGGTGAGAGTTATGGTTAGAATCCAGTGCATTTAGGGTTAGGATTAGGGTTAGGGTTAGGGTTATGTTCAGGGTGAGGGTTAGAATCGAGTGCATTTAAGGATAGTGTTAGGGTTAGAGTTAGGTATAGGGTTAGCTTTCGTCGAATCGAGGGTCAGTGTTAGGGTAAGGGTTAGGGTTAGGATTAGGGTTAGAACCAGGAGCATATTTAGCGTTAGGGTTGGTGTTAGGGTCAGGATTTGAGTGCATTTAGGGGTAGGGGAGGAGTTGGGTTAGGATTCGGGTTAGAGTTTGTGTTGGTAGAATCGAGGTTTTGGGTTAGGCTTAGGGTCAGGAGAGCATTTTGGGTCATAATTCAGAGCATTTGGGCTTAGGGTTCGTGTTGAAATTGATGATTTAGTTATAGCGTTCGAATCAGGCACATTTAGGGATAGAGTTATGATTAGAATTCAGTGCATTTACGGTTAGGGTTAGGGTTAGGGTTAGGTTTAGGGTCAGGGTTAGAATCGAGAGCATTTAAGGATAGTGCTAGGGTTTGACTTACGTTTAGGGTTAGCTTTCGTAGAATCGAGGGTTAGGCTTAAGGTTAGGCTTAGGGTGAGGGTTAGGGTTAGAATCAAGCACAGTTTTAGTTTTAGAGTTATGGTGAGGGTTAGGGTTAAAGTGCTTTTAGGGCTAGTGGATGGGATAGGGTTAGGACAGCTGTTAAGGTTTGTGTTGGTAAAATCGAGGTTTAGGGTTAGGCTTAGGGTCAGGATTGCCTTTTGGGTTAGAATCGAGTGCATATAAGGTTAGGGTTAGTGTTGAGATTGACGATTTAGTGTTAGGGTTATAATCGAGCACATTAGGGTGAGAGTTATGGTTAGAATCCAGTGCATTTAGGGTTAGGATTAGGGTTAGGGTTAGGGTTATGTTCAGGGTGAGGGTTAGAATCGAGTGCATTTAAGGATAGTGTTAGGGTTAGAGTTAGGTATAGGGTTAGCTTTCGTCGAATCGAGGGTCAGTGTTAGGGTAAGGGTTAGGGTTAGGATTAGGGTTAGAACCAGGAGCATATTTAGCGTTAGGGTTGGTGTTAGGGTCAGGATTTGAGTGCATTTAGGGGTAGGGGAGGAGTTGGGTTAGGATTCGGGTTAGAGTTTGTGTTGGTAGAATCGAGGTTTTGGGTTAGGCTTAGGGTCAGGAGAGCATTTTGGGTCATAATTCAGAGCATTTGGGCTTAGGGTTAGTGTTGAAATTGATGATTTAGTTATAGCGTTCGAAATCAGGCACATTTAGGGATAGAGTTATGATTAGAATTCAGTGTATTTAGGGTTAGGGTTAGGCTTAGGTTTAGGGTCAGGGTTAGAATCGAGAGCATTTAAGGATAGTGCAAGGGTTAGAGTTAGTTTTAGGGTTAGCTTTCGTTGAATCGAGGGTTAGGCTTGGGGTTAGGCTTAGGGTGAGGGTTAGGGTTAGAATCAAGCACAGTTTTAGTGTTAGCGTTAGGGTGAGGGTTAGGGTTAAAGTGCTTTTAGGGCTAGTGGATGGGATAGGGTTAGAATAGGTGTTAAGGTTTGTGTTGGTAGAATCGAGGTTTAGGTTTAGGCTTAGGGTCAGGATTGCATTTTGGATCAGAATCGAGTGTATTTAGGCTTTGCGTTAGTGTTCAAATTGACGATTTAGTGTTAGGGTTTGAATCGAGCACATTTAGGGTGAGAGTTATGCTTAGAATTCAGTGCATTTAGGGTTAGCGTTAGGGTTAGGGTTAGGTTGAGGGTCAGGGTTAAAATCGAGAGCATTTAAGGATAGTGCTAGGGTTAGAGTTAGGTTTAGCGGTCGCTTTCGTAGAATCTAGGTTTAGGCTTAAGGTTAGTCTCAGGGTTAGGGTTAGGGTTAGAATCAGGCACATTTTTAGTGGTCTGCTTTTCATCAGGGTATGGCTTAGAGTGCATTTAGGGGTAGGCGTAGGAGTAGGGTTAGTATTAGGGTTAAGGTTTGTGTTGGTAGAATCGAGGTTTAGGGTTAGGCTTAGGGTCAGGAATGGCTTTTGGGTTAGAGTCGAGTGCATTTAGGGTTAGGGATAGTGTTGAAATTGTCGATTAAGTGTTTGGGTTAGAATCGAGCACATTTAGGGTTAGAGTTTTGGTTAGAATTCGTTAGGGTTAGCGTTAGTGTAAGGGGTAGGGGTAGGGTTAGAGTGCATTTAGGGGTAGGGGTAGGCGTAGGGTTAGGATTAGGGTTAGGGTTTGTGTTGGTAGAATCGAAGTTTACGGTTAGGCGTAGGGTGAGGATTGCCTTTTGGGTTACAACTGAGTGCATTTAGAGTTAGGGTTAGTGTTGAGATTGACGATTTAGTGTTAGGCTTAGAATGGAGCACATTAGGGTTAGAGTTATGGTTAGAATCCACTATATTTAAGCTTAGGGTTAGGGTTAGGGTTATTAGGGTCAGGATTAGAATCGAGAGCATTTAAGGATAGTGTTAGGGTTAGAGTTAGGTGTAGGGTTAGGTTTCGTAGAATTGAGGGTTAGGGTTAGGGTTAGGGATAGAATCAAGCGCATTTTTAGCGTCAGGAGTTAGGTCAGGGTTAGGGTTAGAGTGCATATAGAGATAGGGATAGGAGTAGGGTTGGGATTAGGGTTAGGGTTTGTGTTGGTAAAATCGAGGTTTAGGGTTAGGCTTAGGGTCAGGATTGCCTTTTGGTTTAGAGTCGAGTGCATTTAGGGTTAGGCTTAGTGTTGAGATTGACGATTTAGTGTTAGGGTTATAATGGAGCACATTAGGGTTAGAGTTATGGTTAGAATCCAGGGCATTTAGGGTTAGCATTAGGGATAGGGTTAGGTTTATGTTTAGGGTGAGGGTTAGAATCGAGTGCATTTAAGGATAGTGTTAGGGTTAGAGTTAGGTATAGGGTTAGCTTTCGTCGAATCGAGGGTCAGTGTTAGGGTGGGGGTTAGGGTTAGGATTAAGTTTAGGCTCAGGAGCATTTTTAGCGTTAGGGTTGGGGTTAGGGTCAGGGTTTGAGTGCATTTAGGGGTGGGGGAGGAGTTGGGTTAGGATTTGGGTTAGGGTTTGTGTTGCTAGAATCAAAGTTTACGGTTAGGAGTAGGGTGAGGATTGCCTTTTGGGTTACAACTGAGTGCATTTAGAGTTAGGGTTAGTGTTGAGATTGACGATTTAGTGTTAGACTTAGAATGGAGCACATTAGGGTTAGAGTTATGGTTAGAATCCACTATATTTAAGCTTAGGGTTAGGGTTAGGGTTATTAGGGTCAGGATTAGAATCGAGAGCATTTCAGGATAGTGTTAGGGTTAGAGTTAGGTTTAGGGTTAGGTTTCGTAGAATTGAGGGTTAGGGTTAGGGTTAGGGTTAGGGACAGAATCAAGCGCATTTTTAGTGTTAGGGTTTGGGTCAGGGTTAGAGTTAGAGTGCATATAGAGGTAGGGATAGGAGTCGGGTTGGAATTAGGGTTAGGGTTTGTGTTGGTAGAATCGAGGTTTAGGGTTAGGCTTAGGGTCAGGATTGCCTTTTGGGTTAGAGTCGAGTGCATTTAGGGTTAGGCTTAGTGTTGAGATTGACGATTTAGTGTTAGGGTTATAATCGAGCACATTAGGGTTAGAGTTATGGTTAGAATCCAGTGCATTTAGGGTTAGCATTAGGGATAGGGTTAGTTTTATGTTTAGGGTGAGGGTTAGAATCGAGTGCATTTAAGGATAGTGTTAGGGTTAGAGTTAGTTATAGGGTTAGCTTTCGTAGGATCGAGGGTCAGTGTTAGGGTGAGGGTTAGGGTTACGATTAAGTTTAGGCTCAGGAGCATTTTTAGCGTTAGGGTTGGGGTTAGGGTCAGGGTTTGAGTGCATTTAGGGGTAGGGGAGGAGTTGGGTTAGGATTCGGGTTAGGGTTTGTGTTGGTAGAATCGAGGTTTTGGGTTAGGCTTAGGGTCAGGAGAGCATTTTGGGTCATAATTCAGAGCATTTGGGCTTAGGGTTCATGTTGAAATTGATGATTTAGTTATAGCGTTAGAATCAGGCACATTTAGGGATAGAGTTATGATTAGACTTCAGTGCATTTAGGGTTAGGGCTAGGGTTAGTGTTAGGTTTAGGGTCATGGTTAAAATCGAGAGCATTTAAGGATAGTGCTAGGATTAGACTTAGGTTTAGCGTTCGCTTTCGTTGCATCGAGGGTTAGGCTTAAGGTTAGGCTTAGGCTTACGGTTAGGGTTAGAATCAGGCGCATTTTTAGTGTTCTGCTTTTCGTTAGGGTACGGCTTAGAGTGCATTTAGGGGTAGGGGTAGGAGTAGGGTTAGGATTAGGGTTAAGGTTTGTGTTGGTAGAATCGAGGTTTAGTGTTAGGCTTAGGATCAGGAATGGCTTTTGGGTTAGAGTCGAGTGCATTTAGGGTTGGTGATAGTGTTGAAATTGTCGATTAAGTGTTTGGGTTAGAATCGAGCACATTTAGGGTTAGAGTTTTGGTTAGAATTCCTTAGGGTTAGTGTAAGGGGTAGAGGTAGGGTTAGAGTGCATTTAGGGGTAGGGGTAGGCGTAGGGTTAGGATTAGGGTTAGGGTTTGTGTTGGTAGAATCGAAGTTTACGGTTAGGCGTAGGGTGAGGATTGCCTTTTGGTTTACAACTGAGTGCATTTAGAGTTAGGGTTAGTGTTGAGATTGACGATTTAGTGTTAGACTTAGAATCGAGCACATTAGGGTTAGAGTTATGGTTAGAATCCACTATATTTAAGCTTAGGGTTAGGGTTAGGATTATTAGGGTCAGGATTAGAATCGAGAGCATTTAAGGATAGTGCTAGGATTAGACTTAGGTTTAGCGTTCGCTTTCCTTGCATCGAGGGTTAGGCTTAAGGTTAGGCTTAGGCTTACGGTTAGGGTTAGAATCAGGCGCATTTTTAGTGTTGTGCTTTTCGTTAGGGTACGGCTTAGAGTGCATTTAGGGGTAGGGGTAGGAGTAGGGTTAGAATTAGGGCGAAGGTTTGTGTTGGTAGAATCGAGGTTTAGGGTTAGGCTTAGGGTCAGGAATGGCTTTTGGGTTAGAGTCGAGTGCATTTAGGGTTAGGGATAGTGTTGAAATTGTCGATTAAGTGTTTGGGTTAGAATCGAGCACATTTAGGGTTAGAGTTTTGGTTAGAATTCCTTAGGGTTAGTGTAAGGGGTAGGGGTAGGGTTAGAGTGCATTTAGGGGTAAGGGTAGGGGTAGGGTTAGGATTAGGGTTAGGGTTTGTATTGGTAGAATCGAAGTTTACGGTTAGGCGTAGGGTGAGGATTGCCTTTTGGGTTACAACTGAGTGCATTTAGAGTTAGGGTTAGTGTTGAGATTGATGATTTAGTGTTAGACTTAGAATCGAGCACATTAGGGTTAGAGTTATGGTTAGAATCCACTATATTTAAGCTTAGGGTTAGGGTTAGGGTTATTAGGGTCAGGATTTGAATCGAGAGCATTTCAGGATAGTGTTAGGGTTAGAGTTAGGTTTAGGGTTAGGTTTCGTAGAATTGAGGGTTAGGGTTAGGGTTAGGGTTAGGGATAGAATGAAGCGCATTTTTAGTGTTAGGGGTTCGGTCAGGGTTAGGGTTAGAGTGCATATAGAGGTAGGGATAGGAGTAGGGTTGGGATTAGGGTTAGGGTTTGTGTTGGTAGAATCGTGGTTTAGGGTTAGGCTTAGGGTCAGGATTGCCTTTTGGGTTAGAGTCGAGTGCATTTAGGGTTAGGCTTAGTGTTGAGATTGACGATTTAGTGTTAGGGTTATAATCGAGCACATTAGGGTTAGAGTTATGGTTAGAATCCAGTGCATTTAGGGTTAGCATTAGGGATAGGGTTAGTTTTATGTTTAGGGTGAGGGTTAGAATCGAGTGCATTTAAGGATAGTGTTAGGGTTAGAGTTAGTTATAGGGTTAGCTTTCGTAGGATCGAGGGTCAGTGTTAGGGTGAGGGTTAGGGTTACGATTAAGTTTAGGCTCAGGAGCATTTTTAGCGTTAGGGTTGGGGTTAGGGTCAGGGTTTGAGTGCATTTATGGGTAGGGGAGGAGTTGGGTTAGGATTCGGGTTAGGGTTTGTGTTGGTAGAATCGAGGTTTTGGGTTAGGCTTAGGGTCAGGAGAGCATTTTGGGTCATAATTCAGAGCATTTGGGCTTAGGGTTCATGTTGAAATTGATGATTTAGTTATAGCGTTAGAATCAGGCACATTTAGGGATAGAGTTATGATTAGACTTCAGTGCATTTAGGGTTAGGGCTAGGGTTAGTGTTAGGTTTAGGGTCATGGTTAAAATCGAGAGCATTTAAGGATAGTGCTAGGATTAGACTTAGGTTTAGCGTTCGCTTTCGTTGCATCGAGGGTTAGGCTTAAGGTTAGGCTTAGGCTTACGGTTAGGGTTAGAATCAGGCGCATTTTTAGTGTTCTGGTTTTCGTTAGGGTACGGCTTAGATTGCATTTAGGAGTAGGGGTAGGAGTAGGGTTAGGATTAGGGTTAAGGTTTGTGTTGGTAGAATCGAGGTTTAGTGTTAGGCTTAGGGTCAGGAATGGCTTTTGGGTTAGAGTCGAGTGCATTTAGGGTTGGTGATAGTGTTGAAATTGTCGATTAAGTGTTTGGGTTAGAATCGAGCACATTTAGGGTTAGAGTTTTGGTTAGAATTCCTTAGGGTTAGTGTAAGGGGTAGAGGTAGGGTTAGAGTGCATTTAGGGGTAGGGGTAGGCGTAGGGTTAGGATTAGGGTTAGGGTTTGTGTTGGTAGAATCGAAGTTTACGGTTAGGCGTAGGGTGAGGATTGCCTTTTGGGTTACAACTGAGTGCATTTAGAGTTAGGGTTAGTGTTGAGATTGACGATTTAGTGTTAGACTTAGAATCGAGCACATTAGGGTTAGAGTTATGGTTAGAATCCACTATATTTAAGCTTAGGGTTAGGGTTAGGATTATTAGGGTCAGGATTAGAATCGAGAGCATTTAAGGATAGTGCTAGGATTAGACTTAGGTTTAGCGTTCGCTTTCCTTGCATCGAGGGTTAGGCTTAAGGTTAGGCTTAGGCTTACGGTTAGGGTTAGAATCAGGCGCATTTTTAGTGTTGTGCTTTTCGTTAGGGTACGGCTTAGAGTGCATTTAGGGGTAGGGGTAGGAGTAGGGTTAGAATTAGGGCGAAGGTTTGTGTTGGTAGAATCGAGGTTTAGGGTTAGGCTTAGGGTCAGGAATGGCTTTTGGGTTAGAGTCGAGTGCATTTAGGGTTAGGGATAGTGTTGAAATTGTCGATTAAGTGTTTGGGTTAGAATCGAGCACATTTAGGGTTAGAGTTTTGGTTAGAATTCCTTAGGGTTAGTGTAAGGGGTAGGGGTAGGGTTAGAGTGCATTTAGGGGTAAGGGTAGGGGTAGGGTTAGGATTAGGGTTAGGGTTTGTATTGGTAGAATCGAAGTTTACGGTTAGGCGTAGGGTGAGGATTGCCTTTTGGGTTACAACTGAGTGCATTTAGAGTTAGGGTTAGTGTTGAGATTGATGATTTAGTGTTAGACTTAGAATCGAGCACATTAGGGTTAGAGTTATGGTTAGAATCCACTATATTTAAGCTTAGGGTTAGGGTTAGGGTTATTAGGGTCAGGATTTGAATCGAGAGCATTTCAGGATAGTGTTAGGGTTAGAGTTAGGTTTAGGGTTAGGTTTCGTAGAATTGAGGGTTAGGGTTAGGGTTAGGGTTAGGGATAGAATGAAGCGCATTTTTAGTGTTAGGGGTTCGGTCAGGGTTAGGGTTAGAGTGCATATAGAGGTAGGGATAGGAGTAGGGTTGGGATTAGGGTTAGGGTTTGTGTTGGTAGAATCGTGGTTTAGGGTTAGGCTTAGGGTCAGGATTGCCTTTTGGGTTAGAGTCGAGTGCATTTAGGGTTAGGCTTAGTGTTGAGATTGACGATTTAGTGTTAGGGTTATAATCGAGCACATTAGGGTTAGAGTTATGGTTGGAATCCAGTCCATTTAGGGTTAGCATTAGAGACAGGGTTTGGTTTATGTTTAGGGTGAGGGTTAGAATCGAGTGCATTTAAGGATAGTGTTAGGGTTAGAGTTAGGTATAGGGTTAGCTTTCGTCGAATCGAGGGTCAGTGTTAGGGTGAGGGTTAGGGTTAGGATTAAATTTAGGCTCAGGAGCATTTTTAGCGTTAGGGTTGTGGTTAGGGTCAGGGTTTGAGTGCATTTAGGGGTAGGGGAGGAGTTGGGTTAGGATTCGGGTTAGGGTTTGTGTTGGTAGAATCGAGGTTTTGGATTAGGCTTAGGGTCAGGAGAGCATTTTGGGTCATAATTCAGAGCATTTGGGCTTAGGGTTCGTGTTGAAATTGATGATTTAGTTATAGCGTTAGAATCAGGCACATTTAGGGATAGAGTTATGATTAGAATTCAGTGCATTTAGGGTTAGGGTTAGGGTTAGGTTTAGGGTCAGGGGTAGAATCGAGAGCATTTAAAAATAGTGCTAGGGTTAGAGTTAGGTTTAAGGTTAGCTTTCGTAGAATCGAGGGTTAGGCTTGGGGTTAGGCTTAGGGTGAGGGTTAGGGTTAGAATCAAGCACAGTTTTAGTGTTAGCGTAAGGGTGAGGGTTAGGGTTAAAGTGCTTTTAGAGCTAGTGGATGGGATAGGGTTAGAATAGGTGTTAAGGTTTGTGTTGGTAGAATCGAGGTTTAGGTTTAGGCTTAGGTTCGGGATTTTATTTTGGATCAGAATCGGATGTATTTAGGCTTTGGGTTAGTGTACAAAATGACGATTTAGTGTTAGGGTTTGAATCGAGCACATTTAGGGTTATAGTTATGCTTAGAATTCAGTGCATTTAAGGTTAGGGTTAGGGTTAGGTTTAGGGTCAGGGTTAAAATCGAGAGCATTTAAGGATAGTGCTAGAATTAGACTTAGGTTTAGCGTTCGCTTTCGTTGCATCGAGGGTTAGGCTTAAGGTTAGGCTTAGGCTTACGGTTAGGGTTAGAATCAGGCGCATTTTTAGTGTTCTGGTTTTCGTTAGGGTACGGCTTAGATTGCATTTAGGAGTAGGGGTAGGAGTAGGGTTAGGATTAGGGTTAGGGTTTGTGTTGCTAGAATCGAAGTTTACGGTTAGGCGTAGGGTGTGCATTGCCTTTTGAGTTACAACTGAGTGCATTTAGAGTTAGGGTTAGTGTTGAGATTGACGATTTAGTGTTAGACTTAGAATCCAGCACATTAGGGTTAGAGTTATGGCTAGAATCCACTATATTTAAGCTAAGGGTTAGGGTTAAGGTTATTAGGGTCAGGATTAGAATCGAGAGCATTTCAGGATAGTGTTAGGGTTAGAGTTAGGTTTAGGGTTAGGTTTCGTAGAATTGAGGGTTAGGGTTAGTGTTAGGTTTAGGGATAGAATCAAGCGCATTTTTAGCGCCAGGATTTAGGTCAGGGTTGGGGTTAGAGTGCATATAGTGATAGGGATAGGAGTAGGGTTGGGATTAGGATTAGGGTTTGTGTTGGTAGAATCGAGGTTTAGGGTTAGGCTTAGGGTCAGGATTGCCTTTAGGGTTAGAGTCGAGTGCATTTAGGGTTAGGCTTAGTGTTGAGATTGACGATTTAGTGTTAGGGTTATAATCGAGGACATTAGGTTTAGAGTTATGGTTGGAATCCAGTGCATTTAGGGTTAGCATTAGGGATAGGGTTAGGTTTATGTTTAGGGTGAGGGTTAGAATCGAGTGCATTTAAGGATAGTGTTAGGGTTAGAGTTAGGTATAGGGTTAGCTTTCGTAGAATCGATTGTCAGTGTTAGGGTGAGGGTTAGGGTTAGGATTAAATTTAGGCTCAGGAGGATTTTTAGCGTTAGGGTTGCGGTTAGGGTCAGAGTTTGAGTGCATTTAGGGGTAGGGGAGGAGTTGGGTTAGGATTCGGGTTAGTGTTTGTGTTGGTAGAATCGAGGTTTTGGGTTAGGGTTAGGGTCAGGAGAGCATTTTGGGTCATAATTCAGAGCATTTGGGCTTAGGGTTCGTGTTGAAATTGATGATTTAGTTATAGCGTTCGAATCAGGCACATTTAGGGATAGAGTTATGATTAGAATTCAGTGCATTTAGGGTTAGGGTTAGGGTTAGGGTTAGGTTTAGGGTCAGGGTTAGAATCGAGAGCATTTAAGGATAGTGCTAGGGTTAGACTTAGGTTTAGGGTTAGCTTTCGTAGAATCGAGGGTTAGGCTTGGGTTAGGCTCAGGGTGAGGGTTAGGGTTAGAATCAAGCACAGTTTTAATGTTAGCGTTATTGTGAGGGTTAGGGTTAAAGTGCTTTTAGGGCTAGTGGATGGGATAGGGTTAGGATAGGTGTTAAGGTTTGTGTTGGTAGAATCGAGGTTTAGTGTTAGGCTTAGGGTCAGGATTGCCTTTTGGGTTAGAATCGAGTGCATATAAGTTTAGGGTTAGTGTTGAAATAGACGATTTAATGTTAGGGTTATAATCGAGCACATTAGGGTTAGAGTTATGGTTAGAATCCAGTGCATTTAGGGTTAGGATTAGGGTTAGGGTTAGGGTTATGTTCAGGGTGAGGGTTAGAATCGAGTGCATTTAAGGATAGTGTTAGGGTTAGAGTTAGGTATAGGGTTAGCTTTCATAGAATCGAGGATCTGTGTTAGGGTGACGGTTAGGGTTAGGATTAGGGTTAGAATCAGGAGCATATTTAGCGTTAGGGTTGGGGTTAGGGTCAGGGTTTGAGTGCATTTAGGGGTAGGGGAGGAGTTGGGTTAGGATTCGGGTTTGGGTTTGTGTTGTTAGAATCGAGGTTTTGGGTTAGGCTTAGGGTCAGGAGAGCATTTTGGGGCATAATTCAGAGCATTTGGCCTTAGGGTTAGTATTGAAATTGATGATTTAGTTATAGCGTTAGAATCAGGCACATTTACGGATAGAGTTATGATTAGAATTCAGTGCATTTAGGGTTAGGGTTAGGGTTAGGGTTAGGGTCAGGGTTAGAACCGAGAGCATTTAAGGATAGTGCTAGGGTTTAACTTAGGTTTAAGGTTAGCTTTCGTAGAATCGAGGGTTAGGTTTAAGGTTAGGCTCAGGCTTCCTGTTAGGGTTGGAATCAGGCGCATTTTTAGTGTTCTGCTTTTCGTTAGGGTATGGCTTAGAGCGCATTTAGGGGTAGGGGTAGTATTAGGGTTAGAATTAGGGTTAAGGTTTGTGTTGGTAGAATCGAGGTTTAGGGTTAGGCTTAGGGTCAGGAATGGATTTTGGGTTAGAGTCGAGTCCATTTAGGGTTAGGGATAGTGTTGAAATTGACGATTTAGTGTTTCGGTAGAATCGAGCACATTTAGATTTAGAGTTTTGGTTAGAATTCGTTGGGGTTAGGGTTAGTGTAAGGGGTAGGGGTAGGGTTAGAGTGCATTTAGGGGTAGGGGTAGGGGTAGGGTTAGGATTAGGGTTAGTGTTTGTGTTGGTAGAATCGAAGTTTACGGTTAGGCGTAGGGTGAGGATTGCCTTTTGTGTTACAACTGAGTGCATTTAGAGTTAGGGTCAGTGTTGAGATTGACGATTTAGTGTTAGACTTAGTATCGAGCACATTAGGGTTAGAGTTATGGTTAGAATCCACTATATTTAAGCTTAGGGTTAGGGTTAGGGTTATTAGGGTCAGGACTAAAATCGAGAGCATTTGAGAATAGTGTTAGGGTTCGAGTTAGGTTTAGGGTTAGGTTTCGTAGAATTGAGGGTTAGGGTTAGGGTTAGGGTTAGGGATAGAATGAAGCGTATTTTTAGTGTTAGGGGTTGGGTCAGGGTTAGGGTTAGAGTGCATATAGAGATAGGGATAGGAGTAGGGTTGGGATTAGGGTTAGGGTTTGTGTTGGTAGAATCGAGGATTAGGGTTTGGCTTAGGGTCAGGATTGCCTTTAGGGTTAGAGTCGAGTGCATTTAGGGTTAGGCTTAGTGTTGAGATTGACGATTTAGTGTTAGGGTTATAATCGAGCACATTAGGGTTAGAGTTATGGTTGGAATCCAGTGCATTTAGGGTTAGCATTAGCGATAGGGTTTGGTTTATGTTTAGGGTGAGCGTTAGAATCGAGTGCATTTAAGGATAGTGTTAGGGTTAGAGTTAGGTATAGGGTTAGCTTTCGTCGAATCGAGGTTCAGTGTTAGGCTGAGGGTTAGGGTTAGGATTAAGTTTAGGCTCAGGAGCATTTTTAGCGTGAGGGTTGGGGTTAGGGTCAGGGTTTGAGTGCATTTAGGGGTAGGGGAGGAGTTGGGTTAGGATTCGGGTTAGGGTTTGTGTTGGTAGAATCGAGGTTTTGCGTTAGGCTTAGGGTCAGGAGAGCATTTTGGGTCATAATTCAGAGCATTTGGGCTTAGGGTTCGTGTTGAAATTGATGATTTAGTTATAGCGTTAGAATCAGGCAGATTTAGGGATAGAGTTATGATTAGAATTCAGTGCAGTTAGGGTTAGGGTTAGGGTTAGGGTTAGGGTCAGGGTTAGAACCGACAGCATTTAAGGATAGTGCTAGGGTGAAACTTAGGTTTAGGGTTAGCTTTCGTAGAATCGAGGGTTAGGCTTGGGGTTAGGCTTAGGGTGAGGGTTAGGGTTAGAATCAAGCACAGTTTTAGTGTTAGCGTCAGGGTGAGGGTTAGGGTTAAAGTGCTTTTAGGGCTAGTGGATGGGATAGGGTTAGATTAGGTGTTAAGGTTTGTGTTGGTAGAATCGAGGTTTAGGTTTAGGCTTAGGGTCAGGATTGCATTTTGGATCAGAATCGAGTGTATTTAGGCTTTGGGTTAGTGTTCAAATTGATGATTTAGTGTTAGGGTTTGAATCGAGCACATTTAGGGTTAGAGTTATGCTTAGAATTCAGTGCATTTAGGGTTAGCGTTAGGGTTAGGGTTAGGCTGAGGGTCAGGGTTAAAATCGAGAGCATTGAAGGATAGTGCTAGGGTTAGAATAGGTTTAGTGTTAGCTTTCGTTGCATCTAGGGTTAGGCTTAAGGTTAGGCTTAGGCTTCCTGTTAGGGTTGGAATCAGGCGCATTTTTAGTGTTCTGCTTTTCGTTAGGGTATGGCTTAGAGTGCATTTAGGGGTAGGGGTAGGAGTAGGGTTAGTATTAGGGTTAAGGTTTGTGTTGGTAGAATCGAGGTTTAGGGTTAGGCTTAGGGTCAGGAATGGATTTTGGGTTAGAGTCGAGTGCATTTAGGGTTAGGGATAGTGTTGAAATTGACGATTTAGTGTTTGGGTAGAATCGAGCACATTTAGGGTTAGAGTTTTGGTTAGAATTCGTTGGGGTTAGCGTTAGTGTAAGGGGTAGGGGTAGGGTTAGAGTGCATTTAGGGGTAGGCGTAGGGGTAGGGTTAGGATTAGGGTTAGGGTTTGTGTTGGTAGAATCGAAGTTTACGGTTAGGCGTAGGGTGAGGATTGCCTTTTGGGTTACAACTGAGTGCATTTAGAGTTAGGGTTAGTGTTGAGATTGACGATTTAGTGTTAGACTTAGAATCGAGCACATTAGGGTTAGAGTTATGGTTAGAATTCACTATATTTAAGCTTAGGGTTAGGGTTAGGGTTATTAGGGTCAGGATTTGAATCGAGAGCATTTAAGGATAGTGTTAGGGTTAGAGTTAGGTTTAGGGTTAGGTTTCGTAGAATTGAGGGTTAGGGTTAGGATTAGGGTTAGGGATAAAATCAAGCGCATTTTTAGCGTCAGGAGTTAGGTCAGGGTTAGGGTTAGAGTGCATTTAGAGATAGGGATAGGAGTAGGGTTGGGATTAGGGTTAGGGTTTGTGTTGGTAGAATCGAGGTTTAGGGTTAGCCTTAGGGTCAGGATTGCCTTTTGGGTTAGAGTCGAGTGCATTTAGGGTTAGGCTTAGTGTTGAGATTGACGATTTAGTGTTAGGGTTATAATCGAGCACATTAGGGTTAGAGTTATGGTTGGAATCCAGTGCATTTAGGGTTAGCTTTAGCGATAGGGTTTGGTTTATGTTTAGGGTGAGCGTTAGAATCGAGTGCATTTAAGGATATTGTTAGGGTTAGAGTTAGGTATAGGGTTAGCTTTCGTAGAATCGAGGGTCAGTGTTAGGGTGAGGGTTAGGGTTAGGATTAAGTTTAGGCTCAGGAGCATTTTTAGCGTTAGGGTTGGGGTTAGGGTCAGGGTTTGAGTGCATTTAGGGGTAGGGCAGGAGTTGGGTTAGGATTCGGGTTAGGGTTTGTGTTGGTGGAATCGAGGTTTTGGATTAGGCTTAGGGTCAGGAGAGCATTTTGGGTCATAATTCAGAGCATTTGGGCTTAGGGTTAGTATTGAAATTGATGATTTAGTTATAGCGTTAGCATCAGGCACATTTAGGGATAGAGTTATGATTAGAATTCAGTGCATTTAGGGTTAGGGTTAGGGTTAGGGTTAGGGTCAGGTTTAGAACCGAGAGAATTTAAGGATAGTGCTAGGGTTAGACTTAGGTTTAGGGTTAGCTTTCGTAGAATCGAGGGTTAGGCTTGGGGTTAGGCTTAGGGTGAGGGTTAGGGTTAGAATCAAGCACAGTTTTAGTGTTAGCGTTAGGGTGAGGGTTAGGGTTAAAGTGCTTTTAGGGCTAGTGGATGGGATAGGGTTAGGATAGGTGTTAAGGTTTGTGTTGGTAGAATCGAGGGTTAGGGTTAGGCTTAGGGTCAGGATTGCCTTTTGGGTTAGAATCGAGTGCATATAAGGTTAGGGTTAGTGTTGAGATTGACGATTTAGTGTTAGGGTTATAATCGAGCACATTAGGGTTAGAGTTATGGTTAGAATCCAGTGCATTTAGGGTTAGGATTAGGGTTAGGGTTAGGGTTATGTTCAGGGTGAGGGTTAGAATCGAGTGCATTTAAGGATAGTGTTAGGGTTAGAGTTAGGTATAGGGTTAGCGCTTCGTAGAATCGAGGGTCAGTGTTAGGGTGAGGGTTAGGGTTAGGATTAGGGTTAGAATCAGGAGCATTTTTAGCGTTAGGGTTGTGGTTAGGGTCAGGGTTTGAGTGCATTTAGGGGTAGGGGAGGAGTTGGGTTAGGATTCGGGTTAGGGTTTGTGTTGGTAGAATCGAGGTTTTGGGTTAGGCTTAGGGTCAGGAGAGCATTTTGGGTCATAATTCAGAGCATTTGGGCTTAGGGTTCGTGTTGAAATTCATGATTTAGTTATAGCGTTAGAATCAGGCACATTTAGGGATAGAGTTATGATTAGAATTCAGTGCATTTAGGGTTAGGGTTAGGGTTAGGTTTAGGTTTAGGGTCAGGGTTAGAATCGAGAGCATTTAAGGATAGTGCTAGGGTTAGACTTAGGTTTAGGGTTAGCTTTCGTAGAATCGAGGGTTAGGCTTAGGGTTATGCTTAGGGTGAGGTTTAGGGTTAGAATCAAGCACAGTTTTAGTGTTAGCGTTAGGGTGAGGGTTAGGGTTAAAGTGCTTTTATGGCTAGTGGATGGGATAGGGTTAGGATAGGTGTTAAGGTTTGTGTTGGTAGAATCGAGGGTTAGGGTTAGGCTTAGGGTCAGGATTGCCTTTTGGGTTAGAATCGAGTGCATATAAGGTTAGGGTTAGTGTTGAGATTGACGATTTAGTGTTAGGGTTATAATCGAGCACATTAGGGTTAGAGTTATGGTTAGAATCCAGTGCATTTAGGGTTAGGATTAGGGTTAGGGTTAGGGTTATGTTCAGGGTGAGGGTTAGAATCGAGTGCATTTAAGGATAGTGTTAGGGTTAGAGTTAGGTATAGGGTTAGCTTTCGTAGAATCGAGGGTCAGTGTTAGGGTGAGGGTTAGGGTTAGGATTAAGGTTAGAATCAGGAGCATTTTTAGCGTTAGGGTTGTGGTTAGGGTCAGGGTTTGAGTGCATTTAGGGGTAGGGGAGGAGTTGGGTTAGGATTCGGGTTAGGGTTTGTGTTGGTAGAATCGAGGTTTTGGGTTAGGCTTAGGGTCAGGAGAGCATTTTGGGTCATAATTCAGAGCATTTGGGCTTAGGGTTAGTGTTGAAATTGATGATTTAGTTATTGCGTTCGCATCAGGCACATTTAGGGATAGAGTTATGATTAGAATTCAGTGCATTTAGGGTTAGGGTTAGGGTTAGGTTTAGGGTCAGGGTTAGAATCGAGAGCATTTAAGGATAGTGCTAGGGTTAGAGTTAGGTTTAGGGTTAGCTTTTGTAGAATCGAGGGTTAGGCTTGGGGTTAGGCTTAGGGTGAGGGTTAGGGTTAGAATCAAGCACAGTTTTAATGTTAGCGTTAGGGTGAGGGTTAGGGTTAAAGTGCTTTTAGGGCTAGTGGATGGGATAGGGTTAGAATAGGTGTTAAGGTTTGTGTTGGTAGATCGAGGTTTAGGTTTAGGCTTAGGGTCAGGATTGCATTTTGGATCAGAATCGAGTGTATTTAGGCTTTGCGTTAGTGTTCAAATTGACGATTTAGTGTGAGGGTTTGAATCGAGCACATTTAAGGTTAGAGTTATGCTTAGAATTCAGTGCATTTAGGGTTAGCGTTAGGGTTAGGCTTAGGTTGAGGGTCAGGGTTAAAATCGAGAGCATTTAAGGATAGTGCTAGGGTTAGAGTTAGGTTTAGCTTTCTCTTTCGTAGAGTGGAGCGTTAGGCTTAAGGTTAGGCTGAGGGTTAGGGTTAGGGTTAGAATCAGGCACATTTTTAGTGGTCTGCTTTTCATCAGGGTATGGCTTAGAGTGCATTTAGGGGTAGGCGTAGGAGTAGGGTTAGTATTAGGGTTAAGGTTTGTGTTGGTAGAATCGAGGTTTAGGGTTAGGCTTAGGGTCAGGAATGGCTTTTGGGTTAGAGTCGAGTGCATTTAGGGTTAGGGATAGTGTTGAAATTGACGATTTAGTGTTTGCTTAGAATCGAGCACATTTAGGGTTAGAGTTTTGGTTACAATTCGTTAGGGTTAGCGTTAGTGTAAGGGGTAGGGGTAGGGGTAGGGTTAGGATTAGGGTTAGGGTTTGTGTTAGTAGAATCGAAGTTTAGGGTTAGGCGTAGGGTGAGGATTGCCTTTAGGTTAGAGTCGAGTGCATTTAGGGTTAGGCTTAGTGTTGAGATTGACGATTTAGTGTTAGGGTTATAATCGAGCACATTAGGGTTAGAGTTATGGTTAGAATCCAGTGCATTTAGGGTTAGCATTAGGGATAGGGTTAGGTTTATGTTTAGGGTGAGGCTTAGAATCGAGTGCATTTAAGGATAGTGTTAGGGTTAGAGTTAGGTATAGGGTTAGCTTTCGTCGAATCGAGGGTCAGTGTTAGGGTGAGGGTTAGGGTAAGGATTAAGTTTAGGCTCAGGAGCATTTTTAGCGTTAGGGTTGGGGTTAGGGTCAGGGTTTGAGTGCATTTAGGGGTAGGGGAGGAGTTGGGTTAGGATTCGGGTTAGGGTTTGTGTTGGTAGAATCGAGGTTTTGGGTTAGGCTTAGGGTCAGGAGAGCATTTTGGGTCATAATTCAGAGCATTTGGGCTTAGGGTTCGTGTTGAAATTGATGATTTAGTTATAGCGTTAGAATCAGGCACATTTAGGGATAGAGTTATGATTAGAATTCAGTGCATTTAGGGTTAGGGTTAGGGTTAGGGTTAGGTTTAGGGTCAGGGTTAGAATCGAGAGCATTTAAGGATAGTGCTAGGCTTAGACTTAGGTTTAGGGTTAGTTTTCGTAGAATCGAGGGTTAGGCTTAGGGTTAGGCTTAGGGTGAGGGTTAGGGATAGAATCAAGCACAGGTTTAGCGTTAGCGTTAGGGTGAGGGTTAGGGTTAAAGTGCTTTTAGGGCTAGTGGATGGGATAGGGTTAGGATAGGTGTTAAGGTTTGTGTTGGTAGAATCGAGGTTTAGGGTTAGGCTTAGGGTCAGGATTGCCTTTTGGGTTAGAATCGAGTGCTTATAAGGTTAGGGTTAGTGTTGAGATTGACGATTTAGTGTTAGGGTTATAATCGAGCACATTAGGGTTAGAGTTATGGTTAGAATCCAGTGCATTTAGGGTTAGGATTAGGGTTAGGGTTAGGGTTATGTTCAGGGTGAGGGTTAGAATCGAGTGCATTTAAGGATATTGTTAGGGTTAGAGTTAGGTATAGGGTTAGCTTTCGTAGAATCGAGGGTCAGTGTTAGGGTGAGGGTTAGGGTTAGGATTAAGTTTAGGCTCAGGAGCATTTTTAGCGTTAGGGTTGGGGTTAGGGTCAGGGTTTGAGTGCATTTAGGGGTAGGGCAGGAGTTGGGTTAGGATTCGGGTTAGGGTTTGTGTTGGTGGAATCGAGGTTTTGGATTAGGCTTAGGGTCAGGAGAGCATTTTGGGTCATAATTCAGAGCATTTGGGCTTAGGGTTAGTATTGAAATTGATGATTTAGTTATAGCGTTAGCATCAGGCACATTTAGGGATAGAGTTATGATTAGAATTCAGTGCATTTAGGGTTAGGGTTAGGGTTAGGGTTAGGGTCAGGTTTAGAACCGAGAGAATTTAAGGATAGTGCTAGGGTTAGACTTAGGTTTAGGGTTAGCTTTCGTAGAATCGAGGGTTAGGCTTGGGGTTAGGCTTAGGGTGAGGGTTAGGGTTAGAATCAAGCACAGTTTTAGTGTTAGCGTTAGGGTGAGGGTTAGGGTTAAAGTGCTTTTAGGGCTAGTGGATGGGATAGGGTTAGGATAGGTGTTAAGGTTTGTGTTGGTAGAATCGAGGGTTAGGGTTAGGCTTAGGGTCAGGATTGCCTTTTGGGTTAGAATCGAGTGCATATAAGGTTAGGGTTAGTGTTGAGATTGACGATTTAGTGTTAGGGTTATAATCGAGCACATTAGGGTTAGAGTTATGGTTAGAATCCAGTGCATTTAGGGTTAGGATTAGGGTTAGGGTTAGGGTTATGTTCAGGGTGAGGGTTAGAATCGAGTGCATTTAAGGATAGTGTTAGGGTTAGAGTTAGGTATAGGGTTAGCGCTTCGTAGAATCGAGGGTCAGTGTTAGGGTGAGGGTTAGGGTTAGGATTAGGGTTAGAATCAGGAGCATTTTTAGCGTTAGGGTTGTGGTTAGGGTCAGGGTTTGAGTGCATTTAGGGGTAGGGGAGGAGTTGGGTTAGGATTCGGGTTAGGGTTTGTGTTGGTAGAATCGAGGTTTTGGGTTAGGCTTAGGGTCAGGAGAGCATTTTGGGTCATAATTCAGAGCATTTGGGCTTAGGGTTCGTGTTGAAATTCATGATTTAGTTATAGCGTTAGAATCAGGCACATTTAGGGATAGAGTTATGATTAGAATTCAGTGCATTTAGGGTTAGGGTTAGGGTTAGGTTTAGGTTTAGGGTCAGGGTTAGAATCGAGAGCATTTAAGGATAGTGCTAGGGTTAGACTTAGGTTTAGGGTTAGCTTTCGTAGAATCGAGGGTTAGGCTTAGGGTTATGCTTAGGGTGAGGTTTAGGGTTAGAATCAAGCACAGTTTTAGTGTTAGCGTTAGGGTGAGGGTTAGGGTTAAAGTGCTTTTATGGCTAGTGGATGGGATAGGGTTAGGATAGGTGTTAAGGTTTGTGTTGGTAGAATCGAGGGTTAGGGTTAGGCTTAGGGTCAGGATTGCCTTTTGGGTTAGAATCGAGTGCATATAAGGTTAGGGTTAGTGTTGAGATTGACGATTTAGTGTTAGGGTTATAATCGAGCACATTAGGGTTAGAGTTATGGTTAGAATCCAGTGCATTTAGGGTTAGGATTAGGGTTAGGGTTAGGGTTATGTTCAGGGTGAGGGTTAGAATCGAGTGCATTTAAGGATAGTGTTAGGGTTAGAGTTAGGTATAGGGTTAGCTTTCGTAGAATCGAGGGTCAGTGTTAGGGTGAGGGTTAGGGTTAGGATTAAGGTTAGAATCAGGAGCATTTTTAGCGTTAGGGTTGTGGTTAGGGTCAGGGTTTGAGTGCATTTAGGGGTAGGGGAGGAGTTGGGTTAGGATTCGGGTTAGGGTTTGTGTTGGTAGAATCGAGGTTTTGGGTTAGGCTTAGGGTCAGGAGAGCATTTTGGGTCATAATTCAGAGCATTTGGGCTTAGGGTTAGTGTTGAAATTGATGATTTAGTTATTGCGTTCGCATCAGGCACATTTAGGGATAGAGTTATGATTAGAATTCAGTGCATTTAGGGTTAGGGTTAGGGTTAGGTTTAGGGTCAGGGTTAGAATCGAGAGCATTTAAGGATAGTGCTAGGGTTAGAGTTAGGTTTAGGGTTAGCTTTTGTAGAATCGAGGGTTAGGCTTGGGGTTAGGCTTAGGGTGAGGGTTAGGGTTAGAATCAAGCACAGTTTTAATGTTAGCGTTAGGGTGAGGGTTAGGGTTAAAGTGCTTTTAGGGCTAGTGGATGGGATAGGGTTAGAATAGGTGTTAAGGTTTGTGTTGGTAGATCGAGGTTTAGGTTTAGGCTTAGGGTCAGGATTGCATTTTGGATCAGAATCGAGTGTATTTAGGCTTTGCGTTAGTGTTCAAATTGACGATTTAGTGTGAGGGTTTGAATCGAGCACATTTAAGGTTAGAGTTATGCTTAGAATTCAGTGCATTTAGGGTTAGCGTTAGGGTTAGGCTTAGGTTGAGGGTCAGGGTTAAAATCGAGAGCATTTAAGGATAGTGCTAGGGTTAGAGTTAGGTTTAGCTTTCTCTTTCGTAGAGTGGAGCGTTAGGCTTAAGGTTAGGCTGAGGGTTAGGGTTAGGGTTAGAATCAGGCACATTTTTAGTGGTCTGCTTTTCATCAGGGTATGGCTTAGAGTGCATTTAGGGGTAGGCGTAGGAGTAGGGTTAGTATTAGGGTTAAGGTTTGTGTTGGTAGAATCGAGGTTTAGGGTTAGGCTTAGGGTCAGGAATGGCTTTTGGGTTAGAGTCGAGTGCATTTAGGGTTAGGGATAGTGTTGAAATTGACGATTTAGTGTTTGGTTAGAATCGAGCACATTTAGGGTTAGAGTTTTGGTTACAATTCGTTAGGGTTAGCGTTAGTGTAAGGGGTAGGGGTAGGGGTAGGGTTAGGATTAGGGTTAGGGTTTGTGTTGGTAGAATCGAAGTTTAGGGTTAGGCGTAGGGTGAGGATTGCCTTTAGGTTAGAGTCGAGTGCATTTAGGGTTAGGCTTAGTGTTGAGATTGACGATTTAGTGTTAGGGTTATAATCGAGCACATTAGGGTTAGAGTTATGGTTAGAATCCAGTGCATTTAGGGTTAGCATTAGGGATAGGGTTAGGTTTATGTTTAGGGTGAGGCTTAGAATCGAGTGCATTTAAGGATAGTGTTAGGGTTAGAGTTAGGTATAGGGTTAGCTTTCGTCGAATCGAGGGTCAGTGTTAGGGTGAGGGTTAGGGTAAGGATTAAGTTTAGGCTCAGGAGCATTTTTAGCGTTAGGGTTGGGGTTAGGGTCAGGGTTTGAGTGCATTTAGGGGTAGGGGAGGAGTTGGGTTAGGATTCGGGTTAGGGTTTGTGTTGGTAGAATCGAGGTTTTGGGTTAGGCTTAGGGTCAGGAGAGCATTTTGGGTCATAATTCAGAGCATTTGGGCTTAGGGTTCGTGTTGAAATTGATGATTTAGTTATAGCGTTAGAATCAGGCACATTTAGGGATAGAGTTATGATTAGAATTCAGTGCATTTAGGGTTAGGGTTAGGGTTAGGGTTAGGTTTAGGGTCAGGGTTAGAATCGAGAGCATTTAAGGATAGTGCTAGGCTTAGACTTAGGTTTAGGGTTAGTTTTCGTAGAATCGAGGGTTAGGCTTAGGGTTAGGCTTAGGGTGAGGGTTAGGGATAGAATCAAGCACAGGTTTAGCGTTAGCGTTAGGGTGAGGGTTAGGGTTAAAGTGCTTTTAGGGCTAGTGGATGGGATAGGGTTAGGATAGGTGTTAAGGTTTGTGTTGGTAGAATCGAGGTTTAGGGTTAGGCTTAGGGTCAGGATTGCCTTTTGGGTTAGAATCGAGTGCTTATAAGGTTAGGGTTAGTGTTGAGATTGACGATTTAGTGTTAGGGTTATAATCGAGCACATTAGGGTTAGAGTTATGGTTAGAATCCAGTGCATTTAGGGTTAGGATTAGGGTTAGGGTTAGGGTTATGTTCAGGGTGAGGGTTAGAATCGAGTGCATTTAAGGATAGTGTTAGGGTTAGAGTTAGGTATAGGGTTAGCGCTTCGTAGAATCGAGGGTCAGTGTTAGGGTGAGGGTTAGGGTTAGGATTAGGGTTAGAATCAGGAGCATTTTTAGCGTTAGGGTTGTGGTTAGGGTCAGGGTTTGAGTGCATTTAGGGGTAGGGGAGGAGTTGGGTTAGGATTCGGGTTAGGGTTTGTGTTGGTAGAATCGAGGTTTTGGGTTAGGCTTAGGGTCAGGAGAGCATTTTGGGTCATAATTCAGAGCATTTGGGCTTAGGGTTCGTGTTGAAATTGATGATTTAGTTATAGCGTTAGAATCAGGCACATTTAGGGATAGAGTTATGATTAGAATTCAGTGCATTTAGGGTTAGGGTTAGGGTTAGGTTTAGGGTCAGGGTTAGAATCGAGAGCATTTAAGGATAGTGCTAGGGTTAGAGTTAGGTTTAGGGTTAGCTTTTGTAGAATCGAGGGTTAGGCTTGGGGTTAGGCTTAGGGTGAGGGTTAGGGTTAGAATCAAGCACAGTTTTAATGTTAGCGTTAGGGTGAGGGTTAGGGTTAAAGTGCTTTTAGGGCTAGTGGATGGGATAGGGTTAGAATAGGTGTTAAGGTTTGTGTTGGTAGATCGAGGTTTAGGTTTAGGCTTAGGGTCAGGATTGCATTTTGGATCAGAATCGAGTGTATTTAGGCTTTGCGTTAGTGTTCAAGTTGACGATTTAGTGTGAGGGTTTGAATCGAGCACATTTAGGGTTAGAGTTATGCTTAGAATTCAGTGCATTTAGGGTTAGCGTTAGGGTTAGGCTTAGGTTGAGGGTCAGGGTTAAAATCGAGAGCATTTAAGGATAGTGCTAGGGTTAGAGTTAGGTTTAGCGTTCTCTTTCGTAGAGTGGAGCGTTAGGCTTAAGGTTAGGCTGAGGGTTAGGGTTAGGGTTAGAATCAGGCACATTTTTAGTGGTCTGCTTTTCATCAGGGTATGGCTTAGAGTGCATTTAGGGGTAGGCGTAGGAGTAGGGTTAGTATTAGGGTTAAGGTTTGTGTTGGTAGAATCGAGGTTTAGGGTTAGGCTTAGGGTCAGGAATGGCTTTTGGGTTAGAGTCGAGTGCATTTAGGGTTAGGGATAGTGTTGAAATTGACGATTTAGTGTTTGGTTAGAATCGAGCACATTTAGGGTTAGAGTTTTGGTTAGAATTCGTTAGGGTTAGCGTTAGTGTAAGGGGTAGGGGTAGGGTTAGAGTGCATTTAGGGGTAGGGGTAGGGGTAGGGTTAGGATTAGGGTTAGGGTTTGTGTTGGTAGAATCGAAGTTTAGGGTTAGGCGTAGGGTGAGGATTGCCTTTAGGTTAGAGTCGAGTGCATTTAGGGTTAGGCTTAGTGTTGAGATTGACGATTTAGTGTTAGGGTTATAATCGAGCACATTAGGGTTAGAGTTATGGTTAGAATCCAGTGCATTTAGGGTTAGCATTAGGGATAGGGTTAGGTTTATGTTTAGGGTGAGGCTTAGAATCGAGTGCATTTAAGGATAGTGTTAGGGTTAGAGTTAGGTATAGGGTTAGCTTTCGTCGAATCGAGGGTCAGTGTTAGGGTGAGGGTTAGGGTTAGGATTAAGTTTAGGCTCAGGAGCATTTTTAGCGTTAGGGTTGGGGTTAGGGTCAGGGTTTGAGTGCATTTAGGGGTAGGGGAGGAGTTGGGTTAGGATTCGGGTTAGGGTTTGTGTTGGTAGAATCGAGGTTTTGGGTTAGGCTTAGGGTCAGGAGAGCATTTTGGGTCATAATTCAGAGCATTTGGGCTTAGGGTTCGTGTTGAAATTGATGATTTCGTTATAGCGTTAGAATCAGGCACATTTAGGGATAGAGTTATGATTAGAATTCAGTGCATTTAGGGTTAGGGTTAGGGTTAGGGTTAGGTTTAGGGTCAGGGTTAGAATCGAGAGCATTTAAGGATAGTGCTAGGGTTAGACTTAGGTTTAGGGTTAGCTTTCGTAGAATCGAGGGTTAGGCTTAGGGTTAGGCTTAGGGTGAGGGTTAGGGATAGAATCAAGCACAGGTTTAGCGTTAGCGTTAGGGTGAGGGTTAGGGTTAAAGTGCTTTTAGGGCTAGTGGATGGGATAGGGTTAGGATAGGTGTTAAGGTTTGTGTTGGTAGAATCGAGGTTTAGGGTTAGGGTTAGGGTCAGGATTGCCTTTTGGGTTAGAATCGAGTGCTTATAAGGTTAGGGTTAGTGTTGAGATTGACGATTTAGTGTTAGGGTTATAATCGAGCACATTAGGGTTAGAGTTATGGTTAGAATCCAGTGCATTTAGGGTTAGGATTAGGGTTAGGGTTAGGGTTATGTTCAGGGTGAGGGTTAGAATCGAGTGCATTTAAGGATAGTGTTAGGGTTAGAGTTAGGTATAGGGTTAGCGCTTCGTAGAATCGAGGGTCAGTGTTAGGGTGAGGGTTAGGGTTAGGATTAGGGTTAGAATCAGGAGCATTTTTAGCGTTAGGGTTGTGGTTAGGGTCAGGGTTTGAGTGCATTTAGGGGTAGGGGAGGAGTTGGGTTAGGATTCGGGTTAGGGTTTGTGTTGGTAGAATCGAGGTTTTGGGTTAGGCTTAGGGTCAGGAGAGCATTTTGGGTCATAATTCAGAGCATTTGGGCTTAGGGTTAGTGTTGAAATTGATGATTTAGTTATTGCGTTCGCATCAGGCACATTTAGGGATAGAGTTATGATTAGAATTCAGTGCATTTAGGGTTAGGGTTAGGGTTAGGTTTAGGGTCAGGGTTAGAATCGAGAGCATTTAAGGATAGTGCTAGGGTTAGAGTTAGGTTTAGGGTTAGCTTTTGTAGAATCGAGGGTTAGGCTTGGGGTTAGGCTTAGGGTGAGGGTTAGGGTTAGAATCAAGCACAGTTTTAATGTTAGCGTTAGGGTGAGGGTTAGGGTTAAAGTGCTTTTAGGGCTAGTGGATGGGATAGGGTTAGAATAGGTGTTAAGGTTTGTGTTGGTAGATCGAGGTTTAGGTTTAGGCTTAGGGTCAGGATTGCATTTTGGATCAGAATCGAGTGTATTTAGGCTTTGCGTTAGTGTTCAAGTTGACGATTTAGTGTGAGGGTTTGAATCGAGCACATTTAGGGTTAGAGTTATGCTTAGAATTCAGTGCATTTAGGGTTAGCGTTAGGGTTAGGCTTAGGTTGAGGGTCAGGGTTAAAATCGAGAGCATTTAAGGATAGTGCTAGGGTTAGAGTTAGGTTTAGCGTTCTCTTTCGTAGAGTGGAGCGTTAGGCTTAAGGTTAGGCTGAGGGTTAGGGTTAGGGTTAGAATCAGGCACATTTTTAGTGGTCTGCTTTTCATCAGGGTATGGCTTAGAGTGCATTTAGGGGTAGGCGTAGGAGTAGGGTTAGTATTAGGGTTAAGGTTTGTGTTGGTAGAATCGAGGTTTAGGGTTAGGCTTAGGGTCAGGAATGGCTTTTGGGTTAGAGTCGAGTGCATTTAGGGTTAGGGATAGTGTTGAAATTGACGATTTAGTGTTTGGTTAGAATCGAGCACATTTAGGGTTAGAGTTTTGGTTAGAATTCGTTAGGGTTAGCGTTAGTGTAAGGGGTAGGGGTAGGGTTAGAGTGCATTTAGGGTAGGGGTAGGGGTAGGGTTAGGATTAGGGTTAGGGTTTGTGTTGGTAGAATCGAAGTTTAGGGTTAGGCGTAGGGTGAGGATTGCCTTTAGGTTAGAGTCGTGTGCATTTAGGGTTAGGCTTAGTGTTGAGATTGACGATTTAGTGTTAGGGTTATAATCGAGCACATTAGGGTTAGAGTTATGGTTAGAATCCAGTGCATTTAGGGTTAACATTAGGGATAGGGTTAGGTTTATGTTTAGGGTGAGGCTTAGAATCGAGTGCATTTAAGGATAGTGTTAGGGTTAGAGTTAGGTATAGGGTTAGCTTTCGTCGAATCGAGGGTCAGTGTTAGGGTGAGGGTTAGGGTTAGGATTAAATTTAGGCTCAGGAGCATTTTTAGCGTTAGGGTTGGGGTTAGGGTCAGGGTTTGAGTGCATTTAGGGGTAGGGGAGGAGTTGGATTAGGATTCGGGTTAGGGTTTGTGTTGGTAGAATCGAGGTTTTGGGTTAGGCTTAGGGTCAGGAGAGCATTTTGGGTCATAATTCAGAGCATTTGGGCTTAGGGTTCGTGTTGAAATTGATGATTTCGTTATAGCGTTAGAATCAGGCACATTTAGGGATAGAGTTATGATTAGAATTCAGTGCATTTAGGGTTAGGGTTAGGGTTAGGGTTAGGTTTAGGGTCAGGGTTAGAATCGAGAGCATTTAAGGATAGTGCTAGGGTTAGACTTAGGTTTAGGGTTAGCTTTCGTAGAATCGAGGGTTAGGCTTAGGGTTAGGCTTAGGGTGAGGGTTAGGGATAGAATCAAGCACAGGTTTAGCGTTAGCGTTAGGGTGAAGGTTAGGGTTAAAGTGCTTTTAGGGCTAGTGGATGGGATAGGGTTAGGATAGGTGTTAAGGTTTGTGTTGGTAGAATCGAGGTTTAGGGTTAGGGTTAGGGTCAGGATTGCCTTTTGGGTTAGAATCGAGTGCTTATAAGGTTAGGGTTAGTGTTGAGATTGACGATTTAGTGTTAGGGTTATAATCGAGCACATTAGGGTTAGAGTTATGGTTAGAATCCAGTGCATTTAGGGTTAGGATTAGGGTTAGGGTTAGGGTTATGTTCAGGGTGAGGGTTAGAATCGAGTGCATTTAAGGATAGTGTTAGGGTTAGAGTTAGGTATAGGGTTAGCGCTTCGTAGAATCGAGGGTCAGTGTTAGGGTGAGGGTTAGGGTTAGGATTAGGGTTAGAATCAGGAGCATTTTTAGCGTTAGGGTTGGGGTTAGGGTCAGGGTTTGAGTGCATTTAGGGGTAGGGGAGGAGTTGGGTTAGGATTCGGGTTAGGGTTTGTGTTGGTAGAATCGAGGTTTTGGTTTAGGCTTAGGGTCAGGAGAGCATTTTGGGTCATAATTCAGAGCATTTGGGCTTAGGGTTCGTGTTGAAATTCATGATTTAGTTATAGCGTTAGAATCAGGCACATTTAGGGATCGAGTTATGATTAGAATTCAGTGCATTTAGGGTTAGGGTTAGGGTTAGGTTTAGGTTTAGGGTCAGGGTTAGAATCGAGAGCATTTAAGGATAGTGCTAGGGTTAGACTTAGGTTTAGGGTTAGCTTTCGTAGAATCGAGGGTTAGGCTTAGGGTTAGGCTTAGGGTGAGGTTTAGGGTTAGAATCAAGCACAGTTTTAGTGTTAGCGTTAGGGTGAGGGTTAGGGTTAAAGTGCTTTTAGGGCTAGTGGATGGGATAGGGTTAGGATAGGTGTTAAGGTTTGTGTTGGTAGAATCGAGGGTTAGGGTTAGGCTTAGGGTCAGGATTGCCTTTTGGGTTAGAATCGAGTGCATATAAGGTTAGGGTTAGTGTTGAGATTGACGATTTAGTGTTAGGGTTATAATCGAGCACATTAGGGTTAGAGTTATGGTTAGAATCCAGTGCATTTAGGGTTAGGATTAGGGTTAGGGTTAGGGTTATGTTCAGGGTGAGGGTTAGAATCGAGTGCATTTAAGGATAGTGTTAGGGTTAGAGTTAGGTATAGGGTTAGCTTTCGTGGAATCGAGGGTCATTGTTAGGGTGAGGGTTAGGGTTAGGATTAGGGTTAGAATCAGGAGCATTTTTAGCGTTAGGGTTGTGGTTAGGGTCAGGGTTTGAGTGCATTTAGGGGTAGGGGAGGAGTTGGGTTAGGATTCGGGTTAGGGTTTGTGTTGGTAGAATCGAGGTTTTGGGTTAGGCTTAGGGTCAGGAGAGCATTTTGGGTCATAATTCAGAGCATTTGGGCTTAGGGTTAGTGTTGAAATTGATGATTTAGTTATTGCGTTCGCATCAGGCACATTTAGGGATAGAGTTATGATTAGAATTCAGTGCATTTAGGGTTAGGGTTAGGGTTAGGTTTAGGGTCAGGGTTAGAATCGAGAGCATTTAAGGATAGTGCTAGGGTTAGAGTTAGGTTTAGGGTTAGCTTTTGTAGAATCGAGGGTTAGGCTTGGGGTTAGGCTTAGGGTGAGGGTTAGGGTTAGAATCAAGCACAGTTTTAATGTTAGCGTTAGGGTGAGGGTTAGGGTTAAAGTGCTTTTAGGGCTAGTGGATGGGATAGGGTTAGAATAGGTGTTAAGGTTTGTGTTGGTAGATCGAGGTTTAGGTTTAGGCTTAGGGTCAGGATTGCATTTTGGATCAGAATCGAGTGTATTTAGGCTTTGCGTTAGTGTTCAAATTGACGATTTAGTGTGAGGGTTTGAATCGAGCACATTTAGGGTTAGAGTTATGCTTAGAATTCAGTGCATTTAGGGTTAGCGTTAGGGTTAGGCTTAGGTTGAGGGTCAGGGTTAAAATCGAGAGCATTTAAGGATAGTGCTAGGGTTAGACTTAGGTTTAGGGTTAGCTTTCGTAGAATCGAGGGTTAGACTTAGGGTTAGGCTTAGGGTGAGTGTTAGGGTTAGAATCAAGCACAGTTTTAATGTTAGCGTTAGGGTGAGGGTTAGGGTTAAAGTGCTTTTAGGGCTAGTGGATGGGATAGGGTTAGAATAGGTGTTAAGGTTTGTGTTGGTAGATCGAGGTTTAGGTTTAGGCTTAGGGTCAGGATTGCATTTTGGATCAGAATCGAGTGTATTTAGGCTTTGCGTTAGTGTTCAAATTGACGATTTAGTGTGAGGGTTTGAATCGAGCACATTTAGGGTTAGAGTTATGCTTAGAATTCAGTGCATTTAGGGTTAGCGTTAGGGTTAGGCTTAGGTTGAGGGCCAGGGTTAAAATCGAGAGCATTTAAGGATAGTGCTAGGGTTAGAGTTAGGTTTAGCGTTCTCTTTCGTAGAGTGGAGCGTTAGGCTTAAGGTTAGGCTGAGGGTTAGGGTTAGGGTTAGAATCAGGCACATTTTTAGTGGTCTGCTTTTCATCAGGGTATGGCTTAGAGTGCATTTAGGGGTAGGCGTAGGAGTAGGATTAGTATTAGGGTTAAGGTTTGTGTTGGTAGAATCGAGGTTTAGGGTTAGGCTTAGGGTCAGGAATGGCTTTTGGGTTAGAGTCGAGTGCATTTAGGGTTAGGGATAGTGTTGAAATTGACGATTTAGTGTTTGGTTAGAATCGAGCACATTTAGGGTTAGAGTTTTGGTTAGAATTCGTTAGGGTTAGCGTTAGTGTAAGGGGTAGGGGTAGGGTTAGAGTGCATTTAGGGGTAGGGGTAGGGGTAGGGTTAGGATTAGGGTTAGGGTTTGTGTTGGTAGAATCGAAGTTTAGGGTTAGGCGTAGGGTGAGGATTGCCTTTAGGTTAGAGTCGAGTGCATTTAGGGTTAGGCTTAGTGTTGAGATTGACGATTTAGTGTTAGGGTTATAATCGAGCACATTAGGGTTAGAGTTATGGTTAGAATCCAGTGCATTTAGGGTTAGCATTAGGGATAGGGTTAGGTTTATGTTTAGGGTGAGGCTTAGAATCGAGTGCATTTAAGGATAGTGTTAGGGTTAGAGTTAGGTATAGGGTTAGCTTTCGTCGAATCGAGGGTCAGTGTTAGGGTGAGGGTTAGGGTTAGGATTAAGTTTAGGCTCAGGAGCATTTTTAGCGTTAGGGTTGGGGTTAGGGTCAGGGTTTGAGTGCATTTAGGGGTAGGGGAGGAGTTGGGTTAGGATTCGGGTTAGGGTTTGTGTTGGTAGAATCGAGGTTTTGGGTTAGGCTTAGGGTCAGGAGAGCATTTTGGGTCATAATTCAGAGCATTTGGGCTTAGGGTTCGTGTTGAAATTGATGATTTAGTTATAGCGTTAGAATCAGGCACATTTAGGGATAGAGTTATGATTAGAATTCAGTGCATTTAGGGTTAGGGTTAGGGTTAGGGTTAGGTTTAGGGTCAGGGTTAGAATCGAGAGCATTTAAGGATAGTGCTAGGGTTAGACTTAGGTTTAGGGTTAGCTTTCGTAGAATCGAGGGTTAAGTTTAGGGTTAGGCTTAGGGTGAGGGTTAGGGATAGAATCAAGCACAGGTTTAGCGTTAGCGTTAGGGTGAGGGTTAGGGTTAAAGTGCTTTTAGGGCTAGTGGATGGGATAGGGTTAGGATAGGTGTTAAGGTTTGTGTTGGTATAATCGAGGTTTAGGGTTAAGGTTAGGGTCAGGATTGCCTTTTGGGTTAGAATCGAGTGCTTATAAGGTTAGGGTTAGTGTTGAGATTGACGATTTAGTGTTAGGGTTATAATCGAGCACATTAGGGTTAGAGTTATGGTTAGAATCCAGTGGATTTAGGGTTAAGATTAGGGTTAGGGTTAGGGTTATATTCAGGGTGAGGGTTAGAATCGAGTGCATTTAAGGATAGTGTTAGGGTTAGAGTTAGGTATAGGGTTAGCGCTTCGTAGAATCGAGGGTCAGTGTTAGGGTGAGGGTTAGGGTTAGGATTAGGGTTAGAATCAGGAGCATTTTTAGCGTTAGGGTTGTGGTTAGGGTCAGGGTTTGAGTGCATTGAGGGGTAGGGGAGGAGTTGGGTTAGGATTCGGGTTAGGGTTTGTGTTGGTAGAATCGAGGTTTTGGGTTAGGCTTAGGGTCAGGAGAGCATTTTGGGTCATAATTCAGAGCATTTGGGCTTAGGGTTCGTGTTGAAATTCATGATTTAGTTATAGCGTTAGAATCAGGCACATTTAGGGATAGAGTTATGATTAGAATTCAGTGCATTTAGGGTTAGGGTTAGGGTTAGGTTTAGGTTTAGGGTCAGGGTTAGAATCGAGAGCATTTAAGGATAGTGCTAGGGTTAGACTTAGGTTTAGGGTTAGCTTTCGTAGAATCGAGGGTTAGGCTTAGGGTTAGGCTTAGGGTGAGTTTTAGGGTTAGAATCAACCACAGTTTTAGTGTTAGCGTTAGGGTGAGGGTTAGGGTTAAAGTGCTTTTAGGGCTAGTGGATGGGATAGGGTTAGGATAGGTGTTAAGGTTTGTGTTGGTAGAATCGAGGGTTAGGGTTAGGCTTAGGGTCAGGATTGCCTTTTGGGTTAGAATCGAGTGCTTATAAGGTTAGGGTTAGTGTTGAGATTGACGATTTAGTGTTAGGGTTATAATCGAGCACATTAGGGTTAGAGTTATGGTTAGAATCCAGTGCATTTAGGGTTAGGATTAGGGTTAGGGTTAGGGTTATGTTCAGGGTGAGGGTTAGAATCGAGTGCATTTAAGGATAGTGTTAGGGTTCAGTTAGGTATAGGGTTAGCTTTCGTAGAATCGAGGGTCAGTGTTAGGGTGAGGGTTAGGGTTAGGATTAGGGTTAGAATCAGGAGCATTTTTAGCGTTAGGGTTGTGGTTAGGGTCAGGGTTTGAGTGCATTTAGGGGTAGGGGAGGAGTTGGGTTAGGATTCGGGTTAGGGTTTGTGTTGGTAGAATCGAGGTTTTGGGTTAGGCTTAGGGTCAGGAGAGCATTTTGGGTCATAATTCAGAGCATTTGGGCTTAGGGTTCGTGTTGAAATTCATGATTTAGTTATAGCGTTAGAATCAGGCACATTTAGGGATAGAGTTATGATTAGAATTCAGTGCATTTAGGGTTAGGGTTAGCGTTAGGTTTAGGGTCAGGGTTAGAATCGAGAGCATTTAAGGATAGTGCTAGGGTTAGAGTTAGGTTTAGGGTTAGCTTTTGTAGAATCGAGGGTTAGGCTTGGGGTTAGGCTTAGGGTGAGGGTTAGGGTTAGAATCAAGCACAGTTTTAATGTTAGCGTTAGGGTGAGGGTTAGGGTTAAAGTGCTTTTAGGGCTAGTGGATGGGATAGGGTTAGAATAGGTGTTAAGGTTTGTGTTGGTAGATCGAGGTTTAGGTTTAGGCTTAGGGTCAGGATTGCATTTTGGATCAGAATCGAGTGTATTTAGGCTTTGCGTTAGTGTTCAAATTGACGATTTAGTGTGAGGGTTTGAATCGAGCACATTTAGGGTTAGAGTTATGCTTAGAATTCAGTGCATTTAGGGTTAGCGTTAGGGTTAGGCTTAGGTTGAGGGCCAGGGTTAAAATCGAGAGCATTTAAGGATAGTGCTAGGGTTAGAGTTAGGTTTAGCGTTCTCTTTCGTAGAGTGGAGCGTTAGGCTTAAGGTTAGGCTGAGGGTTAGTGTTAGGGTTAGAATCAGGCACATTTTTAGTGGTCTGCTTTTCATCAGGGTATGGCTTAGAGTGCATTTAGGGGTAGGCGTAGGAGTAGGGTTAGTATTAGGGTTAAGGTTTGTGTTGGTAGAATCGAGGTTTAGGGTTAGGCTTAGGGTCAGGAATGGCTTTTGGGTTAGAGTCGAGTGCATTTAGGGTTAGGGATAGTGTTGAAATTGACGATTTAGTGTTTGGTTAGAATCGAGCACATTTAGGGTTAGAGTTTTGGTTAGAATTCGTTAGGGTTAGCGTTAGTGTAAGGGGTAGGGGTAGGGTTAGAGTGCATTTAGGGTAGGTGTAGGGGTAGGGTTAGGATTAGGGTTAGGGTTTGTGTTGGTAGAATCGAAGTTTAGGGTTAGGCGTAGGGTGAGGATTGCCTTTAGGTTAGAGTCGAGTGCATTTAGGGTTAGGCTTAGTGTTGAGATTGACGATTTAGGGTTAGGGTTATAATCGAGCACATTAGGGTTAGCGTTATGGTTAGAATCCAGTGCATTTAGGGTTAGCATTAGGGATAGGGTTAGGTTTATGTTTAGGGTGAGGCTTAGAATCGAGTGCATTTAAGGATAGTGTTAGGGTTAGAGTTAGGTATAGGGTTAGCTTTCGTCGAATCGAGGGTCAGTGTTAGGGTGAGGGTTAGGGTTAGGATTAAGTTTAGGCTCAGGAGCATTTTTAGCGTTAGGGTTGCGGTTAGGGTCAGGGTTTGAGTGCATTTAGGGGTAGGGGAGGAGTTGGGTTAGGATTCGGGTTAGGGTTTGTGTTGGTAGAAGCGAGGTTTTGGGTTAGGCTTAGGGTCAGGAGAGCATTTTGGGTCATAATTCAGAGCATTTGGGCTTAGGGTTCGTGTTGAAATTCATGATTTAGTTATAGCGTTAGAATCAGGCACATTTAGGGAGAGAGTTATGATTAGAATTCAGTGCATTTAGGGTTAGGGTTAGGGTTAGGGTTAGGTTTAGGGTCAGGGTTAGAATCGAGAGCATTTAAGGATAGTGCTAGGGTTAGACTTAGGTTTAGGGTTAGCTTTCGTAGAATCGAGGGTTAGGTTTAGGGTTAGGCTTAGGGTGAGGTTTAGGGTTAGAATCAAGCACAGTTTTAGTGTTAGCGTTAGGGTGAGGGTTAGGGTTAAAGTGCTTTTAGGGCTAGTGGATGGGATAGGGTTAGGATAGGTGTTAAGGTTTGTGTTGGTAGAATCGAGGGTTAGGGTTAGGCTTAGGGTCAGGATTGCCTTTTGGGTTAGAATCGAGTGCATATAAGGTTAGGGTTAGTGTTGAGATTGACGATTTAGTGTTAGGGTTATAATCGAGCACATTAGGGTTAGAGTTATGGTTAGAATCCAGTGCATTTAGGGTTAGGATTAGGGTTAGGGTTAGGGTTATGTTCAGGGTGAGGGTTAGAATCGAGTGCATTTAAGGATAGTGTTAGGGTTAGAGTTAGGTATAGGGTTAGCTTTCGTCGAATCGAGGGTCAGTGTTAAGGTGAGGGTTAGGGTTAGGATTAGGGTTAGAATCAGGAGCATTTTTAGCGTTAGGGTTGTGGTTAGGGTCAGGGTTTGAGTGCATTTAGGGGTAGGGGAGGAGTTGGGTTAGGATTCGGGTTAGGGTTTGTGTTGGTAGAATCGAGGTTTTGGGTTAGGCTTATGGTCAGGAGAGCATTTTGGGTCATAATTCAGAGCATTTGGGCTTAGGGTTAGTGTTGAAATTGATGATTTAGTTATAGCGTTCGAATCAGGCACATTTAGGGATAGAGTTATGATTAGAATTCAGTGCATTTAGGGTTAGGGTTAGGGTTAGGGTTAGGGTCAGGGTTAGAATCGAGAGCATTTAAGGATAGTGCTAGGGTTAGAGTTAGGTTTAGGGTTAGCTTTTGTAGAATCGATGGTTAGGCTTGGGGTTAGGCTTAGGGTGAGGGTTAGGGTTAGAATCAAGCACAGTTTTAATGTTAGCGTTAGGGTGAGGGTTAGGGTTAAAGTGCTTTTAGGGCTAGTGGATGGGATAGGGTTAGAATAGGTGTTAAGGTTTGTGTTGGTAGATCGAGGTTTAGGTTTAGGCTTAGGGTCAGGATTGCATTTTGGATCAGAATCGAGTGTATTTAGGCTTTGCGTTAGTGTTCAAATTGACGATTTAGTGTGAGGGTTTGAATCGAGCACATTTAGGGTTAGAGTTATGCTTAGAATTCAGTGCATTTAGGGTTAGCGTTAGGGTTAGGCTTAGGTTGAGGGCCAGGGTTAAAATCGAGAGCATTTAAGGATAGTGCTAGGGTTAGAATTAGGTTTAGCGTTCTCTTTCGTAGAGTGGAGCGTTAGGCTTAAGGTTAGGCTGAGGGTTAGGGTTAGGGTTAGAATCAGGCACATTTTTAGTGGTCTGCTTTTCATCAGGGTATGGCTTAGAGTGCATTTAGGGGTAGGCGTAGGAGTAGGGTTAGTATTAGGGTTAAGGTTTGTGTTGGTAGAATCGAGGTTTAGGGTTAGGCTTAGGGTCAGGAATGGCTTTTGGGTTAGAGTCGAGTGCATTTAGGGTTAGGGATAGTGTTGAAATTGACGATTTAGTGTTTGGTTAGAATCGAGCACATTTAGGGTTAGAGTTTTGGTTAGAATTCGTTAGGGTTAGCGTTAGTGTAAGGGGTAGGGGTAGGGTTAGAGTGCATTTAGGGGTAGGGGTAGGGGTAGGGTTAGGATTAGGGTTAGGGTTTGTGTTGGTAGAATCGAAGTTTAGGGTTAGGCGTAGGGTGAGGATTGCCTTTAGGTTAGAGTCGAGTGCATTTAGGGTTAGGCTTAGTGTTGAGATTGACGATTTAGTGTTAGGGTTATAATCGAGCACATTAGGGTTAGAGTTATGGTTAGAATCCAGTGCATTTAGGGTTAGCATTAGGGATAGGGTTAGGTTTATGTTTAGGGTGAGGCTTAGAATCGAGTGCATTTAAGGATAGTGTTAGGGTTAGAGTTAGGTATAGGGTTAGCTTTCGTCGAATCGAGGGTCAGTGTTAGGGTGAGGGTTAGGGTTAGGATTAAGTTTAGGCTCAGGAGCATTTTTAGCGTTAGGGTTGGGGTTAGGGTCAGGGTTTGAGTGCATTTAGGGGTAGGGGAGGAGTTGGGTTGGGATTCGGGTTAGGGTTTGTGTTGGTAGAAGCGAGGTTTTGGGTTAGGCTTAGGGTCAGGAGAGCATTTTGGGTCATAATTCAGAGCATTTGGGCTTAGGGTTCGTGTTGAAATTGATGATTTAGTTATAGCGTTAGAATCAGGCACATTTAGGGATAGAGTTATGATTAGAATTCAGTGCATTTAGGGTTAGGGTTAGGGTTAGGGTTAGGTTTAGGGTCAGGGTTAGAATCCAGAGCATTTAAGGATAGTGCTAGGGTTAGACTTAGGTTTAGGGTTAGCTTTCGTAGAATCGAGGGTTAGGCTTAGGGTTAGGCTTAGGGTGAGGTTTAGGGTTAGAATCAAGCACAGTTTTAGTGTTAGCGTTAGGGTGAGGGTCAGGGTTAAAGTGCTTTTAGGGCTAGTGGATGGGATAGGGTTAGGATAGGTGTTAAGGTTTGTGTTGGTAGAATCGAGGGTTAGGGTTAGGCTTAGGGTCAGGATTGCCTTTTGGGTTAGAATCGAGTGCATATAAGGTTAGGGTTAGTGTTGAGATTGACGATTTAGTGTTAGGGTTATAATCGAGCACATTAGGGTTAGAGTTATGGTTAGAATCCAGTGCATTTAGGGTTAGGATTAGGGTTAGGGTTAGGGTTATGTTCAGGGTGAGGGTTAGAATCGAGTGCATTTAAGGATAGTGTTAGGGTTAGAGTTAGGTATAGGGTTAGCTTTCGTAGAATCGAGGGTCAGTGTTAGGGTGAGGGTTAGGGTTAGGATTAGGGTTAGAATCAGGAGCATTTTTAGCGTTAGGGTTGTGGTTAGGGTCAGGGTTTGAGTGCATTTAGGGGTAGGGGAGGAGTTGGGTTAGGATTCGGGTTAGGGTTTGTGTTGGTAGAATCGAGGTTTTGGGTTAGGCTTATGGTCAGGAGAGCATTTTGGGTCATAATTCAGAGCATTTGGGCTTAGGGTTAGTGTTGAAATTGATGATTTAGTTATAGCGTTCGAATCAGGCACATTTAGGGATAGAGTTATGATTAGAATTCAGTGCATTTAGGGTTAGGGTTAGGGTTAGGGTTAGGGTCAGGGTTAGAATCGAGAGCATTTAAGGATAGTGCTAGGGTTAGAGTTAGGTTTAGGGTTAGCTTTTGTAGAATCGAGGGTTAGGCTTGGGGTTAGGCTTAGGGTGAGGGTTAGGGTTAGAATCAAGCACAGTTTTAATGTTAGCGTTAGGGTGAGGGTTAGGGTTAAAGTGCTTTTAGGGCTAGTGGATGGGATAGGGTTAGAATAGGTGTTAAGGTTTGTGTTGGTAGATCGAGGTTTAGGTTTAGGCTTAGGGTCAGGATTGCATTTTGGATCAGAATCGAGTGTATTTAGGCTTTGCGTTAGTGTTCAAATTGACGATTTAGTGTGAGGGTTTGAATCGAGCACATTTAGGGTTAGAGTTATGCTTAGAATTCAGTGCATTTAGGGTTAGCGTTAGGGTTAGGCTTAGGTTGAGGGCCAGGGTTAAAATCGAGAGCATTTAAGGATAGTGCTAGGGTTAGAGTTAGGTTTAGCGTTCTCTTTCGTAGAGTGGAGCGTTAGGCTTAAGGTTAGGCTGAGGGTTAGGGTTAGGGTTAGAATCAGGCACATTTTTAGTGGTCTGCTTTTCATCAGGGTATGGCTTAGAGTGCATTTAGGGGTAGGCGTAGGAGTAGGGTTAGTATTAGGGTTAAGGTTTGTGTTGGTAGAATCGAGGTTTAGGGTTAGGCTTAGGGTCAGGAATGGCTTTTGGGTTAGAGTCGAGTGCATTTAGGGTTAGGGATAGTGTTGAAAATGACGATTTAGTGTTTGGTTAGAATCGAGCACATTTAGGGTTAGAGTTTTGGTTAGAATTCGTTAGGGTTAGCGTTAGTGTAAGGGGTAGGGGTAGGGTTAGAGTGCATTTAGGGGTAGGGGTAGGGGTAGGGTTAGGATTAGGGTTAGGGTTTGTGTTGGTAGAATCGAAGTTTAGGGTTAGGCGTAGGGTGAGGATTGCCTTTAGGTTAGAGTCGAGTGCATTTAGGGTTAGGCTTAGTGTTGAGATTGACGATTTAGTGTTAGGGTTATAATCGAGCACATTAGGGTTAGAGTTATGGTTAGAATCCAGTGCATTTAGGGTTAGCATTAGGGATAGGGTTAGGTTTATGTTTAGGGTGAGGCTTAGAATCGAGTGCATTTAAGGATAGTGTTAGGGTTAGAGTTAGGTATAGGGTTAGCTTTCGTCGAATCGAGGGTCAGTGTTACGGTGAGGGTTAGGGTTAGGATTAAGTTTAGGCTCAGGAGCATTTTTAGCGTTAGGGTTGGGGTTAGGGTCAGGGTTTGAGTGCATTTAGGGGTAGGGGAGGAGTTGGGTTGGGATTCGGGTTAGGGTTTGTGTTGGTAGAAGCGAGGTTTTGGGTTAGGCTTAGGGTCAGGAGAGCATTTTGGGTCATAATTCAGAGCATTTGGGCTTAGGGTTCGTGTTGAAATTGATGATTTAGTTATAGCGTTAGAATCAGGCACATTTAGGGATAGAGTTATGATTAGAATTCAGTGCATTTAGGGTTAGGGTTAGGGTTAGGGTTAGGTTTAGGGTCAGGGTTAGAATCCAGAGCATTTAAGGATAGTGCTAGGGTTAGACTTAGGTTTAGGGTTAGCTTTCGTAGAATCGAGGGTTAGGCTTAGGGTTAGGCTTAGGGTGAGGTTTAGGGTTAGAATCAAGCACAGTTTTAGTGTTAGCGTTAGGGTGAGGGTCAGGGTTAAAGTGCTTTTAGGGCTAGTGGATGGGATAGGGTTAGGATAGGTGTTAAGGTTTGTGTTGGTAGAATCGAGGGTTAGGGTTAGGCTTAGGGTGAGGATTGCCTTTTGGGTTAGAATCGAGTGCATATAAGGTTAGGGTTAGTGTTGAGATTGACGATTTAGTGTTAGGGTTATAATCGAGCACATTAGGGTTAGAGTTATGGTTAGAATCCAGTGCATTTAGGGTTAGGATTAGGGTTAGGGTTAGGGTTATGTTCAGGGTGAGGGTTAGAATCGAGTGCATTTAAGGATAGTGTTAGGGTTAGAGTTAGGTATAGGGTTAGCTTTCGTCGAATCGAGGGTCAGTGTTAGGGTGAGGGTTAGGGTTAGGATTAGGGTTAGAATCAGGAGCATTTTTAGCGTTAGGGTTGTGGTTAGGGTCAGGGTTTGAGTGCATTTAGGGGTAGGGGAGGAGTTGGGTTAGGATTCGGGTTAGGGTTTGTGTTGGTAGAATCGAGGTTTTGGGTTAGGCTTAGGGTCAGGAGAGCATTTTGGGTCATAATTCAGAGCATTTGGGCTTAGGGTTAGTGTTGAAATTGATGATTTAGTTATTGCGTTCGCATCAGGCACATTTAGGGATAGAGTTATGATTAGAATTCAGTGCATTTAGGGTTAGGGTTAGGGTTAGGTTTAGGGTCAGGGTTAGAATCGAGAGCATTTAAGGATAGTGCTAGGGTTAGAGTTAGGTTTAGGGTTAGCTTTTGTAGAATCGAGGGTTAGGCTTGGGGTTAGGCTTAGGGTGAGGGTTAGGGTTAGAATCAAGCACAGTTTTAATGTTAGCGTTAGGGTGAGGGTTAGGGTTAAAGTGCTTTTAGGGCTAGTGGATGGGATAGGGTTAGAATAGGTGTTAAGGTTTGTGTTGGTAGATCGAGGTTTAGGTTTAGGCTTAGGGTCAGGATTGCATTTTGGATCAGAATCGAGTGTATTTAGGCTTTGCGTTAGTGTTCAAATTGACGATTTAGTGTGAGGGTTTGAATCGAGCACATTTAGGGTTAGAGTTATGCTTAGAATTCAGTGCATTTAGGGTTAGCGTTAGGGTTAGGCTTAGGTTGAGGGCCAGGGTTAAAATCGAGAGCATTTAAGGATAGTGCTAGGGTTAGAGTTAGGTTTAGCGTTCTCTTTCGTAGAGTGGAGCGTTAGGCTTAAGGTTAGGCTGAGGGTTAGGGTTAGGGTTAGAATCAGGCACATTTTTAGTGGTCTGCTTTTCATCAGGGTATGGCTTAGAGTGCATTTAGGGGTAGGCGTAGGAGTAGGGTTAGTATTAGGGTTAAGGTTTGTGTTGGTAGAATCGAGGTTTAGGGTTAGGCTTAGGGTCAGGAATGGCTTTTGGGTTAGAGTCGAGTGCATTTAGGGTTAGGGATAGTGTTGAAATTGACGATTTAGTGTTTGGTTAGAATCGAGCACATTTAGGGTTAGAGTTTTGGTTAGAATTCGTTAGGGTTAGCGTTAGTGTAAGGGGTAGGGGTAGGGTTAGAGTGCATTTAGGGGTAGGGGTAGGGGTAGGGTTAGGATTAGGGTTAGGGTTTGTGTTGGTAGAATCGAAGTTTAGGGTTAGGCGTAGGGTGAGGATTGCCTTTAGGTTAGAGTCGAGTGCATTTAGGGTTAGGCTTAGTGTTGAGATTGACGATTTAGGGTTAGGGTTATAATCGAGCACATTAGGGTTAAAGTTATGGTTAGAATCCAGTGCATTTAGGGTTAGCATTAGGGATAGGGTTAGGTTTATGTTTAGGGTGAGGCTTAGAATCGAGTGCATTTAAGGATAGTGTTAGGGTTAGAGTTAGGTATAGGGTTAGCTTTCGTCGAATCGAGGGTCAGTGTTAGGGTGAGGGTTAGGGTTAGGATTAAGTTTAGGCTCAGGAGCATTTTTAGCGTTAGGGTTGGGGTTAGGGTCAGGGTTTGAGTACATTTAGGGGTAGGGGAGGAGTTGGGTTAGGATTCGGGTTAGGGTTTGTGTTGGTAGAAGCGAGGTTTTGGGTTAGGCTTAGGGTCAGGAGAGCATTTTGGGTCATAATTCAGAGCATTTGGGCTTAGGGTTCGTGTTGAAATTGATGATTTAGTTATAGCGTTAGAATCAGGCACATTTAGGGATAGAGTTATGATTAGAATTCAGTGCATTTAGGGTTAGGGTTAGGGTTAGGGTTAGGTTTAGGGTCAGGGTTAGAATCGAGAGCATTTAAGGATAGTGCTAGGGTTAGACTTAGGTTTAGGGTTAGCTTTCGTAGAATCGAGGGTTAGGCTTAGGGTTAGGCTTAGGGTGAGGTTTAGGGTTAGAATCAAGCACAGTTTTAGTGTTAGCGTTAGGGTGAGGGTTAGGGTTAAAGTGCTTTTAGGGCTAGTGGATGGGATAGGGTTAGGATAGGTGTTAAGGTTTGTGTTGGTAGAATCGAGGGTTAGGGTTAGGCTTAGGGTCAGGATTGCCTTTTGGGTTAGAATCGAGTGCATATAAGGTTAGGGTTAGTGTTGAGATTGACGATTTAGTGTTAGGGTTATAATCGAGCACATTAGGGTTAGAGTTATGGTTAGAATCCAGTGCATTTAGGGTTAGGATTAGGGTTAGGGTTAGGGTTATGTTCAGGGTGAGGGTTAGAATCGAGTGCATTTAAGGATAGTGTTAGGGTTAGAGTTAGGTATAGGGTTAGCTTTCGTCGAATCGAGGGTCAGTGTTAAGGTGAGGGTTAGGGTTAGGATTAGGGTTAGAATCAGGAGCATTTTTAGCGTTAGGGTTGTGGTTAGGGTCAGGGTTTGAGTGCATTTAGGGGTAGGGGAGGAGTTGGGTTAGGATTAGGGTTAGGGTTTGTGTTGGTAGAATCGAGGTTTTGGGTTAGGGTTATGGTCAGGAGAGCATTTTGGGTCATAATTCAGAGCATTTGGGCTTAGGGTTAGTGTTGAAATTGATGATTTAGTTATAGCGTTAGAATCAGGCACATTTAGGGATAGAGTTATGATTAGAATTCAGTGCATTTAGGGTTAGGGTTAGGGTTAGGTTTAGGGTCAGGGTTAGAATCGAGAGCATTTAAGGATAGTGCTAGGGTTAGAGTTAGGTTTAGGGTTAGCTTTTGTAGAATCGAGGGTTAGGCTTGGGGTTAGGCTTAGGGTGAGGGTTAGGGTTAGAATCAAGCACAGTTTTAATGTTAGCGTTAGGGTGAGGGTTAGGGTTAAAGTGCTTTTAGGGCTAGTGGATGGGATAGGGTTAGAATAGGTGTTAAGGTTTGTGTTGGTAGATCGAGGTTTAGGTTTAGGCTTAGGGTCAGGATTGCATTTTGGATCAGAATCGAGTGTATTTAGGCTTTGCGTTAGTGTTCAAATTGACGATTTAGTGTGAGGGTTTGAATCGAGCACATTTAGGGTTAGAGTTATGCTTAGAATTCAGTGCATTTAGGGTTAGCGTTAGGGTTAGGCTTAGGTTGAGGGCCAGGGTTAAAATCGAGAGCATTTAAGGATAGTGCTAGGGTTAGAGTTAGGTTTAGCGTTCTCTTTCGTAGAGTGGAGCGTTAGGCTTAAGGTTAGGCTGAGGGTTAGGGTTAGGGTTAGAATCAGGCACATTTTTAGTGGTCTGCTTTTCATCAGGGTATGGCTTAGAGTGCATTTAGGGGTAGGCGTAGGAGTAGGGTTAGTATTAGGGTTAAGGTTTGTGTTGGTAGAATCGAGGTTTAGGGTTAGGCTTAGGGTCAGGAATGGCTTTTGGGTTAGAGTCGAGTGCATTTAGGGTTAGGGATAGTGTTGAAAATGACGATTTAGTGTTTGGTTAGAATCGAGCACATTTAGGGTTAGAGTTTTGGTTAGAATTCGTTAGGGTTAGCGTTAGTGTAAGGGGTAGGGGTAGGGTTAGAGTGCATTTAGGGGTAGGGGTAGGGGTAGGGTTAGGATTAGGGTTAGGGTTTGTGTTGGTAGAATCGAAGTTTAGGGTTAGGCGTAGGGTGAGGATTGCCTTTAGGTTAGAGTCGAGTGCATTTAGGGTTAGGCTTAGTGTTGAGATTGACGATTTAGTGTTAGGGTAATAATCGAGCACATTAGGGTTAGAGTTATGGTTAGAATCCAGTGCATTTAGGGTTAGCATTAGGGATAGGGTTAGGTTTATGTTTAGGGTGAGGCTTAGAATCGAGTGCATTTAAGGATAGTGTTAGGGTTAGAGTTAGGTATAGGGTTAGCTTTCGTCGAATCGAGGGTCAGTGTTAGGGTGAGGGTTAGGGTTAGGATTAAGTTTAGGCTCAGGAGCATTTTTAGCGTTAGGGTTGGGGTTAGGGTCAGGGTTTGAGTGCATTTAGGGGTAGGGGAGGAGTTGGGTTAGGATTCGGGTTAGGGTTTGTGTTGGTAGAATCGAGGTTTTGGGTTAGGCTTAGGGTCAGGAGAGCATTTTGGGTCATAATTCAGAGCATTTGGGCTTAGGGTTCGTGTTGAAATTGATGATTTAGTTATAGCGTTAGAATCAGGCACATTTAGGGATAGAGTTATGATTAGAATTCAGTGCATTTAGGGTTAGGGTTAGGGTTAGGTTTAGGTTTAGGGTCAGGGTTAGAATCGAGAGCATTTAAGGATAGTGCTAGGGTTAGACTTAGGTTTAGGGTTAGCTTTCGTAGAATCGAGGGTTAGGCTTAGGGTTAGGCTTAGGGTGAGGTTTAGGGTTAGAATCAAGCACAGTTTTAGTGTTAGCGTTAGGGTGAGGGTTAGGGTTAAAGTGCTTTTAGGGCTAGTGGATGGGATAGGGTTAGGATAGGTGTTAAGGTTTGTGTTGGCAGAATCGAGGGTTAGGGTTAGGCTTAGGGTGAGGATTGCCTTTTGGGTTAGAATCGAGTGCATATAAGGTTAGGGTTAGTGTTGAGATTGACGATTTAGTGTTAGGGTTATAATCGAGCACATTAGGGTTAGAGTTATGGTTAGAATCCAGTGCATTTAGGGTTAGGATTAGGGTTAGGGTTAGGGTTATGTTCAGGGTGAGGGTTAGAATCGAGTGCATTTAAGGATAGTGTTAGGGTTAGAGTTAGGTATAGGGTTAGCTTTCGTCGAATCGAGGGTCAGTGTTAAGGTGAGGGTTAGGGTTAGGATTAGGGTTAGAATCAGGAGCATTTTTAGCGTTAGGGTTGTGGTTAGGGTCAGGGTTTGAGTGCATTTAGGGGTAGGGTAGGAGTTGGGTTAGGATTCGGGTTAGGGTTTGTGTTGGTAGAATCGAGGTTTTGGGTTAGGCTTATGGTCAGGAGAGCATTTTGGGTCATAATTCAGAGCATTTGGGCTTAGGGTTAGTGTTGAAATTGATGATTTAGTTATAGCGTTAGAATCAGGCACATTTAGGGATAGAGTTATGATTAGAATTCAGTGCATTTAGGGTTAGGGTTAGGGTTAGGGTTAGGGTCAGGGTTAGAATCGAGAGCATTTAAGGATAGTGCTAGGGTTAGAGTTAGGTTTAGGGTTAGCTTTTGTAGAATCGAGGGTTAGGCTTGGGGTTAGGCTTAGGGTGAGGGTTAGGGTTAGAATTAAGCACAGTTTTAATGTTAGCGTTAGGGTGAGGGTTAGGGTTAAAGTGCTTTTAGGGCTAGTGGATGGGATAGGGTTAGAATAGGTGTTAAGGTTTGTGTTGGTAGATCGAGGTTTAGGTTTAGGCTTAGGGTCAGGATTGCATTTTGGATCAGAATCGAGTGTATTTAGGCTTTGCGTTAGTGTTCAAATTGACGATTTAGTGTGAGGGTTTGAATCGAGCACATTTAGGGTTAGAGTTATGCTTAGAATTCAGTGCATTTAGGGTTAGCGTTAGGGTTAGGCTTAGGTTGAGGGCCAGGGTTAAAATCGAGAGCCTTTAAGGATAGTGCTAGGGTTAGAGTTAGGTTTAGCGTTCTCTTTCGTAGAGTGGAGCGTTAGGCTTAAGGTTAGGCTGAGGGTTAGGGTTAGGGTTAGAATCAGGCACATTTTTAGTGGTCTGCTTTTCATCAGGGTATGGCTTAGAGTGCATTTAGGGGTAGGCGTAGGAGTAGGGTTAGTATTAGGGTTAAGGTTTGTGTTGGTAGAATCGAGGTTTAGGGTTAGGCTTAGGGTCAGGAATGGCTTTTGGGTTAGAGTCGAGTGCATTTAGGGTTAGGGATAGTGTTGAAATTGACGATTTAGTGTTTGGTTAGAATCGAGCACATTTAGGGTTAGAGTTTTGGTTAGAATTCGTTAGGGTTAGCGTTAGTGTAAGGGGTAGGGGTAGGGTTAGAGTGCATTTAGGGGTAGGGGTAGGGGTAGGGTTAGGATTAGGGTTAGGGTTTGTGTTGGTAGAATCGAAGTTTAGGGTTAGGCGTAGGGTGAGGATTGCCTTTAGGTTAGAGTCGAGTGCATTTAGGGTTAGGCTTAGTGTTGAGATTGACGATTTAGTGTTAGGGTTATAATCGAGCACATTAGGGTTAGAGTTATGGTTAGAATCCAGTGCATTTAGGGTTAGCATTAGGGATAGGGTTAGGTTTATGTTTAGGGTGAGGCTTAGAATCGAGTGCATTTAAGGATAGTGTTAGGGTTAGAGTTAGGTATAGGGTTAGCTTTCGTCGAATCGAGGGTCAGTGTTACGGTGAGGGTTAGGGTTAGGATTAAGTTTAGGCTCAGGAGCATTTTTAGCGTTAGGTTTGGGGTTAGGGTCAGGGTTTGAGTGCATTTAGGGGTAGGGGAGGAGTTGGGTTAGGATTCGGGTTAGGGTTTGTGTTGGTAGAAGCGAGGTTTTGGGTTAGGCTTAGGGTCAGGAGAGCATTTTGGGTCATAATTCAGAGCATTTGGGCTTAGGGTTCGTGTTGAAATTCATGATTTAGTTATAGCGTTAGAATCAGGCACATTTAGGGATAGAGTTATGATTAGAATTCAGTGCATTTAGGGTTAGGGTTAGGGTTAGGGTTAGGTTTAGGGTCAGGGTTAGAATCGAGAGCATTTAAGGATAGTGCTAGGGTTAGACTTAGGTTTAGGGTTAGCTTTCGTAGAATCGAGGGTTAGGCTTAGGGTTAGGCTTAGGGTGAGGTTTAGGGTTAGAATCAAGCACAGTTTTAGTGTTAGCGTTAGGGTGAGGGTTAGGGTTAAAGTGCTTTTAGGGCTAGTGGATGGGATAGGGTTAGGATAGGTGTTAAGGTTTGTGTTGGTAGAATCGAGGGTTAGGGTTAGGCTTAGGGTCAGGATTGCCTTTTGGGTTAGAATCGAGTGCATATAAGGTTAGGGTTAGTGTTGAGATTGACGATTTAGTGTTAGGGTTATAATCGAGCACATTAGGGTTAGAGTTATGGTTAGAATCCAGTGCATTTAGGGTTAGGATTAGGGTTAGGGTTAGGGTTATGTTCAGGGTGAGGGTTAGAATCGAGTGCATTTAAGGATAGTGTTAGGGTTAGAGTTAGGTATAGGGTTAGCTTTCGTCGAATCGAGGGTCAGTGTTAAGGTGAGGGTTAGGGTTAGGATTAGGGTTAGAATCAGGAGCATTTTTAGCGTTAGGGTTGTGGTTAGGGTCAGGGTTTGAGTGCATTTAGGGGTAGGGGAGGAGTTGGGTTAGGATTAGGGTTAGGGTTTGTGTTGGTAGAATCGAGGTTTTGGGTTAGGCTTATGGTCAGGAGAGCATTTTGGGACATAATTCAGAGCATTTGGGCTTAGGGTTAGTGTTGAAATTGATGATTTAGTTATAGCGTTCGAATCAGGCACATTTAGGGATAGAGTTATGATTAGAATTCAGTGCATTTAGGGTTAGGGTTAGGGTTAGGGTTAGGGTCAGGGTTAGAATCGAGAGCATTTAAGGATAGTGCTAGGGTTAGAGTTAGGTTTAGGGTTAGCGCTCGTAGAATCGAGGGTTAGGCTTGGGGTTAGGCTTAGGGTGAGGGTTAGGGTTAGAATCAAGCACAGTTTTAGTGTTAGCGTTAGGGTGAGGGTTAGGGTTAAAGTGCTTTTAGGGCTAGTGGATGGGATAGGGTTAGAATAGGTGTTAAGGTTTGTGTTGGTAGATCGAGGTTTAGGTTTAGGCTTAGGGTCAGGATTGCATTTTGGATCAGAATCGAGTGTATTTAGGCTTTGCGTTAGTGTTCAAATTGACGATTTAGTGTGAGGGTTTGAATCGAGCACATTTAGGGTTAGAGTTATGCTTAGAATTCAGTGCATTTAGGGTTAGCGTTAGGGTTAGGGTTAGGTTGAGGGTCAGGGTTAAAATCGAGAGCATTTAAGGATAGTGCTAGGGTTAGAGTTAGGTTTAGCGTTCTCTTTCGTAGAGTGGAGGGTTAGGCTTAAGGTTAGGCTTAGGGTTAGGGTTAGGGTTAGAATCAGGCACATTTTTAGTGGTCTGCTTTTCATCGGGGTATGGCTTAGAGTGCCTTTAGGGGTAGGCGTAAGAGTAGGGTTAGTATTAGGGTTAAGGTTTGTGTTGGTAGAATCGAGGTTTAGGGTTAGGCTTAGGGTCAGGAATGGCTTTTGGGTTAGAGTCGAGTGCATTTAGGGTTAGGGATAATGTCGAAATTGACGATTTAGTGTTTGGTTAGAATCGAGCACATTTAGGGTTAGAGTTTTGGTTAGAATTCGTTAGGGTTAGCGTTAGTGTAAGGGGTAGGGGTAGGGTTAGAGTGCATTTAGGGGTAGGGGTAGGGGTAGGGTTAGGATTAGGGTTAGGGTTTGTGTTGGTAGAATCGAAGTTTAGGGTTAGGCGTAGGGTGAGCATTGCCTTTAGGGTTAGAGTCGAGTGCATTTAGGGTTAGGCTTAGTGTTGAGATTGACGATTTAGTGTTAGGGTTATAATCGAGCACATTAGGGTTAAAGTTATGGTTAGAATCCAGTGCATTTAGGGTTAGCATTAGGGATAGGGTTAGGTTTATGTTTAGGGTGAGGGTTAGAATCGAGTGCATTTAAGGATAGTGTTAGGCTTAGAGTTAGGTATAGGGTTAGCTTTCGTCGAATCGAGGGTCAGTGTTAGGGTGAGGGTTAGGGTTAGGATTAAATTTAGGCTCAGGAGCATTTTTAGCGTTAGGGTTGGGGTTAGGGTCAGGGTTTGAGTGCATTTAGGGGTAGGGGAGGAGTTGGGTTAGGATTCGGGTTAGGGTTTGTGTTGGTAGAATCGAGGTTTTGGGTTAGGCTTAGGGTCAGGAGAGCATTTTGGGTCATAATTCAGAGCATTTGGGCTTAGGGTTCGTGTTGAAATTCATGATTTAGTTATAGCGTTAGAATCAGGCACATTTAGGGATAGAGTTATGATTAGAATTCAGTGCATTTAGGGTTAGGGTTAGGGTTAGGGTTAGGTTTAGGGTCAGGGTTAGAATCGAGAGCATTTAAGGATAGTGCTAGGGTTAGACTTAGGTTTAGGGTTAGCTTTCGTAGAATCGAGGGTTAGGCTTAGGGTTAGGCTTAGGGTGAGGTTTAGGGTTAGAATCAAGCACAGTTTTAGTGTTAGCGTTAGGGTGAGGGTTAGGGTTAAAGTGCTTTTAGGGCTAGTGGATGGGATAGGGTTAGGATAGGTGTTAAGGTTTGTGTTGGTAGAATCGAGGGTTAGGGTTAGGCTTAGGGTCAGGATTGCCTTTTGGGTTAGAATCGAGTGCATATAAGGTTAGGGTTAGTGTTGAGATTGACGATTTAGTGTTAGGGTTATAATCGAGCACATTAGGGTTAGAGTTATGGTTAGAATCCAGTGCATTTAGGGTTAGGATTAGGGTTAGGGTTAGGGTTATGTTCAGGGTGAGGGTTAGAATCGAGTGCATTTAAGGATAGTGTTAGGGTTAGAGTTAGGTATAGGGTTAGCTTTCGTCGAATATAGGGTCAGTGTTAGCGTGAGGGTTAGGGTTAGGATTAAATTTAGGCTCAGGAGCATTTTTAGCGTTAGGGTTGTGGTTAGGGTCAGGGTTTGAGTGCATTTAGGGGTAGGGGAGGAGTTGGGTTAGGATTCGGGTTAGGGTTTGTGTTGGTAGAATCGAGGTTTTGGGTTAGGCTTAGGGTCAGGAGAGCATTTTGGGTCATAATTCAGAGCATTTGGGCTTAGGGTTAGTGTTGAAATTGATGATTTAGTTATTGCGTTCGAATCAGGCACATTTAGGGATAGAGTTATGATTAGAATTCAGTGCATTTAGGGTTAGGGTTAGGGTTAGGGTTAGGGTCAGGGTTAGAATCGAGAGCATTTAAGGATAGTGCTAGGGTTAGAGTTAGGTTTAGGGTTAGCTTTTGTAGAATCGAGGGTTAGGCTTGGGGTTAGGCTTAGGGTGAGGGTTAGGGTTAGAATCAAGCACAGTTTTAATGTTAGCGTTAGGGTGAGGGTTAGGGTTAAAGTGCTTTTAGGGCTAGTGGATGGGATAGGGTTAGAATAGGTGTTAAGGTTTGTGTTGGTAGATCGAGGTTTAGGTTTAGGCTTAGGGTCAGGATTGCATTTTGGATCAGAATCGAGTGTATTTAGGCTTTGCGTTAGTGTTCAAATTGACGATTTAGTGCGAGGGTTTGAATCGAGCACATTTAGGGTTAGAGTTATGCTTAGAATTCAGTGCATTTAGGGTTAGCGTTAGGGTTAGGCTTAGGTTGAGGGTCAGGGTTAAAATCGAGAGCATTTAAGGATAGTGCTAGGGTTAGAGTTAGGTTTAGCGTTCTCTTTCGTAGAGTGGAGCGTTAGGCTTAAGGTTAGGCTGAGGGTTAGGGTTCGGGTTAGAATCAGGCACATTTTTAGTGGTCTGCTTTTCATCAGGGTATGGCTTAGAGTGCATTTAGGGGTAGGCGTAGGAGTAGGGTTAGTATTAGGGTTAAGGTTTGTGTTGGTAGAATCGAGGTTTAGGGTTAGGCTTAGGGTCAGGAATGGCTTTTGGGTTAGAGTCGAGTGCATTTAGGGTTAGGGATAGTGTTGAAATTGACGATTTAGTGTTTGGTTAGAATCGAGCACATTTAGGGTTAGAGTTTTGGTTAGAATTCGTTAGGGTTAGCGTTAGTGTAAGGGGTAGGGGTAGGGTTAGAGTGCATTTAGGGGTAGGGGTAGGGGTAGGGTTAGGATTAGGGTTAGGGTTTGTGTTGGTAGAATCGAAGTTTAGGGTTAGGCGTAGGGTGAGGATTGCCTTTAGGTTAGAGTCGAGTGCATTTAGGGTTAGGCTTAGTGTTGAGATTGACGATTTAGTGTTAGGGTTATAATCGAGCACATTAGGGTTAGAGTTATGGTTAGAATCCAGTGCATTTAGGGTTAGGATTAGGGTTAGGGTTAGGGTTATGTTCAGGGTGAGGCTTAGAATCGAGTGCATTTAAGGATAGTGTTAGGGTTAGAGTTAGGTATAGGGTTAGCTTTCGTCGAATCGAGGGTCAGTGTTAGGGTGAGGGTTAGGGTTAGGATTAGGGTTAGAATCAGGAGCATTTTTAGCGTTAGGGTTGTGGTTAGGGTCAGGGTTTGAGTGCATTTAGGGGTAGGGGAGGAGTTGGGTTAGGATTCGGGTTAGGGTTTGTGTTGGTAGAATCGAGGTTTTGGGTTAGGCTTAGGGTCAGGAGAGCATTTTGGGTCATAATTCAGAGCATTTGGGCTTAGGGTTCGTGTTGAAATTCATGATTTAGTTATAGCGTTAGAATCAGGCACATTTAGGGATAGAGTTATGATTAGAATTCAGTGCATTTAGGGTTAGGGTTAGGGTTAGGTTTAGGTTTAGGGTCAGGGTTAGAATCGAGAGCATTTAAGGATAGTGCTAGGGTTAGACTTAGGTTTAGGGTTAGCTTTCGTAGAATCGAGGGTTAGGCTTAGGTTTAGGCTTAGGGTGAGGTTTAGGGTTAGAATCAAGCACAGTTTTAGTGTTAGCGTTAGGGTGAGGGTTAGGGTTAAAGTGCTTTTAGGGCTAGTGGATGGGATAGGGTTAGGATACGTGTTAAGGTTTGTGTTGGTAGAATCGAGGGTTAGGGTTAGGCTTAGGGTCAGGATTGCCTTTTGGGTTAGAATCGAGTGCATATAAGGTTAGGGTTAGTGTTGAGATTGACGATTTAGTGTTAGGGTTATAATCGAGCACATTAGGGTTAGAGTTATGGTTAGAATCCAGTGCATTTAGGGTTAGGTTTAGGGTTAGGGTTAGCGTTATGTTCAGGGTGAGGGTTAGAATCGAGTGCATTTAAGGATAGTGTTAGGGTTAGAGTTAGGTATAGGGTTAGCTTTCGTCGAATATAGGGTCAGTGTTAGCGTGAGGGTTAGGGTTAGGATTAAATTTAGGCTCAGGAGCATTTTTAGCGTTAGGGTTGTGGTTAGGGTCAGGGTTTGAGTGCATTTAGGGGTAGGGGAGGAGTTGGGTTAGGATTCGGGTTAGGGTTTGTGTTGGTAGAATCGAGGTTTTGGGTTAGGCTTAGGGTCAGGAGAGCATTTTGGGTCATAATTCAGAGCATTTGGGCTTAGGGTTAGTGTTGAAATTGATGATTTAGTTATTGCGTTCGCATCAGGCACATTTAGGGATAGAGTTATGATTAGAATTCAGTGCATTTAGGGTTAGGGTTAGGGTTAGGTTTAGGGTCAGGGTTAGAATCGAGAGCATTTAAGGATAGTGCTAGGGTTAGAGTTAGGTTTAGGGTTAGCTTTTGTAGAATCGAGGGTTAGGCTTGGGGTTAGGCTTAGGGTGAGGGTTAGGGTTAGAATCAAGCACAGTTTTAATGTTAGCGTTAGGGTGAGGGTTAGGGTTAAAGTGCTTTTAGGGCTAGTGGATGGGATAGGGTTAGAATAGGTGTTAAGGTTTGTGTTGGTAGATCGAGGTTTAGGTTTAGGCTTAGGGTCAGGATTGCATTTTGGATCAGAATCGAGTGTATTTAGGCTTTGCGTTAGTGTTCAAATTGACGATTTAGTGTGAGGGTTTGAATCGAGCACATTTAGGGTTAGAGTTATGCTTAGAATTCAGTGCATTTAGGGTTAGCGTTAGGGTTAGGCTTAGGTTGAGGGTCAGGGTTAAAATCGAGAGCATTTAAGGATAGTGCTAGGGTTAGAGTTAGGTTTAGCGTTCTCTTTCGTAGAGTGGAGCGTTAGGCTTAAGGTTAGGCTGAGGGTTAGGGTTAGGGTTAGAATCAGGCACATTTTTAGTGGTCTGCTTTTCATCAGGGTATGGCTTAGAGTGCATTTAGGGGTAGGCGTAGGAGTAGGGTTAGTATTAGGGTTAAGGTTTGTGTTGGTAGAATCGAGGTTTAGGGTTAGGCTTAGGGTCAGGAATGGCTTTTGGGTTAGAGTCGAGTGCATTTAGGGTTAGGGATAGTGTTGAAATTGACGATTTAGTGTTTGGTTAGAATCGAGCACATTTAGGGTTAGAGTTTTGGTTAGAATTCGTTAGGGTTAGCGTTAGTGTAAGGGGTAGGGGTAGGGTTAGAGTGCATTTAGGGGTAGGGGTAGGGGTAGGGTTAGGATTAGGGTTAGGGTTTGTGTTGGTAGAATCGAAGTTTAGGGTTAGGCGTAGGGTGAGGATTGCCTTTAGGTTAGAGTCGAGTGCATTTAGGGTTAGGCTTAGTGTTGAGATTGACGATTTACTGTTAGGGTTATAATCGAGCACATTAGGGTTAGAGTTATGGTTAGAATCCAGTGCATTTAGGGTTAGCATTAGGGATAGGGTTAGGTTTATGTTTAGGGTGAGGCTTAGAATCGAGTGCATTTAAGGATAGTGTTAGGGTTAGAGTTAGGTATAGGGTTAGCTTTCGTCGAATCGAGGGTCAGTGTTAGGGTGAGGGTTAGGGTTAGGATTAAGTTTAGGCTCAGGAGCATTTTTAGCGTTAGGGTTGGGGTTAGGGTCAGGGTTTGAGTGCATTTAGGGGTAGGGGAGGAGTTGGGTTAGGATTCGGGTTAGGGTTTGTGTTGGTAGAATCGAGGTTTTGGGTTAGGCTTAGGGTCAGGAGAGCATTTTGGGTCATAATTCAGAGCATTTGGGCTTAGGGTTCGTGTTGAAATTGATGATTTAGTTATAGCGTTAGAATCAGGCACATTTAGGGATAGAGTTATGATTAGAATTCAGTGCATTTAGGGTTAGGGTTAGGGTTAGGTTTAGGTTTAGGGTCAGGGTTAGAATCGAGAGCATTTAAGGATAGTGCTAGGGTTAGACTTAGGTTTAGGGTTAGCTTTCGTAGAATCGAGGGTTAGGCTTAGGGTTAGGCTTAGGGTGAGGTTTAGGGTTAGAATCAAGCACAGTTTTAGTGTTAGCGTTAGGGTGAGGGTTAGGGTTAAAGTGCTTTTAGGGCTAGTGGATGGGATAGGGTTAGGATAGGTGTTAAGGTTTGTGTTGGTAGAATCGAGGGTTAGGGTTAGGCTTAGGGTCAGGATTGCCTTTTGGGTTAGAATCGAGTGCATATAAGGTTAGGGTTAGTGTTGAGATTGACGATTTAGTGTTAGGGTTATAATCGAGCACATTAGGGTTAGAGTTATGGTTAGAATCCAGTGCATTTAGGGTTAGGATTAGGGTTAGGGTTAGGGTTATGTTCAGGGTGAGGGTTAGAATCGAGTGCATTTAAGGATAGTGTTAGGGTTAGAGTTAGGTATAGGGTTAGCTTTCGTCGAATCGAGGGTCAGTGTTAAGGTGAGGGTTAGGGTTAGGATTAGGGTTAGAATCAGGAGCATTTTTAGCGTTAGGGTTGTGGTTAGGGTCAGGGTTTGAGTGCATTTAGGGGTAGGGGAGGAGTTGGTTTAGGATTCGGGTTAGGGTTTGTGTTGGTAGAATCGAGGTTTTGGGTTAGGCTTATGGTCAGGAGAGCATTTTGGGTCATAATTCAGAGCATTTGGGCTTAGGGTTAGTGTTGAAATTGATGATTTAGTTATAGCGTTCGAATCAGGCACATTTAGGGATAGAGTTATGATTAGAATACAGTGCATTTAGGCTTAGGGTTAGGGTTAGGGTTAGGGTCAGGGTTAGAATCGAGAGCATTTAAGGATAGTGCTAGGGTTAGAGTTAGGTTTAGGGTTAGCGCTCGTAGAATCGAGGGTTAGGCTTGGGGTTAGGCTTAGGGTGAGGGTTAGGGTTAGAATCAAGCACAGTTTTAGTGTTAGCGTTAGGGTGAGGGTTAGGGTTAAAGTGCTTTTAGGGCTAGTGGATGGGATAGGGTTAGAATAGGTGTTAAGGTTTGTGTTGGTAGATCGAGGTTTAGGTTTAGGCTTAGGGTCAGGATTGCATTTTGGATCAGAATCGAGTGTATTTAGGCTTTGCGTTAGTGTTCAAATTGACGATTTAGTGCGAGGGTTTGAATCGAGCACATTTAGGGTTAGAGTTATGCTTAGAATTCAGTGCATTTAGGGTTAGCGTTAGGGTTAGGGTTAGGTTGAGGGTCAGGGTTAAAATCGAGAGCATTTAAGGATAGTGCTAGGGTTAGAGTTAGGTTTAGCGTTCTCTTTCGTAGAGTGGAGGGTTAGGCTTAAGGTTAGGCTTAGGGTTAGGGTTAGGGTTAGAATCAGGCACATTTTTAGTGGTCTGCTTTTCATCGGGGTATGGCTTAGAGTGCCTTTAGGGGTAGGCGTAAGAGTAGGGTTAGTATTAGGGTTAAGGTTTGTGTTGGTAGAATCGAGGTTTAGGGTTAGGCTTAGGGTCAGGAATGGCTTTTGGGTTAGAGTCGAGTGCATTTAGGGTTAGGGATAGTGTCGAAATTGACGATTTAGTGTTTGGTTAGAATCGAGCACATTTAGGGTTAGAGTTTTGGTTAGAATTCGTTAGGGTTAGCGTTAGTGTAAGGGGTAGGGGTAGGGTTAGAGTGCATTTAGGGGTAGGGGTAGGGGTAGGGTTAGGATTAGGGTTAGGGTTTGTGTTGGTAGAATCGAAGTTTAGGGTTAGGCGTAGGGTGAGGATTGCCTTTAGGTTAGAGTCGAGTGCATTTAGGGTTAGGCTTAGTGTTGAGATTGACGATTTAGTGTTAGGGTTATAATCGAGCACATTAGGGTTAGAGTTATGGTTGGAATCCAGTGCATTTAGGGTTAGCATTAGGGATAGGGTTTGGTTTATGTTTAGGGTGAGGGTTAGAATCGAGTGCATTTAAGGATAGTGTTAGGGTTAGAGTTAGGTATAGGGTTAGCTTTCGTCGAATCGAGGGTCAGTGTTAGGGTGAGGGTTAGGGTTAGGATTAAATTTAGGCTCAGGAGCATTTTTAGCGTTAGGGTTGGGGTTAGGGTCAGGGTTTGAGTGCATTTAGGGGTAGGGGAGGAGTTGGGTTAGGATTCGGGTTAGGGTTTGTGTTGGTAGAATCGAGGTTTTGGGTTAGGCTTAGGGTCAGGAGAGCATTTTGGGTCATAATTCAGAGCATTTGGGCTTAGGGTTCGTGTTGAAATTCATGATTTAGTTATAGCGTTAGAATCAGGCACATTTAGGGATAGAGTTATGATTAGAATTCAGTACATTTAGGGTTAGGGTTAGGGTTAGGGTTAGGTTTAGGGTCAGGGTTAGAATCGAGAGCATTTAAGGATAGTGCTAGGGTTAGACTTAGGTTTAGGGTTAGCTTTCGTAGAATCGAGGGTTAGGCTTAGGGTTAGGCTTAGGGTGAGGTTTAGGGTTAGAATCAAGCACAGTTTTAGTGTTAGCGTTAGGGTGAGGGTTAGGGTTAAAGTGCTTTTAGGGCTAGTGGATGGGATAGGTTTAGGATAGGTGTTAAGGTTTGTGTTGGTAGAATCGAGGGTTAGGGTTAGGCTTAGGGTCAGGATTGCCTTTTGGGTTAGAATCGAGTGCATATAAGGTTAGGGTTAGTGTTGAGATTGACGATTTAGTGTTAGGGTTATAATCGAGCACATTAGGGTTAGAGTTATGGTTAGAATCCAGTGCATTTAGGGTTAGGATTAGGGTTAGGGTTAGGGTTATGTTCAGGGTGAGGGTTAGAATCGAGTGCATTTAAGGATAGTGTTAGGGTTAGAGTTAGGTATAGGGTTAGCTTTCGTAGAATCGAGGGTCAGTGTTAGGGTGAGGGTTAGGGTTAGGATTAGGGTTAGAATCAGGAGCATTTTTAGCGTTAGGGTTGTGGTTAGGGTCAGGGTTTGAGTGCATTTAGGGGTAGGGGAGGAGTTGGGTTAGGATTCGGGTTAGGGTTTGTGTTGGTAGAATCGAGGTTTTGGGTTAGGCTTAGGGTCAGGAGAGCATTTTGGGTCATAATTCAGAGCATTTGGGCTTAGGGTTAGTGTTGAAATTGATGATTTAGTTATTGCGTTCGAATCAGGCACATTTAGGGATAGAGTTATGATTAGAATTCAGTGCATTTAGGGTTAGGGTTAGGGTTAGGGTTAGGGTCAGGGTTAGAATCGAGAGCATTTAAGGATAGTGCTAGGGTTAGAGTTAGGTTTAGGGTTAGCTTTTGTAGAATCGAGGGTTAGGCTTGGGGTTAGGCTTAGGGTGAGGGTTAGGGTTAGAATCAAGCACAGTTTTAATGTTAGCGTTAGGGTGAGGGTTAGGGTTAAAGTGCTTTTAGGGCTAGTGGATGGGATAGGGTTAGAATAGGTGTTAAGGTTTGTGTTGGTAGATCGAGGTTTAGGTTTAGGCTTAGGGTCAGGATTGCATTTTGGATCAGAATCGAGTGTATTTAGGCTTTGCGTTAGTGTTCAAATTGACGATTTAGTGTGAGGGTTTGAATCGAGCACATTTAGGGTTAGAGTTATGCTTAGAATTCAGTGCATTTAGGGTTAGCGTTAGGGTTAGCCTTAGGTTGAGGGTCAGGGTTAAAATCGAGAGCATTTAAGGATAGTGCTAGGGTTAGAGTTAGGTTTAGCGTTCTCTTTCGTAGAGTGGAGCGTTAGGCTTAAGGTTAGGCTGAGGGTTAGGGTTAGGGTTAGAATCAGGCACATTTTTAGTGGTCTGCTTTTCATCAGGGTATGGCTTAGAGTGCATTTAGGGGTAGGCGTAGGAGTAGGGTTAGTATTAGGGTTAAGGTTTGTGTTGGTAGAATCGAGGTTTAGGGTTAGGCTTAGGGTCAGGAATGGCTTTTGGGTTAGAGTCGAGTGCATTTAGGGTTAGGGATAGTGTTGAAATTGACGATTTAGTGTTTGGTTAGAATCGAGCACATTTAGGGTTAGAGTTTTGGTTAGAATTCGTTAGGGTTAGCGTTAGTGTAAGGGGTAGGGGTAGGGTTAGAGTGCATTTAGGGGTAGGGGTAGGGGTAGGGTTAGGATTAGGGTTAGGGTTTGTGTTGGTAGAATCGAAGTTTAGGGTTAGGCGTAGGGTGAGGATTGCCTTTAGGTTAGAGTCGAGTGCATTTAGGGTTAGGCTTAGTGTTGAGATTGACGATTTAGTGTTAGGGTTATAATCGAGCACATTAGGGTTAGAGTTATGGTTAGAATCCAGTGCATTTAGGGTTAGCATTAGGGATAGGGTTAGGTTTATGTTTAGGGTGAGGCTTAGAATCGAGTGCATTTAAGGATAGTGTTAGGGTTAGAGTTAGGTATAGGGTTAGCTTTCGTCGAATCGAGGGTCAGTGTTAGGGTGAGGGTTAGGGTTAGGATTAAGTTTAGGCTCAGGAGCATTTTTAGCGTTAGGGTTGGGGTTAGGGTCAGGGTTTGAGTGCATTTAGGGGTAGGGGAGGAGTTGGGTTAGGATTCGGGTTAGGGTTTGTGTTGGTAGAATCGAGGTTTTGGGTTAGGCTTAGGGTCAGGAGAGCATTTTGGGTCATAATTCAGAGCATTTGGGCTTAGGGTTCGTGTTGAAATTGATGATTTAGTTATAGCGTTAGAATCAGGCACATTTAGGGATAGAGTTATGATTAGAATTCAGTGCATTTAGGGTTAGGGTTAGGGTTAGGTTTAGGTTTAGGGTCAGGGTTAGAATCGAGAGCATTTAAGGATAGTGCTAGGGTTAGACTTAGGTTTAGGGTTAGCTTTCGTAGAATCGAGGGTTAGGCTTAGGGTTAGGCTTAGGGTGAGGTTTAGGGTTAGAATCAAGCACAGTTTTAGTGTTAGCGTTAGGGTGAGGGTTAGGGTTAAAGTGCTTTTAGGGCTAGTGGATGGGATAGGGTTAGGATAGGTGTTAAGGTTTGTGTTGGTAGAATCGAGGGTTAGGGTTAGGCTTAGGGTCAGGATTGCCTTTTGGGTTAGAATCGAGTGCATATAAGGTTAGGGTTAGTGTTGAGATTGACGATTTAGTGTTAGGGTTATAATCGAGCACATTAGGGTTAGAGTTATGGTTAGAATCCAGTGCATTTAGGGTTAGGATTAGGGTTAGGGTTAGGGTTATGTTCAGGGTGAGGGTTAGAATCGAGTGCATTTAAGGATAGTGTTAGGGTTAGAGTTAGGTATAGGGTTAGCTTTCGTAGAATCGAGGGTCAGTGTTAGGGTGAGGGTTAGGGTTAGGATTAGGGTTAGAATCAGGAGCATTTTTAGCGTTAGGGTTGTGGTTAGTGTCAGGGTTTGAGTGCATTTAGGGGTAGGGGAGGAGTTGGGTTAGGATTCGGGTTAGGGTTTGTGTTGGTAGAATCGAGGTTTTGGGTTAGGCTTAGGGTCAGGAGAGCATTTTGGGTCATAATTCAGAGCATTTGGGCTTAGGGTTAGTGTTGAAATTGATGATTTAGTTATTGCGTTCGCATCAGGCACATTTAGGGATAGAGTTATGATTAGAATTCAGTGCATTTAGGGTTAGGGTTAGGGTTAGGTTTAGGGTCAGGGTTAGAATCGAGAGCATTTAAGGATAGTGCTAGGGTTAGAGTTAGGTTTAGGGTTAGCTTTTGTAGAATCGAGGGTTAGGCTTGGGTTTAGGCTTAGGGTGAGGGTTAGGGTTAGAATCAAGCACAGTTTTAATGTTAGCGTTAGGGTGAGGGTTAGGGTTAAAGTGCTTTTAGGGCTAGTGGATGGGATAGGGTTAGAATAGGTGTTAAGGTTTGTGTTGGTAGATCGAGGTTTAGGTTTAGGCTTAGGGTCAGGATTGCATTTTGGATCAGAATCGAGTGTATTTAGGCTTTGCGTTAGTGTTCAAATTGACGATTTAGTGTGAGGGTTTGAATCGAGCACATTTAGGGTTAGAGTTATGCTTAGAATTCAGTGCATTTAGGGTTAGCGTTAGGGTTAGGGTTAGGTTGAGGGTCAGGGTTAAAATCGAGAGCATTTAAGGATAGTGCTAGGGTTAGAGTTAGGTTTAGCGTTCTCTTTCGTAGAGTGGAGCGTTAGGCTTAAGGTTAGGCTGAGGGTTAGGGTTAGGGTTAGAATCAGGCACATTTTTAGTGGTCTGCTTTTCATCAGGGTATGGCTTGGAGTGCATTTACGGGTAGGCGTAGGAGTAGGGTTAGTATTAGGGTTAAGGTTTGTGTTGGTAGAATCGAGGTTTAGGGTTAGGCTTAGGGTCAGGAATGGCTTTTGGGTTAGAGTCGAGTGCATTTAGGGTTAGGGATAGTGTTGAAATTGACGATTTAGTGTTTGGTTAGAATCGAGCACATTTAGGGTTAGAGTTTTGGTTAGAATTCGTTAGGGTTAGCGTTAGTGTAAGGGGTAGGGGTAGGGTTAGAGTGCATTTAGGGGTAGGGGTAGGGGTAGGGTTAGGATTAGGGTTAGGGTTTGTGTTGGTAGAATCGAAGTTTAGGGTTAGGCGTAGGGTGAGGATTGCCTTTAGATTAGAGTCGAGTGCATTTAGGGTTAGGCTTAGTGTTGAGATTGACGATTTAGTGTTAGGGTTATAATCGAGCACATTAGGGTTAGAGTTATGGTTAGAATCCAGTGCATTTAGGGTTAGCATTAGGGATAGGGTTAGGTTTATGTTTAGGGTGAGGCTTAGAATCGAGTGCATTTAAGGATAGTGTTAGGGTTAGAGTTAGGTATAGGGTTAGCTTTCGTCGAATCGAGGGTCAGTGTTAGGGTGAGGGTTAGGGTTAGGATTAAGTTTAGGCTCAGGAGCATTTTTAGCGTTAGGGTTGGGGTTAGGGTCAGGGTTTGAGTGCATTTAGGGGTAGGGGAGGAGTTGGGTTAGGATTCGGGTTAGGGTTTGTGTTGGTAGAATCGAGGTTTTGGGTTAGGCTTAGGGTCAGGAGAGCATTTTGGGTCATAATTCAGAGCATTTGGGCTTAGGGTTCGTGTTGAAATTCATGATTTAGTTATAGCGTTAGAATCAGGCACATTTAGGGATAGAGTTATGATTAGAATTCAGTGCATTTAGGGTTAGGGTTAGGGTTAGGGTTAGGTTTAGGGTCAGGGTTAGAATCGAGAGCATTTAAGGATAGTGCTAGGGTTAGACTTAGGTTTAGGGTTAGCTTTCGTAGAATCGAGGGTTAGGCTTAGGGTTAGGCTTAGGGTGAGGGTTAGGGATAGAATCAAGCACAGGTTTAGCGTTAGCGTTAGGGTGAGGGTTAGGGTTAAAGTGCTTTTAGGGCTAGTGGATGGGATAGGGTTAGGATAGGTGTTAAGGTTTGTGTTGGTAGAATCGAGGTTTAGGGTTAGGGTTAGGGTCAGGATTGCCTTTTGGGTTAGAATCGAGTGCTTATAAGGTTAGGGTTAGTGTTGAGATTGACGATTTAGTGTTAGGGTTATAATCGAGCACATTAGGGTTAGAGTTATGGTTAGAATCCAGTGGATTTAGGGGTTAGGATTAGGGTTAGGGTTAGGGTTATGTTCAGGGTGAGGGTTAGAATCGAGTGCATTTAAGGATAGTGTTAGGGTTAGAGTTAGGTATAGGGTTAGCTTTCGTCGAATCGAGGGTCAGTGTTAGGGTGAGGGTTAGGGTTAGGATTAGGGTTAGAATCAGGAGCATTTTTAGCGTTAGGGTTGTGGTTAGGGTCAGGGTTTGAGTGCATTTAGGGGTAGGGGAGGAGTTGGGTTAGGATTCGGGTTAGGGTTTGTGTTGGTAGAATCGAGGTTTTGGGTTAGGCTTAGGGTCAGGAGAGCATTTTGGGTCATAATTCAGAGCATTTGGGCTTAGGGTTAGTGTTGAAATTGATGATTTAGTTATTGCGTTCGCATCAGGCACATTTAGGGATAGAGTTATGATTAGAATTCAGTGCATTTAGGGTTAGGGTTAGGGTTAGGTTTAGGGTCAGGGTTAGAATCGAGAGCATTTAAGGATAGTGCTAGGGTTAGAGTTAGGTTTAGGGTTAGCTTTTGTAGATCGAGGGTTAGGCTTGGGGTTAGGCTTAGGGTGAGGGTTAGGGTTAGAATCAAGCACAGTTTTAATGTTAGCGTTAGGGTGAGGGTTAGGGTTAAAGTGCTTTTAGGGCTAGTGGATGGGATAGGGTTAGAATAGGTGTTAAGGTTTGTGTTGGTAGATCGAGGTTTAGGTTTAGGCTTAGGGTCAGGATTGCATTTTGGATCAGAATCGAGTGTATTTAGGCTTTGCGTTAGTGTTCAAATTGACGATTTAGTGTGAGAGTTTGAATCGAGCACATTTAGGGTTAGAGTTATGCTTAGAATTCAGTGCATTTAGGGTTAGCGTTAGGGTTAGGCTTAGGTTGAGGGTCAGGGTTAAAATCGAGAGCATTTAAGGATAGTGCTAGGGTTAGAGTTAGGTTTAGCGTTCTCTTTCGTAGAGTGGAGCGTTAGGCTTAAGGTTAGGCTGAGGGTTAGGGTTAGGGTTAGAATCAGGCACATTTTTAGTGGTCTGCTTTTCATCAGGGTATGGCTTAGAGTGCATTTAGGGGTAGGCGTAGGAGTAGGGTTAGTATTAGGGTTAAGGTTTGTGTTGGTAGAATCGAGGTTTAGGGTTAGGCTTAGGGTCAGGAATGGCTTTTGGGTTAGAGTCGAGTGCATTTAGGGTTAGGGATAGTGTTGAAATTGACGATTTAGTGTTTGGTAGAATCGAGCACATTTAGGGTTAGAGTTTTGGTTAGAATTCGTTAGGGTTAGCGTTAGTGTAAGGGGTAGGGGTAGGGTTAGAGTGCATTTAGGGGTAGGGGTAGGGGTAGGGTTAGGATTAGGGTTAGGGTTTGTGTTGGTAGAATCGAAGTTAGGGTTAGGCGTAGGGTGAGGATTGCCTTTAGGTTAGAGTCGAGTGCATTTAGGGTTAGGCTTAGTGTTGAGATTGACGATTTAGTGTTAGGGTTATAATCGAGCACATTAGGGTAGAGTTATGGTTAGAATCCAGTGCATTTAGGGTTAGCATTAGGGATAGGGTTAGGTTTATGTTTAGGGTGAGGCTTAGAATCGAGTGCATTTAAGGATAGTGTTAGGGTTAGAGTTAGGTATAGGGTTAGCTTTCGTGGAATCGAGGGTCAGTGTTAGGGTGAGGGTTAGGGTAAGGATTAAGTTTAGGCTCAGGAGCATTTTTAGCGTTAGGGTTGGGGTTAGGGTCAGGGTTTGAGTGCATTTAGGGGTAGGGGAGGAGTGGGTTAGGATTAGGGTTAGGGTTTGTGTTGGTAGATCGAGGTTTTGGGTTAGGCTTAGGGTCAGGAGAGCATTTTGGGTCATAATTCAGAGCATTTGGGCTTAGGGTTCGTGTTGAAATTGATGATTTAGTTATAGCGTTAGAATCAGGCACATTTAGGGATAGAGTTATGATTAGAATTCAGTGCATTTAGGGTTAGGGTTAGGGTTAGGGTTAGGTTTAGGGTCAGGGTTAGAATCGAGAGCATTTAAGGATAGTGCTA